>NC_056751.1:192403608-192576108 GCF_019279795.1 Protopterus annectens | reverse complement strand
ACTGGAGGCCTGGAACCAGCTTGCACATGATCTCCTCAAAGCCAATGGCATGCCCTGAACTGGTGAGCAAGTACATCATCACCATAATGACCTGAAGTGGAGGAGGTGTACACTGTTGGACCAGTGGTTCCAAGAAGCCCAAGTGCAGGATGTCCCACCTGTCTGTAAGCATGCAGTCTTATGTATCTCTAGGTATAGAAAAAGTTCAACTTGTGACTGTGCAGGTGTGATTAATGCATGATGTCTCCCCATACAGCTGTTGTGGAGAGGTCCCAGAATGTGCAGGCTCATGCCCAGCGACTGGCCCGGCTGCATCAGTAGTATAGTGAGTACAGAATACCCCCTACTATTAGCAGTAATAAATCAAAATTATAGTAATAGTAGTACTGCCTGTATATTTTTATTTTTATTTTATTTGCAGTTGGTTTACCAGGATAGTCCATTGGGCCAAAATGAACCCATTTTCAATGGAGTCCTGGGGAGAAAAGCTCCATAACAATCTCAATACAGTAGGTTATTAATGATAGTTATACAATGCAAAAGGTTCAAGCAAATAATTGCAAAATAGTTCAGCATACATTAGAAATTCTGTATACTTATTTATGCTGTAAAAGTCAGGAATAAATGCCCATGTCAGGCTGCCAGTGTTACAATGGTGTAATCCCAGCTGCTGTGTAATACAGATATCAGTAGCAAAGAAGGTACAATATGCAGGAGAGGAATATTAGAATATGTATGAGTGTGTCTGAGTGAACCTGCCAAGAAAGTGCCATGTCAGGGCTACTGTAACAGTTAGAAATTAATAGCATTCCCCTGTGCAGATCATGCGGGAATAGTAATTGTGAAGTTCTGAGTCATACACAGATATGTATGTCAAAACTAATAAAGGTGATCCCAAACACTGGTGTGTGTCATCTCACTTGTACCTGATAAATAGAAATGCATATGTCCTGCAGAATGCATTAACTGATGTGAACTGATTTAGCACTGCGTGTCTGCATACTTTAGAATGGGCATGTCAAATAACTGGAAAAAAGCAACAGTACATATTCCCATCAGAATGTGTTTTACTTGTTTGTCTGCCAGCATTGTCCTATGTTAACCTTTCAATTTCAGCTGTATGTAGTTGTGAATGTACTGAGAAATGTATAAGGCTAACAGGTGCAGGCCTAAAACCTACACTGTTTACTCAGGAATCTAAATTGCAGTATGCAGTTGTAAAACAGTCAAATGTGCAATCCAGCTAATGTGCACATGTTTCACAAACAGTGACACCAATGTCTGTTGTGTATGCATAATTTGTACTGAACATGGGAAACAGATAATGCAACATGTTATAATAAAAGTACTGTGCACAAAAATATGTACTAGATAGAAATGTCACAAACAACACACAGCACCTCCCCAGTAGCTCAGTCTGATAAGGACTAGGCCTTTAGTTCAATTTTGCAGACGGCACGGTTCAAATCCAGGGGCTGCCAATAACATCTCAATCTGGTTCTACAGTTTTAAACTGCAATCTGAATAGAAAAAATAATGTACTGCAGCACATACATTTTCCATACAGGACACACAGGTAAAGAAATCTGAATAGAAGTACTAGTATGATGTGTATAACTATGAAAGGTGTACAATTGCTGTGTTGATCAGCCCCAGTCCTACAAATAGATGCAAGCTAGACATCTACACTCTGCAGTCTGACCCAGACAAGCCCCTAAAGTGTCACCCTGTCAAGGATAGTTTCCCTAGTTGACAAGAAACCTGCACACAGAGAATGTCACAGAAGATGTATTTGAAAGACACAACACACACTCCAGGGCCTGCAACTATGTAAATCTGAAATATGTGCAGAAACAGCAATGTAATGTGCACACAGTTCATCTGCATGGGCCCACAGGTAAAGAAAGTGGTATAGAAACAGGTATGATGTGCATAACTAAAATAATGGTACAATTCCTCTGTTGACATCTACAGCTGTTGGTGTGCTGTAGCAGCCCCATGGTCCAGGTGGAGTGTAAGTGTGGTCAGAATGTAGAGTAGTGAATAATAGTGTACTGAAAAATCTACTTGATAGCAGTTGTCAATTGAATCTGTTCCCTTTCTCCACCACTCAACTGATCAAACCATCGCACTGAAACCAACATGGGTATGTTCCTAAACAAACCTCTACTGTTGGGATCATTGTTCACATTGTTCATAGGTTCATAGGTAGGTACAAGGCTATTAGCCTATATAATTCTAGAAAAAAAGGTACCCTGGCTTTCGCCACCCAAGAAAATTATTTCCTGTGCACCTGTCCAGCAGAGCCACAGAAGTGATCCCTGGGGTGAATGTCCTGTTTCCCATCCAATCATCAAGATGTTTCTTGAAGAGTGCTAATGAGGAGCTTTGTTTGATATAGATAGGTAGTTTGTTCCAGAGTATGGGAAGTCCCTGGGACAAAAATCTATCATGCCAGCATGTTCTTTCTATTGTGGTGACAAGGTTTAGGTCCCTAGAGCATGTAGCTTGGAGGGATTGGGATTTCTTTAAGTGGAGCATGTCCAACAGCTCTGGGTTTGACATAGCTTTGAATGTTAGGCAGAGATCACCTCTGAGTAGGCGATATGCAATGGAGTAAAGCTGGAGTTTTTGAGACGGTCTGTGTAGGACATCTGTTTGAGCCCGGTAATCCTCTTCATGAGGTATTTCTGTGTCCTTTCCAGTTGTTGTAGATGTCTTGTGAGGTGCATACCAAAAGGGGTGTTGTACTCTATAATGGATCTTATGTGTGATGAGTAGATGGGGACAATGACCTCTTTTTTTCTGGATGAGAAACCTTTTGTGATGAGATGTGCCACGTAGAAGGATTTCCTAACTACTGCAGCAATGTGATTATCAAAGGAGAGACTACTGTCCACCTGTGTCCCAAGGTCTCTTATCATACTTTCAGTGTTAAGTAGACTACTGCCTATGTGGTAGTTCATGGTTACAGATTTTTTACAAAAGGAGATGACGATGCACTTTTTGGCATTGAGCTTGAGGCTATGGCTTTGACACCAGGTATTTGTCTCAGTGAGGCCCTTTTGTAGGATGTGCACATTGTTAGGAGTTAGATTCCTGTCCCAGAGACTTCCGCCTTAGGTGGAACCACTACAGGGGATGGGGCTCACCCCCCTCCTACAAGTGGGCACGGTGAGGACTCTGTCACCCGGGATGAGGTCTGTGGCATGGTGTGCAGTGTCCTCCAGATGCAGCTGGATGACCACCTGCACTAGGTGGAGGGCAGGCTGTCACAGCTAGAGGGGCAGGTGGCCACTCCACCCCAACCCCAGCACAGCCACGTTCGGGGCTGTGAAGGAGTAGTGGTGACTGCCATCGGGTGGGGACATTAGTGCCACTACTACCATCTGGGGGCCTCATGAGCCTCAGATTCTCAACCACCCTCCCCGACAAGGTGTTTACCCCCATGTGTCATACACCACCCCTGTCTGCTGTCTTGTCTGTCTGCAAATGCAACCTCTCCTACCAAACCTCCCTCACCACACTTACAAATAATCCGTCCTTAACACCCCACTCTCACCTTAAAAAAGGGCATCTGTCCCACAAAAAAGCACATCCCATACATGTCTCTGCATTTTGGCCAGAGACATGTACTCAGCACACAATCTAACTCTACCAATAATCTGTATTGTATGATGGCCACACACCTCCCTGTAGGGTGTGAGGCTAAAAATTCTAAATCACCCACATTGAAAGCAGCTGTTGCTACCAAAGTAATGCAGAGCTATGGTCCTTTCCTACACCTGTCCTGCACATACCTACTTGTTTCTCCTCTTGTTTGTCCCCCTGCTTGCCCCAATTTCACCACTTTACTATCTCCCTGTTTTCTTTTTTTTATTTGAAATTACCACGGGTTTAAGTGGCCGTAAGAGGCCATAAGCAGGCGTAAGCAAAGTTAAGCTCATGTAAGTGTGGCTTAGCTCCACGCAAACCTGCACAAACTCACTTACAACTGCTTTAAAGTGCCTTAAAGTGCCTTAATCACTTTGTCTCCAAGAGCACCTGTTCTGCCCAACAACAAAATAATATGCCCTTGCAAGTCTCAAACCTAGGACCCTAAGCTTTTGGGTCTCCTCAATGACCCTTCATTAGATCCATGTATGCTGTGCAGTTGATGGCTGTTTAAAAATTGCTCTCTGCCAATAGAGTGCTAGACGACAGATGATGTCACATCACACACATCTTCTCAGACCACGCCTCTTTAGCGCTGGTCTCATGGGAAATGTAGCGTTCAATCCCGGTCTGAGGAGACCCGAAAACGCTTATCCTTTGTTTTGTTGTTTTTATTTTTGTTTTTATTTTTATTCATAAGTCATTGTTCGATGTGAATAAATACTTGATGGT
Organism: Protopterus annectens; assembly: GCF_019279795.1. Taxonomy (NCBI): domain Eukaryota; kingdom Metazoa; phylum Chordata; order Ceratodontiformes; family Protopteridae; genus Protopterus; species Protopterus annectens. The sequence continues at coordinate 192,571,722 of NC_056751.1, read as the reverse complement.
TTTAATGAATGCAGTTGTCATCTATGGTAACGGAGGTGAACTGCACTTGCCGATATTCAAGTAGAGCTGATTACATACGTTGTGCTTGGGAAGATAAACATATCTGAAATGTCCATCTTATGGCTGTTTAACCGAGTGCTTTGCTGAGCTTTTATCTGTGGACAAAAAATGTTTTAATTACAATTGTCAGCAAACACCCGTAGGTGTTGAAACAAGCAAACTTTTGTGTTGAGAAGTGGTAGTGGAATATATCTGCCCTGGCCGTGGTCTCAGTGCTGCTTGTTGGAGTATTTATACTTTATTTTCTTTGCAGTACACTCCTGCTTGGTTCTAGCTGTGTCGTGTTTGGATTTATTTCTTTTTTGAGAAGAACAATGGGAGACATGGTGGAAGGGAGAACGGAGAGGCAAACTGAAGAGTTTGGTGTGGACTGCAATATACTGAATCATTCACCAGCCACTCCAATAGATGGAAGACCTGGTAGAACATACAGTAAGGTTAACAGAATTTTATTTAACAACAGTGACAATCCATTACTTAAATTAGACTTCTTGGACAAAGTGGTACAAACTAAAATGATTGATGATGAACGAACGAATGTTGTAGACATAAAAAGATTCTATAAAGAACTGAAAGAGATGGAAGATAGTATATATGAACTTAAAAGATTGCAATGGCAATGACAGCATTTAGAAGTGTGTTTACATTTTAAAAATTGTACCGAGAGGCCTGAGAATTCTGATAATGCCCTCGCAAGGCAATTCACAACCGGAATTCTAAAGAAATGGCAGAGTCTCAACCTAGAGCATAGCCAAGGTTATATGAAGTTAATTATAGAACATTTTAAACCTAGAGAGAATGAGCTTGCTAAAAAAGTTGAAAGTATGCAAGCACATCTTGATCAAAATTTCGGCAATGATGTATGTCAATCTAAATTAGATGAAGCATACTATAAAATATCTCTATATGACAATAAATTATAACAGATAAAAATCAAGAAAATAAGGAGAGACTACACTGATTTTACGAGAGGTGATGTATTTATGTGGTCAAGAGAGTAAAATGGAGAACATCCGGTTTCAAGGAACAATGAATTTCAGCAAGAATGTAGGGATAAAGCGCCACAGAATAATCCACACAATGATGCACATGGTCAGAAGGAGATAAATAAAGATAGAATAATAAATCAAAACAGACAAAGAGAGAATGATGAAAGGGCTGAAGAGCCGAAAGATACATTCCATCAAGAAATAGTGCCCATGATTAATCAGACATCTGGAATAATGACTGAGAATGAAAAGAGAGAGGGCAGAAACAACGGACCAGGTGCTATATCAAAAACTGTGGTAAAAGATGTGGGTTTTCCAGTTTTTCCCCTAAGAATAAGAGAGGTGAGAAGCAGAAAGGAAATGAGATAATTAAGCAGGGATCGAAAAAGGAGAAGGTCGTACGTGGAAGAGAAATAAATGAAGAAATTAACAATAGTTTGTTTTTTAATTTGTCATCTTTTCAGTTAAACAATGCACATAAGAGTATTCTCAACAAGGGCCTCAAATTTATACCCACAAGAGGTATGGAAGAGAATGAAGCAATATTGAGCCTGAAGATGTTTGGACAAGATGTTATGTTAAGAAATATTTATAAGAATAACAAAGGAATGGAATTAGACCTATTTAAGAAACCAAGTTGTTTTGTACCACAGAATAATTCAGTCAGGACACTTTCCTGAATGTCTGTGAAAATGATATCTTGGAATATATACAGAACAATAGAAAAAGGTATTTTAATATTACAAAGGAAGAGAGACAGGCTCTTAAAGAACAAGAGGAAAATAAGAGTCTAACAATTAGACCTGCTGATAAAGGAGGAGGGGTGGTCCTAATGGACAGTGACAAATATATAGAGGAAGTACTAATTTTATTACAGGATGATTCCTCATATAAAGAAATTAACAACTGTGACCTAGAGAATATCAAAATGAAGCTGAGGCTGCATATAGAAGAAATGAAAGAAAGGGGTTGAATATCAGTTGAGCTATGTAACTATTTGCAGGTGGAGTTTCCATTCATTCCGGCATTTAAATGTCTTCCTAAAATACATAAGAATCCACAGAGACCACAAATGAGGCCTATTGTGGCAGGGGCAGGTTGGATCACTGAGCCAGCCTCTATATATGTGGAGAACCAGATTAAGAAAGAGCTAGTAAAAGCACCAGCGGTTCTGAAAGATACAGAAGCATTTATTGAGAAATTAAGTGTATATATGAAGAATAAAAAAGATAAAAAGAAACACTTAATGGTTTGTATGGATATCCAGAGTTTATTTACAAGCATCCCCAATAATTATAGCATAGCCGCATTAAGAGAATTTATGTTGAATAAAGGAGAATGTGAAGAAAGTAACATCACAGTTGTATGTGAGATAATGAAGTTGATACTTGAAAACAATGTATTCATTTTCAACAGTAAATTCTATATACAACTATGTGGTGTGGCAATGGGTACGCCATGCGCCAACAGCTATGCCAACATAGTGTTGGCGCAATGGGAAGATAAAGTAATATATCAAGACAATCCTTGGAGGAAATGCTTAAAGATATATCAGAGATTTGTGGATGATATTTATATTCTATGGGAAGGTGATGTCATGGAGCTCAACAATTTCCACAGATATTTGGAGAATAGCGCCAACTTTTTGAAGTTTACTATTCTGAGCAATGAAAAGCAAATGGACGTTTTAGATGTGAGAATATTACAAGATGAAGAAGGGAACATAGAAACCAGCTTGTTTAAAAAAGAATGTTGGCAGAACAATATGCTACCAAGGAATAGTATGCATCCAAAATATACATATAGGAATGTAATGAGAGGTCAGTTCCTCAAAACATCCAGGATACATTCAAATGATGCAACCCTTGATAGAGTTATGAATGATATGTCAGAATACTTGGAGGCAAGAGGATACAGAGAAAAGGCGATAGTGAGAATGAAACATAATGTGCTATTAGAAAGAGAAACAAGAGGCAAGCCATACCTTAAAGGAAAACAAGAAGGTGCAGATTTAAGAAACAACAGGAATGAGCAAAGAGAAGTTAAAATGATTCTTACACATACAACAGATACTGAGGGGATATGCAATATTATTTGAAGGAACTGGAAGATACTGTTGTCAAGTGAGGAATGCAAAGAAGTAATTGAAGAAGTACCTAAGTTTGGTTATAGGAATGCAAGTAATCTGAAGAATAGGCTATACAAAGAAGATTATCTAGTACCATACGTCAACTCTGACAGAAGAGGGACATTCCCATGAAGAAGGTGTACTATGTGCAGGTATATATGCACAGAGAATAGCTTTGAGTATCCTATTACCAAAAATAACTACACCTGTAGTTTCTATGCTGACTGTAATACAAAAAATACAGTATACCTGGCCACATGTTCATTGTGCAACCATTTTTATGTTGGAAAGACAGTGAGACAACTCAAGAAGAGACTGTCCAAGCATATAAGTGATATCAGGCTCAAAGACTATAAGAATCCTCTGGCCAAACATGTTAGGGACAATGAAGGACATCATTTTAAGATTAGAGTGCTCAGAATTGTTTTCATCTTGGAAAGGGAGGTGACAGCAATAATAGATTGGAACATGAAGAAATGTATTGGATTGGAAGACTACAAGCCCACAAGAGACCGGGATTGAACACTACATTTCCCATGAAACCAGCGCTAAAGAGGCGTGGTCTGAGAAGATGTGTGTGATGTGACATCATCTGTCATCTAGCACTCTATTGGCAGAGAGCAATTTTTAAACAGGCATCAACTGCACAGCATACATGGATCTGATGAAGGGTCATTGAGGAGACCCAAAAGCGCTTATCCTTTGTTTTGTTTTGTTGTTTTTATTTTTGTTTTTATTTTTATTCTTAAGTCATTGTTCAATTTGAATAAATATTTGATGGTTTTAATGAATGCAGTTGTCATCTATGGTAACGGAGGTGAACAGCACTTGCCGATATTCAAGTAGAGCTGATTACATACGTTGTGCTTGGGAAGATAAACATATCTGAAATGTCCATCTTATGGCTGTTTAACCAAGTGCTTTGCTGAGCTTTTATCTGTGGACAAAAATGTTTTAATTACTTTTAATTACAATCGTCAGCAAAAATATATATATATATATATATATATATATATATATATATATATATATATATAAATATATGTCTATATATGTAAAACACACACACACACACACACACACACACACACACACACACACACACACACACACACACACACATATATATATATATATATATATATATATATATATATATATATATATAAGAACACAACAAATAAATATCTGACCAAAGGCACTGTTAATAGGGGGTGAGGGGGTGCAAATTAAGTACCTCTTGTAATTATTGATATCCCCTCTTCCACAGCTGAACAGATCTGCCTTGCAATACAATAACCAACACTTGCAAGTCTCATACCCAGGACCCCACACAACATAGCCACAACAAGTTAACAGTATCCATCTCAGCTGTACAATGTCAGGATGAAATCAATAACATATCATGCAGAACAGTCTGTCTACCATAGGGAATGTACAATGTGGAAGCAGTAAACATTCCAATGACACACACACACACACACACACACATATATATATATGTGTATATATATATATATATATATATATATATATATATATATATATATGTATATATATATATGTATATACACATGCATATGCATATATGCACAGCATATTGAACAGCCAGTATTCCTACAGTTGCCACCTTTTAAAATGGCCGGTGTTTGATTCTTTCATACAAAAGACAATTATTGCATGAAACATATACCTACAGAGAAGTCAAAGGATATGACACCACACCTAGGTTTGCATACATAGAAATTTTTATTTGTGTACTATTTCAGTTGTATATGCCATTTCATATGGCAGTTAGGTGATTGAAATGCATAATAACTGAGTAATGCAACTCTCAAGCAAAACATTTGATACAGTAATCTGAAAGCATAACATATGTTGCTGTCCAGGCCAAGGCATTCAGGTAGTACAACTGTAAAGAAACACTTGCCTGGAAGATAAGACTCATTCAACACTTTAATTACAGATGTAATTCAGCAGCCTCCAATTACACTCTGTCCTTAACCCCTAGGGGGAAAAGAATTAAATTGTCACAATGAAAATGTATCTGTTACATAACAATGCTTAACTTAAAACATCACTATCATTCTGACAAACAGAACTGTCTGTAAGACAGTAAGCACTAGCCTACCACTGTTGTCTTGGTGAAATGTATGAAAATGTACAGCCATATACCTTAATTAGTCTACTGATATCCCTCACAAGTTGTAACAGCCTATGTTATAAATGGTGCATACCCCTCCCTCATAGAATGACTTACAAGGGCATATAACAGTGTTACATACACTGACCTCTGGACTGTACCAGGTCACACACATTTTGTCCAGCTATAGCCAACATATGTATAGACCCTACCCCACAATGTGTGTGGGAGTCCACAACATCACTGGAATGATGGCAGGAATGCCAGCACTACATAATGATAGGCCACTACTTAACCTCTTACTGCATGACATATGGACAAAGCCTGGTATATAGGTGGAGGACAGAGGCTGGAACACAGGGCCATATTTTCAATATTGCTGTTATACACTGTGAAAGTTGCTGGTATTACAGGATTGGTTGCAACATACCCTTACTCAGGAATATGAAGTCTAAAACACAAACGGATGCAGCCATGTACTGATAGCACTCAACAGACAGTATGCCACTGATATATCAGAGACAAGACCTGTGTGGTGAACAGACAAAACATAACAGCCAATCCTCTGGCCATCATGTGGATAGGGCCACAGCTGAGAGCTATGCAAACAGACTGCATTCCATGCTAATCTAGCATGTACACACAAACCCTGTAAAACTAGCGATATACAATGCATATATCAACAATACTCACACTGTCTGTAGGTCTGGAACCGTATACAAATATGTAGTTGACCTGTGTCTGCAAGTCCTGTTGTAAGAGGTATTGCTACCTGCTGTCTGTAACACTGCTGCCCACACACAGGAAGGATGTCCTCCATACAGGAAAGGTAAAAGGACAATGCCCACATGATGTAGTAATTTATAGTAGTGGGTTGCCATGACAGTGGTAATTGGAAGTACTACACAGCTGGCTGCATGCAATTAGCAAGTGGTGAACACTGATTTGTGCAGAGGCCATCACTTGATCATGAGCATCACCTACAAAATCCATGCTGCAACTTATTCAAAGCAGCTCAATGCCTGTAGTGGAGACAGAGAAAGAGAGAGAGAGAGAGAGAGAGAGAAAAGAAAAAAACAAATAACTAAAACAACTAAAACTACAAACCAAACCTATATAACACAGGGGACACATAAAAGTGTACCTAGAAGAGAGGGCAATACTACAACAGGCATGTGAGACACATATGCATGTAATTGAATGTAGTACTTGGTCTGTAATAATGGGGTAGATGATGTGGAAAGATTTATATGTGCCATCAAGAGTTGTTGTAATAATGTCCTGCTGAACAACTGCTTTGGACATAGTGCCTGGCCCTGTGGGCAGTGGGACATACCTGCCAACTGTACAGATCAGCACTGAATGACAAGATGTAAGCCATCATAGTGTGTGCTCTGTACCTCAAGACATGTATATTAGTGTGGCAAATACCTGATGGTGGAAGTAATGAAGTTATGATAGACACAAGAGTTTCAGACTCCACCACCTGCAGGACAGTCATGTTAATGTGAAATGTATCATGCACAAATGTCATAGGTTTGTAATAGGCTTACCTGCAATTTGTCCCTATATATACCACCCTAATGTTAGGCTGTGTCCACATGTGACAACTGTCTGTTTTGTAGCAAGGCAGAACAGTGCAGCTGTGGAGGAAGGCGAGGTAGAGAGTGTGGACCTGATGTTTGAATGCTCCCCATATATATATTTGTGTGTATATATATCTATACATGTATGTCTACAGATATACAAGCATATATGTATGTCTACATATATACAAACACAACACACACACACACACACACACACATACATATATATATATATATATATATTATATATATAGATATATTTATATATATATATATATATATATATATATATATATATGTATATATATATATATATATATATATATATATATATATATATATATATATATATATATATATATATATATATATATATATATATATATATCTACACACACACACACACACACACACACACATATATATGTATATATATATATATATATATGTATATATATATATATATATATATATATATATATATATATATATATATATAGATATAGATATATATATATATATATATATATATATATATATATATATATATATCTACACACACACACACACACACACACACACACACATATATCTATATATATATATATATATATATATATATATATATATATCAAAATACATTTCCCCTACTGTTGAATGACAGTGCTGAACGATATGTTTAAGAAAACATCACACATATCTGCACACACACACACACACACACACACACACACACACACACACACACATATATATATATATATATATATATATATATATATATATACAGTAGTAAGTGGGTGCAAAATGGACAGTTATGTCTGGTGTGAAATCCATGTTGGGAACACATTGCCCTTGTTTGTGAAGGTGAGATTGGTATGTTAGGGAAGGATAGTAAGTATATTTGGGGAGGTAGGTTGGGTTGGAAGACAAGCAAGACAGCATACAGGGGCAGTATATGACATATGTGGTGGGTAAACACCTTGGATGGGGAGTGGTGTTTGGAATGTGAAAGCCCATGAGCCCCAAATGGAAACAATGGGATCATGGTCCCCACCCATGGCAGTCACAACTGCACCTTCATGGCCTTGAAGGTGCCTGAGCTGGGGGCTGAGCAAGAAGAGCATGCAGACCCTGTAATTGTGTACTGAGGGCCTCAAGCTGGTGTACCACATCCCCCAAATCTCTGTGGAGCTCCCTATGCACCAGACCCTGGACCTGACTTCAGGTGACAGGGTCCTGTCTGTGTGTGCTCCCAGGTGCAAAAGAACACCATCCTCTGAGGTGGTTCCACCTGAAGGTCCTGCAGGACCAGCAGATGATGAGTTCTCGGTGTGGGTCCCAGATGTGCTGTAGCCTGGTAACATGGCCAGATGAAGTGGGAGAGGTGGTTCTGCTGGAAACTGGCTTCCCAAACATGCAATTGTGTCACATTTCTAGAACATATGTGGGTAGTAACAGTCCACACATTCCAGGAGTATGTCTAACAGCATGCATAGATATCCCCATTAACACAAAGCACCAGATTTGAAGCAGTCACATAGCAAACGGAACACATGCATATATGGAACCACCTTACAATGGCATACAGGTGACATTGTTTGCAACAGGCCACCAATGATAATACTTCAACATGGAACATGACTAGAAACACATTGCACAATTTGTTGCACAATATGATATATGTCCCAACAGTAGGTTTGCTGTAAACATACCCATTGAGTTGTGTGTTCAGATTATTGTTGCAGATATGGTGGGGGGAGACAGAGATGTGAATTAACAACTATTATATGCTTGCAGTATGAGGTCCTCAGACCTTTTTTCCTCTTTATGTCTTTCAGGCACCATGTCAAGAGAGCGCTTGTCCATCTATTCCCCCCAGGAGAATGAGGTTATTATACACCATGTGGTGCATCACTACCACACTCTGTTTGGCCATACAGCTCACGATCTGCAGGAGAGGATGGCCTGTGGATGGAACGAGCTCATGCACAGGGTAAATGATGTTGGCCGCAGTTATGAGCAGGTCCGACATCTTTGCACTGATCTGCTCCTCCATGCCCGTCAGTGTGCTGCTGCAGTTAGGAGGGATCAGCTAGCATCCAGCCCCCTGACACATGCTGAGGAGCTCCTCGCCAATCTCAGGGCACCTGCCTGCCTGCAAAGACAGGGCCCTGTGGATAGCATTGTGGAGGTGGGTGCTACCCACACAATGGATGAGGAGTGTACAGATAAGGCCCCAGGGCACATCAGTAGATCACTGTTGCTTATCCATCTGCATCTGTAGAGTTTAATCATGCATATGTGAGATAAGAAATAGCCAGGGAATTGTTATGGCTAGGCTTGTATAGTCCCTAGGGCCGATAGCCTAGTATTAACCTCTGAACCTATGAACCTGTCATTGCAAGATGTGTGCACAGAGATGAGCAACATGGTGGGACAAATGGCCTACAGTAGGAACATGTCTAAAACATCACCCTTATAAAGTGCTACAACAGTATATATACCACAATTACAATGGCAACTGTTACAGATCTACACAATGGCATATCACAATACCGCATTCCACAACCCTTACAACTTGTAATGTGGTCTTAACATGAGCAATGAATGTGTAATATGGAATCCTATGTTAGGACAGTAAATATCAGGAATACATACCTTAAAAAACACTGGAAGCATATGTGTGCATACACTCCAAATAACATTTTGTGAAAGCAGCTTTTGAGGTACTGACAGCATTCACTCTTCATGAGTATGCACCTTCCAGCAAGTACAGGTCCTCAATGTCACACCACAAAATGGTCTGCTGTCCAAGATGTTTGTCCATCAAATGTGTTCACTCACCTGCAACAGAGGCAGTCGTGGTTTGCACACATCTTACAAGCCATGGAATGGATCTCATACCCAACAGGTAGAACTCAGGAGTGGGACATCTCGTCTTACCTCACCATTGCATATACCATGGCAAACTGTGCAAACAGTCATGTAAGTGATGAGGATGTATGGGACAACATTAATGTAGAAAATAAACACATGGCCATCCAAGACAAATGACGACACATGTTGCAAACTGGTGATGCAGGCTGCCTAGTAACATGCAGCAACACTGAGGGTGTTGCAGGAATGTATAGCAAGTACTGGCTGTGCAGTACCTGTGTTGACAATCTCCTGGACTCTGCATAAGTGTGGCCCATGGGTTAGGGTAATCAGATGGGACAGTTGTTTCACAGGAAACATCAGCCAGGGCTCTCTACAGGTAGCATATGCATAACATCAAAAATCCCTCAAAGGCATGTGTTGCAATGTGCTAATGGTGTACCAAGACCAAGTTGCAAACCTGCAGACAGTATCAATTAAGATACATGTGCTGATCAAGCAACACCTCACCCCACCTCAGGCCCACCATTCCCATCTGTACCTTGATGTTGCCAGTGTACACATGTATGTTTGCCATTCATTAGCAAGGACTAGGCTGGTACACATGGTGTTCTGAATTTGGGACACTGCAAAATGACACCACCTCCAAGGGCTGTGCACATGAGTTGATCTTGCAATCTTGCAGAGTTGGGGGACATTTGTAGGGCAGAGTGACCAAATACTGGCAAATGCAGATGGCCCATGCTAGTATACCCCTTCCAGGAATAGTGAGTGCTGTAGTACACTTAACAGTTGGTGCAACAAACCATCATGTTAAGGGTGTGCTCACTTGTGCACCCACAAATTGTATGCATCTCAATCAGCATCTGCACAGCTAACACATTTGTTTGATACTGCATTTGATTGCACAGGTCATATGACACATATCCGGTTCATGTAATGTTAACATTTGCAGTATTGTGGCCCCATGGCATATCAAGGAAGAGGGTGCCATGTCAATAAGGGTATGCATACTCCTCATAGCCACAGTAAGGTTTGAAGGTTGTCAGTGTAATTGTATTTTATTGGTCATACATGCAATGCCAATGATGAGATCTGCAAATCAGAGATCAGGCATACACTAATGACATCTATCCACACATCATCCCAGGTATGTGTCGGACAAACACATAGGGGCTGTGAGCAGCAGAGCAAACATAACTGACACTCATATACACATTCAGCAATGGTGTGTACTCCTGTGAGGTATGGTGCACAGTACATGCCAGAGTGCTGAACAGGTGCACAGCAATACAATGTACATGGGTGCAGTGTGCTCCAGGGGAAAGGGGCATCACCTACTAACACATCCCATGCATCACAGAGATGTATAATGTTGGTAACAGGGATTGACTATAGCTGCAGTGCATGCTGTTGAGTGCCATATACCATGCATGTTGACAGAAGGGTAATGAAAGGCCTGTGTGTAACATCTTTGTGGAACCTCACCTGTAAGTGTGTGTGTGTGTGTGTGTGTGTGTGTGTGTGTGTGTGTGTGTGTGTGTGTGTGTGTGTGTGTGTGTGTATGTACAGTTAAGCAATGACATATAGGTCTTAAAGTGCATTTTTTGTTTTCCCCTCACAGGTGGCGAGGTGGGTCAGGGTCCCTCCTGCAGGCAAACTGATGTTAGTGTCCATACAGACACTGACAATGATTATAGGTGTGTTGAGGCACAGGCAGAGTTGTCAGGGGCTGAAGCTGTACCATCGTTTGACATCCTACTGTTATCTACCCCATCCCCACACATAGTCGCATTGCCTATAAATACCCCATTACCAGTAGCCATAGATGAGGGACAGTTGGCGGGTGGTGGCATGTAACAGGACATTGTGGTGTCTGTGGCACATGTGTCTGGACACAGCAGCCATAGCCGGATGCCTGGTGAGGTACCACACAGGCAGATGTCCAGGGGTGCTCGTAGGTGGGCTGTTGGTCATCATGCCACTGGCAGAAGTGCCACATCTGGTGTCACCAGATGCATGTTTCAGGCCATCATGGAGGTGTAGGCATGTATGGAACGGTATACCTGACAGGGTCTGAGGCTACAGAGGGCTACTCATTCTGCTGTTATTGACAACATCCGTAATCTTGCAGGTGACCACCATTATTTTGCAGAGGTTCTGAATAGATGGTTGGGTGAGATGGTGGGAATCCTTGACTGTGGAATGTCAGTGCTTGAGCATATTATGGGAGTAGTGTGATGGCCATGTGTATGTAGGCCAGCAACACCAACAGCTGGAGGTTGATGTGGATGTGCAAGAAGTCAGAGCTGCTCCCATAGTGGCAGTACCAGCCCCAGCACTGCAGGGGGGGCGCTGTCCTCACCACAACATAGCAGACCACATGCATGTGGCCCTGACTGGTCCCAAGAGAAACCTGAATCCAGCGGACATATGTCATCATCAGGGGGGAGTAACATATTGTGGCTTGTACCTAGTGGTGCCCATGGAACTCCTGGCAGGCACAGTACTCATGTCTGTGGCTGGAGGTGGTGAACTGCACACCCTGCCAGGTATAGTCTGCAGCTGTCCAACAAACCCCTGTATAGGGCAGCCACATTGCAGAACTGTGTGCATGCATACACACACACACATCACCAACATAGCTAGGGCAACCCCATACCTACACACACCACATCGCAACAGCCCAATTAATAATGAAACCTCCTAACACACACACATGATGTCAAATGAATGGCTCAGCCTAAGTCTCTGGCAAACCAACAACACACTCTGTGCATATGCTGATACCTGTGCCACATCCCTGTCATCCATAACATCGATGCAGGGGCAGGCTAATATAGTTCTAATGCACAGGGTGACTGTATTATGGTGTACCAATGTAATGCTGTGTAACATGTTTTCAGCATGAAAGTTTAATGCTTACATGTCAGGATGTGTAGCTGTCCAGCCACGATGCATTATAGTTGTTATTAACATTGAGTGATTGTGGTCTCCAGAATGTATTCCATTTGTGTTGTAGGTGTCCATGTGTCAGCAGGATGTTGGTCTGCTGTTGTTTCCTACAAGGGGTACGGCACTGTGGTGACACCTTGACTGTGCCATTTCCTGGGTACAGCTGAACACAAGTCACAGATCTGTATAACAGTTACTGCATGTGCCACATGCCTGATAGGTCTGACAGATGTATACAGGTGAGTACATGGTGGCTGATGTCAGCAGCTCTCCTACAGTGGACAATGGTAAGTGTACTAGGTGGTACACATCACATGTTTGTGTATAACACACACAGAGAGGATTTGTTGTTGATGTAATACACAGAGAATACTGTACACATGGATGTATGTGCTTTTGCAAGGAACCCATTTTAGCCTATGTAATTCCACCAAGACAGAATAGGCACAACACATTGGGAAATAATAAGTCTGCTAGTTTAATGTCATTGACGATAGTACTGGCACGGTATATGTCCCCTTCCCCAATGTAGTGCAATCCCCAAATTGGTATACATATTTGTGCTGGTGTGGGTGGCACAGCCCTACCCTTTGGAGGATGTGTGTTGGTGTAGAAACACAGGTAGTGTGATTGACAACTACTTAACCTGTCAACATGAACTGTACAGTATTACAGCCAACTAAGCAGGGGGATACACTCAACAATAACCGCAATGATGGTGGCTGTGTCCTCAAGATCCACACCCAGCTATATATATATATATATATATATATATATATATATATATATATATATATATATATATATATATATATATATATATATATATATATATATATATATATATATATATATATATATATATATATATATACCAACCCCAGTATTGCTGTACAGCTATACAGTGGGAAAGAGGGCATTTCCACAGGATGATACCTGTGAAATGTTAGCATTTACCAGTCAGTTCTCGGACAGATGACCTCCTGGGACATGTATATTCTGCAAACTGAAGTAGATCCCTTCACATACACACACACACACACACACACACACACACACACACACACACACACACACACACACACACACACACACACACACACACACACACACACACACACTCTTACATGGTAACACTGGGACTAGAGCTCCTACCTAGGTATGTAGTGCTATTAATGTGTGTGGCCTTAATTGCACACACCACACAGCTTTTAGGATGAGGTGTGTCCCAGGTTACATGTTACGTGAAGGACATCCCCAGGCCTGTACAGTATGGTAATGGGGGATGTACTGGTTGTTTATGAACAATACATAGTGTGACATACTGTCATATACACATTGACAAACACATAACAGTCATACACACATCTGAGAGACCTGGGTTTATCAGTGCAAACTACCTTGTCAGTGTGTCCATTCTGTTACAGATAAGTTGCACACAGCAGATGCATCACTGGGCTGGATAGTGTAATCCATTACTTGTATTGTTGATAGTGACAGTGGTCCCCATACAGTGAATGTTGGGACATGTACTGGGGGTACCTCAGTGTAAAGACAGTATACCCAGCACCCACACCCCACATTGGATATTGTACTCACTGAAACCCACGATAATATTCTGACATACCCACCATCACACATTGACCAGGACTGCAATACAACCCCTTGTCTATCTTAAGAGTGCTACAACAGGGATATGCATCTATTGCACATGCCACAGAGATAGTAGGGTGATGCATTGTCATGGCTCTCATATAATCAGCAACATCACTCTCCCTTATACAGTGTGACAAGGTGTATTGTATTAGGTGAATGTGACCTCAGAATGCTGTATCCTACAAATATACACACTTGCACACATACACACACTTGCCAGAACTCAGAGTGTAACCCATGCCTATCTACCCATTTGTACAACAGTGTTGTGTTGGTACTGCAAGCTCCAGGTATCCCATAGAGTGAAGAGTGTAACAAGGTACATGTAATGTCCATTACAGCAGCAGCCATATCTAACTATGGCAATGGGGGCTGTGGTGGGTGTTAAGGGCCTCAGAGTATTATCAACTACAGGTCTGAAAACACACAGACACTGTTATTCTCAGTAATGCACACTGACACATTTGTCAGTACTGGGGTCCATAGGTGCAGGTGTTCATAGGTGTATACCAGGATATTGTCCACAGAGAGATGGGAAGAGTAGGGGATGTGTGTACAGTGGTATCATGCCACCTGACATTTGTCAGCAGGCCATCTGTCATCTGATGCCACATGAGTGATCCTTAGGGTGAGAGTTAAATGCAACATCCAATCATCTAGTTGCCTCTTGCAGAGGGCCAGTGAGGTGCTCCAGTTGACATGTATGCAACATGTATTACATAACATGGTCAGTGTCTGTCTTGGAGACCTGTACCCAGGCATGTTCTGTTGACTGTGGTAGTGTAGTTGAGGTATCCGTGGCATGCGGTGTGTACAGGTTGTGGAGTCCTAGCTATGGCATTCATAACACAGCCGAGCAGATATGTCAGTGTCACTCAAACATAGATTGCCTGTAAGCAGACAAGATCAATACCTAACATCTGCACATCTGTAAAGAGGACAGACAGACATCAGCTAGCCAACTGGTTATGCATTAGGATGACTGTGTTGACAGATAGACATCTGACACTGAAAGGTATGCCATTACTACATGACAGCAGCCCTCAATGACATGTCCTATACACACAGTAGTCTACAGTTAATATCCACATGTCAGATCAATATTCAGTGGGAAATACTTAATGACACACAGCTCACACACCAAGAACATGACAGTGAGGACTCAGAATCCATATTTGCATGCAGTGGTGTTTGGTTCCAGTACTACAATCTGCAATCTACTCTTTCTTGGGAAAGCACTGTCAACAGTAGTAACATAATGATACACTGCATGCCAGTGTGACTGCATATAACCTGGGATACTACCCATATATGTAACACTTTCAAATGGAAAAGAGTGTTGTACAAGCCATATATACTCAGTTGTCCCAGACAGTAGACTCACACCCATTGCTACTGTAATGACAGCACATAGATGCATGTTCTGTACATGGAATTAAATGCACTTACTAAAAATGTCATTACCCTGCTATTTTATCAGACTGGAATTTGATCATGCTGCTCAAAACTGCCTTAACCACTCTGTATCCAACAGCACTTGTTCTGCCAAGCAACAAAATAAACAGCCCTTGCAAGTCTTGAACCAGAACCCTGCACATTATACTTACAACACTTACCCACTAAGCCATCACACATGTGAAAAGGTTTGCTGTTTTTTTTTCCAATATATCTGACAGTACACATACTGAATAGTAGTGAACAACTGCTTTGACTTCTACAATTGTGTAGTACTTGTTAGTGATATTAGTGTTGAATCAAGTATGTTATTGTATCTAAATATACACATATCAGATAAATATGGTGTGATACATCTGGCAAGGTATATGCAGCAGTCATGTTTACACATAACAAGGATATGGATATATATATATATATATATATATAGATATAGATATATATATATATATATACATATGTGGATATATGTATACATGTACATACGCATATATATTTATATATATTGCTATACATATATATATATATATATATATATATATATAGAGCTATATGTATATATATATATATATATATATATATATATATATATATATATATATATATATGTATCTATATATATGTGTGTGTGTGTGTGTGTGTGTGGGATCACTACATAATCTCAAAATTTTGAAATATCGAATTTCAAAATCTCAAGACCATATAGCTGAAACCCCTAAATACCGAAAGATCAGAAGTGCAAATTACAAAATCCCGAACACTACACTAAACATACACCACAAACTTACACATACACACACCTTCACCCAAAACACAAACCCATAAACTTACACTACATACAAGCAGGGGGGCAAGCCACCCTGCACTCCCCATGTGGGGGAGTTGTGCACGCCACACCCCCCCTACTTAAATATTCTAACTCCAAGGTCACACTACACAAACACACAAAAACACCACCACATACCTACATTCCCCATGCACACACACAAATCACAGTCACAACACACACTTACACACACATTAAAGCCCCTAACCAACACACTTAAATATAGATACTTACCACCTGACCTTCCACCTATCCATTAACAAACCACAACACCAAAAGCGCTACTTCAACATCTCTGAACTTCAGGATTTTAACATTTGCATTTCTGGTCTTTCGGTATTTAGGGGTTTCAGTTATACGGTCTTGAGATTTTGAAATTCGATATTTTAAAATTTCAAGATTATGTAGGGAACCCATACATATATATATATATATATATATATACATATATACACATATATATATATATATATATATATATATATATATATATATATATATGTATATATATATATATATATATATATATATAAGAAGAAATCTTTTACTATTCTTTCTCAGCTACTTGCTTCCAACCTTTGCTGTGTGTATGTGAGAAAAACATGAAACTGTGTGTACATATTGTTAAACAAATCTCAGTTTTGTGATAACTCACTATAATAATTTCACTGTATTTACACTTGTTTTTGTACATTTGGAGCTTTTCTCCCTGGGCTTCTGCTGAAAATGGACCTGTATCCAGTTGACTTTCCTGGTTAACAAATGTAAAATAAATAAATATAAATAAATATATATATATATATATATATATATATATATATATATATATATATATATATATATATATATATATATATATATATATGTATATATATATATATATATATATATATATATATATATATATATATATATATATATGTATATATAACATATGTCCATAACATGTAGTGGAGTCATACCTCAGCACCAATACTCACGACCTCTTAGTGCAAGGGGATGTCATGTAAGTATTGCAGGTATACATGTAAATTTTTGGTACTGTAACAGGGGTTGTCTTAACAGAAATGTGTGGGAAGTCACATCTGATATTGACATGTATGCCATCAGTTACTGACAAACATCATAAGATCATTATAGTACAGTACCATACAAATCACAGTAATGATCCTGTGCAATACAGCAGAGATATGACCAATAAATGTGGACAGTCTGACACACTCTGGTAAATCCAGTAGTTTACACAGCACCCCTTAGTGCAAGACGTGTGGACCAAGCCTGACAAAGTAGATGTTTACAGCCATATAAATGGGGATATCACAAAAATACTGGAATAGATAAGCTCACACAGTTTATGCATTCACACACTCCTGTCTGTCCTGACACGTAATAACCGGAGGAGCAGAGGTCACAACCCCACATACTACCCATTAGTTAGTGACATACATATGTACAGCATCCCACTGCTTTGTCAGAAATACACAACAGTTATGGTGGCCCAGCAATAGTACATCTGACAAATATCTGGTCATAACATCACACTGGGTAAATACACTGAGCTACTAGGCATGTCACAAATCACTGTGCAAACTACAGGCGACTGCCACAATACTGGCCTACATTTCGTATGGGGGAATGCACATGTACCTGCAAATATAGCAGGCTCTACAGGCATGTAACACCATGTAGTAACAGACACCTGTGTGAAAGTGCATACCCACAACCAATCTAAACACAGCCACAGTCACATATGGTAAGAGTACTTAATGTTGCAGTATATGGACTGTGTGAACAACACCATCCTCATATGTGCCACACACGCACTAACCCTACATATACTGGGCCAATACACAGTGTATTCCAATGCCTGACTGTGGTATGGAACATGTGTCGGTCTGTCCCTATAAACATGGACGCAGATAGGGTACCATACACTGCAGCAGCATGCAACATCACATAGAACAGGATCAAGAACAATTACATCTGCCACAGTCTGTACACAGGCCAAGATACATATTCACAATACACACTCTGTCAACAATCACCATAAGTACACAGGGTCTATATTAGATGAGCAACCATTTCGATGTTTGAATAATAGTTGGTCAACATCATATGATCGAACGTCAGAAAGGTCACAGGTGAAAGTCAACGGCTTTTCCCACGCAGAATGGGAAATTTTCCCTTTCTGCACTGAAGTGCATTCTCAGAGTTGGTATATTTAAGTAGGGGGTGTGGGAGGGTGCAGGGGGGCTTGACCCTCTGCTTAGAGCTGTAAGGTAAGTTTGTTTTTTATTTTATTATATCGTTGATGTTTCGAACTTCGCTCATAGGAGTTCACTCATGTGAGGTTAGAAGTTTTGAAACTTCAACTATATAATATAAACCCAAGTACACAGACCTCACTACTGTACACACTACAACAGAATGTCCAGGTTTCATCCTCAAATATAAGGCCTACTATACATAAAATATCTAGCAATCTGATATCTCACTGGCTTGTTATCAGGTATGATGTCAGTAAATAATGATGTACTGAACATATGCACCTCTCACTGCATGACATATGTAGAAAGTTTGACAGAGTTGTGGCTATAGGCACTAACATGGGGCCAATATTGACATGTTGCTTTGATAAACCCATACATTTACTGGTGTAACAGGGTTTGTTGTGACATGTCTATTGAGGGATATGAAGTCAGTAACTCACATGGCTGTCACCATGTACTGACTGCAATCCTCAAAGTATGCTACTGCATTTCTAAAGATAGGAAATATGTGAGTAACACAACACATGTAAGACTCCAAACATTGGCCAATCTGCAGATAGCCCTACAGGTGAGAGTTTCCCCAATCACATAACCCTGTCATGACAGATATTAAATCATGTAGAACAGCCACATCCACACAAACCCTGTTAAGCCAACATTACTTCAAATGTAAAACAGCAATACTTACATTCTGTCCTCATGTCTGGAACATCCCCCTCCTGTTTGTTGGCTTGTCTCCACAGTGTATGTTGGAAGAGGTATATCCAACTACCCTGTGTGATGCTGTTTGTCAAACATCAACATTAAGTCCTGCTCACAGTGAGTGAAAATGGCCAACACCCACATGAAGTGCTTAGTTATAGGAGTGTCTTTCCATGCAATTGGCTATAGGAATGATAACACAGCTGTTCCACATGCAATAAGCTAGTGGGGGATTGCAATTTGTGCACAGGCCATCAGCTGATCACGAGCATCACTTACAAAACACAAGCTGTTGCCTAAGCAAAGCAAGTGTACTTTTCCACATCCAGCATAGAGGGAGTGAGAGAAACATACAGAAACAAAGTAAGAAAGGAAGGGAGTAGGAGAGTAAGAGATAAGCATGTTTGTGTATTATCCATGGATGGAGAGTGGTATCTGAGCATTATGATAGTTGCCTCTATTGTGTACTATCCATACTGTCACATGGTAATTTCACATGGCTTTACACATTTATTGCTGAGGATGGCCGACTAGAATTTCTACAGTTTTGGAAAATGTTGGCCTTGTAATGATGACAATGGGACATATAGCTCCTCGATATGATGATGTGGCAAAACCAACACTGCAATGGACCCTGTCATTACATAATCACCCCAAAACCCACACTGGATACTCACACACTTGCTAGTACTGGGTTTCAAACCCCTACCTGACTATGTATTGCTACTACATTGTTATGCAGTAATTGCACGCACCATGCAGCTTGCATGATAGAGAGTTGTCCAACGGTATCTTTGAAGGTGAGTGACATCAGCAACAGTGATAAAGGAGTAATAAGGGAAGTGTAGTCCATGTGGCTGTCCACAAAAGCAGGGGTCAAGGAAGACACAACCACACTCGCTCAGAGACTCATACACATTATCACAGTTGGCAGGGTCAGGATTAGAACTCCTAACTAGTTTGCTACACTACAGTATTACACAGGTATCATATGCACCACAGAGCTTATCAGGCTGATAGATGGCCAAAGGGTTATTTCAAGGTGACTGACATCAGAAGGTATGCTACAGTATGGCAATGGTAGGTGTAGTAAGTGTGAATGGCTTCAAAATCAATCATTAATCTACACACACACACACACACACACACACACACACACACACACACACACACACACACACACACACACACACACACACACACACACACACACGCCAATACTGACATGCCTGGGTTCATTGTGTCACAGGTGTGTGGTAGTTGACTGTGTCAGAAGGCTGTACAAGGCTAGGCAAAGGGTATACCTTGGCATCAGGCCACATGACAATGGTTTCCATTGTGGCTCAGGGCTATTGTCCCTGGACTGGCCCACACAGGTGGGTATTGTATTCACCATCCACTCATCTGGGTTACTATTGTGGGTGGCCAGTGCTGTGTAGTGCTTGCCATGTATGTGAACTATATTCCATAACATGGACAGTGTCTGGGTTGTGCACATGTCCCACATGCATGTTTTGTAATGTGTGGAAGTGTACCTGGGGTCTCTGGGGCATGTTGTGTGGGCAGATTGTTATCATCAGATGTGGCATTCCTGACCTCATGTGATGAGACTTGGCTATGGAACTGAGGTTGTGCCTGCACCTACATTGACAGCATGATACAGGTATTCAGTGGAGTTAGTGGCATCTGTCCATACAGGGCATGTGTATAAGGCATGATATTCCCTTTGTGGGTTACATTTGCAGACTCTACAATTGTTGCAGGCGTCCAGTGGGGAACATAGCAAAGGACCACTGTAAGCAATTATTTGCCCATTGTAGGGATGGAACAGGGTGCCATGTCCTTTTACTTGCTGGATAACACACAGTCAGGAGATGTTACACATCACAGTACATTCTGATTTCAGTGGCAGTGTTGTGGTGAACAGGCGTTTAGTCCACTGCAATTACACCATGGTTACTATCTGTGGGCAATATGCAGGGAACTACCAATATAGTAGTCATTGCCTAGCCAAGTGTGTTTGTGTATGAGACATGGGTGGAGAGTGTTCTCTGGGTAATGCAAGGGTTGCCTATCTTGTTCACCGATCCATAATGTCACATATAGAGCTATGGATTGTCTACACCAACCTCTCTGCTGTGTGACATCTGTTGTCCTTGTAAGGTGGACATTGTGACTTATAATAGAAAAACATGCTGACAATGAATCCTGTTATTACACAATCTCCACACAGAATACTGATGACAAACACACACTTGCCAGTACTGAGATTCAAACCCCATACCAACTATGAATCCTGTTATTACACAATTACAGCAAACTCCATACAGAATACTGTTGACAGACACACACACACACTTGCCAGTATTGGAATTCAAACCCCTACCTAGCTATGCATTGTTACTACAGTATACCACATTTATCACAAGCCACGGAGCTTATTGGATGAATGTTGTCCCAAGGTACTTCTAAGGTGAGGATCATTGCCAGCCCTTGTAAATACTGGCATTGGTGATGTAGTGGGTGAGAGATCCCAAAAATAATTTCAGCCTAATCACACAATTATATTTGCCATGGGTGAGTTTCAAACTTCTATCTAACAACCTTTATGGACCATTATGTTGGTACATTTACCACATGCACCACTGACCTGCTATGGTATAGGTATCGCAACAGATATTTGGAAGGTGGTTGATATCTGCAGGACTGCTAAAGTCAGGCTCAGAGATGTGTACTGGTAAATAGGGACAAAAACAATGAAGTACACACACAAACAATTGCCACAGATGGGATTCAAACCCATAACTCTGCAGCTATTGCTACTACACTGTTGCACATTTATGTCATGCACCACGGAGCTTATAGGGCTAGCCCTTTTCTAAAGGTATATTTTAAGGTAGATGACATCAGCAGCCTTGCTAAATTAGGGCAATGGGAAGTGTAGTGACTGTGAATGGCCTCAAAAGCATTGATCCTTACACACAGGGTTTCACAGCTGCCATGTCTGGGATTAAAACTCCTCCCTAACTAGTACATCACACTATAGCATTAAGAGTTACAGCACATGCGACAGAGCTTATACGGCTAGTCCATCTTCAAAGGTGTATTTCAAGGTGAATGATATCAACAGCCTTGCTAAAGTAGGGCAATGGGAGGTGTAGTGACTGTGAATGGCCTCAAAAGCATTGATGCCTACACACACAGAGTTTTACAGTTGCCATTTCCAGGATTAGAACTCCTTTCTAACTACTACATTAGATTTTAGCATTATGCAGTTATTGCATGTACCACAGAGCTTAGAGGAATGATCCTTTTCCAAAGGGGTATTTCAAGGTGACTGACTTCAGCAGACTAGCTAAACTGGGGCAATGGGGAGTTCATTGTACATGAATGGGCCATAAAATATTCCTTTCCTCTGGAAACACACACACAACACTCAATCACACACAGCTTTACATTTGACAGGACTGTGTATACAATTGCTAGATGAATAATGACTTGTACTGTCATGTTACACAGTTATCACAAGCACCACAGTCACTATACTGCTGAGGGCTACCAGAAGAATTACTACTTATTAATTTAAAAAATATGTAAAAATATATGTATATATAAATATTTATAAAATTAACTATATGAATTCTATTAATACTGATGCTCTAATTTTCATTAAAATATTTACAATGGGTGTATATTGTGCTTGCTGGTGAATGTTTCATAAATTCATTAATTTGTATTAAAAGTATATTAAAAATGTGCTTTGTTTAAAACTATGTTTGTTTAGTTGTTAATATTGACTCTACTTCGTTAAATTTAGCTTTTTAACAACAGTAATTAGAAATTAGTTATTCATTTTTTAAAAATTGTTTAGAACTTAGGCAGTAGTGTATTTTAATAAAGGCAGATACAATTCAAAACGGCATAGTTGGAAAAATGAATAAGTGATGAATTTTACAAGTCACGGCATTAAAGGCAATGGTTTTAGGAATAGAGATTACATGCCAACTGTTGTAATCATTTAGCTGAGCATGTTATATTATATGTTAAATATTTCTATTGAGTATTTGTTTTGTAGTGGCACTTTAAATGTAGAAAGGTATTTGGAGTAAATTCGCACCAAAAAGGTTATTTAAAATGGCGAATGTACTATGCAATTGAGTTCTGAAGAAGCCTAAGTATAATAGGTGAAAGCGCTTAACTCATATGGATGTGTATCAACAATTTTATTTTTTGCTTCAATAAATGTTCTAGTGGTTACAAATACTGTGTTTCCTCTATTAGTTCGAGAGAAGATAGCACAGTATTTAACTTTTATTCCCCTGGGGTGACAGGGTGTGTGCGCAAGGTGTTAATTGTGATAGTTTCTGTCCTTATTTATCAATTGGTGTGGATGCTAGCAGGGTGCTGCTTACAGCTAGGGACACACCTGTATGGGACACCTCTTCATCAAACTGCATTCTGTGGGTATTCCCATACAGAGGTGGAGGTCATATTGTACTCATTCCCAACAGCAGATATATGACCTGTGAGGTACCTGTGGCTGATGGTGGAGTGAACTGAGTGTATGTGTGCTATGGAAGCTACTTGCAGCTGACTCACAGATATACATATGGCACCCCCTTATGCTGGCTTGTGCGATTACATCAGCAGTTTCTCAGTACTTCATAGCAGTGCCTTTTTTGGTCTGCCAGTGTTTGGCCAGACTACACCAGTATTCCATACTACACAGACAACTAATGTACTGCTAACCTGTATGTACAATTTCAAAGGAGTGTCCATTTGAGAGTAACATTTTATACACTCTATGTCTAGGGTACTTCCACCTGTGTACTGTGTGTATGTCTGGGCCCACATTCATGCCATGTCCATCTTTCAGATGGTGACAGATATTACATTCGAACAATTAGTATGGATTTCTGCTGGATTGGGTCTTGCTGGAATGCATTGTGTTTGGCACTGCAGTTGTTAGAACTTGGCCCTGTCATCAACAGTACTGGCCATTGGCCACCAGGACACAACCCTCTATGCCTACATGCTGACCACTTTCACACAATATACAGCACACAACAACCTAACACACAGAGCCCTGCATATTGTACACGTGCAACAATCTATCTTGCTAATTTGGCTAGCTCAGGTAATCTGTGCTCCGCTGTTTATATACCCACACGTACATGTAACTACATTTCTACATAGAATTGGGGGAGTGGCACACCTGACAACTGTAAACATTTGCTATGACCGTACTGGTATTTCAGGTACAATGTTGGCTTCCATTTCATTCTGTATTCTGACCTATCATGCAGACTAGAGGCATATCAGTGTAGTACAGATCTTAGGTTTTATTGACCACCATTCCAGTTTCAGACTTCTTACCCTTCAGAATTAACATCCTACTGCCTGACCTGTTGTAGTCTGTCTGTGTAGGTCTGGAGGGGGGCTATTCTCCATTGCCATTGATCAGAGGCCTTAGCACAGCCTTTCTTTGTGGTCATCTACACCTGTCCTGCTGGCTGAGACTGTTGTTGGGTATGAGAGCCTTACTGACATGCATGTATGTGTCCTATGGACACACATTTGGCCCACCACATGTCCTGCAGTGGGATTTGTCACCTTGTCTATTACTGCTACTATGTTGACACCAGTATTTGTTATGGATTTCATGTTTCTCATATAGGTGTCTAATATCTCCTGCCATCCCATTCAGTGACCCAATTCCCTTGCATGCTCACATCCGTACCATAGATACAAGTAGCAGAATATACTACTCCAATCAGCAATTGATAGTGAGAGTGACTTATCTTGTGGCTGTGCCAACATTTAGGATGGTGCTGGAGGGCTAACTATGTCGGATGCACATAGTACACTCCCTGTACATGGTTAAGCACAGGTAGTGTCATGTTTGGCATCTCTTTTACTATATGTGTGAGTCAGAGAGAGGTGTCATTCCTTGGGTTCCTACTGTGTCAGTGTATGTGATATGCATTGCCTCTTTGCCAAACCCTGGGCATACTGGGCATGCCTCCTTTTGCCTACAGGGGCAGGCTCAGGTTGTTCCTCCTCTGAGTCACTCTGTGTTTATGCTGACCTTGGCAATGGTGGAGGGCTATGTGGCCCTATCCCATGCTGTTCCTGCTGCAGCTGTTTCTGCAGGATCATATTGTGTAGCATGGCACATACAATGACAATTTGGGTACATGTAGCTGGAGAGTACTGCAAGGCTCCACCAGATATGTCCAAGCACTGGAACCGTGACTTGAGCATCCCAAACACATGCTCTATTATGATTCTGGTCTGTGCATGTGCCTCATTATGGAGTTCTTGTTCAGGTGTGTGTGCATTTCTGATGGGTGTCATCAGCCACGGCTCCAGTGCATAACCAGCATCCCCCACTAGGTGGCCATATGGGATGTCCCCACTGGCAAATCTTTGGTACAACTGCATCATATACCAGATGAGGGAGTCGTGATAGCTTCCAGGGCTGCCAGAACACAAATTCATTATAATGCTCTGGGCATCGCACATGACCTGGCAGTTGATGGAGGGAAAGCCCTTCCAGTTTATGTAGACCCTACCTCGCTCACCGGGTGATGCTTTGATGTGTATGTGCGTGCAGTCTATAGCACCCACTACCTCAGCGTATTCTGCTATTTGGTGGAAGAGACTTGTTGTTGGGTATGTGAGTGTTACTGACATGCATGTGTGTGTCCTATGGACAACTCATAGGTGTTGTGGAAATATATGTGCTCACCAGCATGTGCTGACATGGCATCCAGGAACTGGTGGAGTACCCTGGATGCTGATGCCTGTGAGATCCCCATGATATCCCCAGTTGGCCTTTGGAAGATACCTGTGGCTAGTATTCTTAAGCCTACACATACCTTGGTATCCACTGGGATGGGTTCCCCTCTGTTGGTTCTGTGTGTGAGGTGTGGCCAGCACAGCTCAACAATTTGCTGTAGGAGGTCCCTGCCCACCCTGTAGCACTTCTCTATCTCCAGCTCATGTAGCCCCTCGTAGGTTACCCTGGGTTTGTACACTCTTCTCCTTCTCCTCACTGTGGGTTGGTCATTAGCATTCTCATCCTCACCACCCTCAGCCTTTTCCACATGTTGATTTATGAGAGCGAAAGCAGCCCCTATAATTTTGTTGCTTTTGTTAGGTAAAATTTCCCCATTTGTGTAGGATGTGATGTAGAGTTTGTGGGAAAAAACAGAGGGAAAGGTGTTTGCATAGTTTATAGTAGTGTGCTGGGCTGCTACCTGTGTAATTGGCTGGTTCTGATACATTTCACCTGCCAGATATGCTAGTTCTCCTTGATTACCTTCCTACTGCTGTTGTCCCTTCCCATTGCCTTCCCACCCCTCGAGGTGCGCCACGCAAACCCAGTGCTCAGATGCGAGCAGAGATGCTATTTCATGTTTTTTTTTTTGTTTAAAACCTGGTTGCATGGCACGCACACCCATTTAAGCAATGTAAAGACTGCTAGGCAGCTTCAGACACACACCCTTCCTTAGCTGTGCTTAGCTAAGGGCAAACATGGGCCGCAGAGCTCCAATAAGCTTACAGCATGCATGACACACCCCCTTATGAAGTCATTTAGCTCTTAGGCTTACACCATGATATTACTGCACCTACATGGTTGGGTGCAAGCTAGCACTGAGGGGAAATCTGTGATTCAGTATCATTGCCCTCATTTGCATAGGATTGACTGCTAATGCATGGTTACAAGACCGACACTCAGCCTTCCCCCTTAGCAACCACTATTCCATGGTCTTGTTGTGTTATGCATGCTATTGACTATTATGGCAAAATTATGATTTTGGTTTAAAAGATTATTTCCAGCTTTTTTTATTATTTTCGGGCCAATCCTGTTTGTGCACCACTACCCTGTGCTTAAATGGCCGAAATCTGCCAACAAAGAAAAAGTTAATTTTTATAATTTTGAAATTACTTTTCATGCCTATGGCCATATATTTGTCATTTGGCATGTCTAACCTTTCTAATACATGCATTTGTATGAGCTGTCATGCCTCCGCTACTGGCTGAATACATTTCTGCAGTCTACTCTATTCCTGCACGGATGTGTTCCGGCTTTCTGGATCACTAATTCACCTCATTTGCATGGATTTTACCAGCAAATGAGGTAATTAGCATACAGGGGCTGTGTCCATGCAGGAATAGTGCAGGAGCACTCATGCATGTTCTGGGAGCTTATTCCTGGATCGCTCTTGCACTATTCCTGCATGCCATGCAGAGCTTGCTGAATCCTGGGGCATATGTTCTGTACTGAGCTTCAAGATTGTAACCACAGTGAACCCTGCTGGAAAAGAGCAGAAATGTGTATAAACTCTATGCTATGTAAATGTTTGTTTCATAGTAGAAATTGGGATATAAAGAGTTAACTTGCAAAGCTCTAAGAAAGTAAGTTGATAAATAAATAATTTTATGAGTGTGTTTGCCAGAACTAAAACACAGAATGTTTACAGCTGGAAATTCTTTTTATTGTTTGAAACAGAGTTAATTACACGTTTCCAAGGTAATTGTTTTATGACTTCCAGTTTCTGAGGAGCTTCTAGAGAGAATTGTCAGTTTCTAAGAGATACATATTTTTCATAGAGACATGTTAAATTCTGTTGGCATCTGTTTAGCCTGGGAACTAGATGCAATTGTCAAACAGTGATGTCATCCAGCTTACCCAGCAGTAATGTGTATTATTAACTTAAGAACTATCTAAGTATGAAAGAGTGCATTTTGTATTTTGTTCTGGACCTATTAATAACTCAACAGCACTCTGCCTTGCTCTGTAAATAAATTATTTAGGACATAGTTTATCTTAGAGATAGATAAGAATATAGCAAGATTAGTGTAGATGTTTTTTATATTTATGTGAGACTGTTCGACTATGTTATTTTGAAGCATTTCCTGTGACTGTGAACTCTGCTGTCATTGTGTTGACTTAATAAGTATTGTCTTATAATTTTACTATTTATTATTAAATATATTTAAACCTGTTAATGGTGGCTGATTTTATGTAGAGATATTTAAGCTCTTAGATTACTTGCATGTATTTGGTGATACTGTATAGGCTACTCTAGAATAGCCTTCAAGTCTTAGTCACACATACCATTTGGATAACAGTAACATTACACGGAGGAATTGTTCACCCTTTGGAAAGGGCCTTATAGTAACTGATAAGTAGGGGTTCCGGTAGCAGTGCTAACTACCTTATGGTCTGGGCAGAAGGGGACATATCTAGTAAACCTATGCTAGCCTTCCCCAGGTGTGCATTTGTGTATAAATCAAATCTCAAAGTGTGTGTGTGCCAGCTACTTGCATAGGGACATGAAGCACTGACTGGACATAGAGAGTGATGAGAGGACTTGGCTTGGAACCCTGGTTAAGGACTTTACACTGTAGCTGTGCCAGTGGGGAATCTTATTGAGGATTAGAAGAGAGAGAGAGAGAGAAACCAGCCCCAGACTGATTGTGATCTCTGTGTGCTCTTAAGGGAAATTTTACTTTACTGTGTGTGCACTTGTTATCCTCCCAATGTGCACATCCCTCGCTGGGGTTGGTGGTGAGGATTGAGGCTCCTTGATTACTGGGGCAGTGCACGGGCATCACACAACTGATCAAAGATCAGCTGATTGAAATGTACTGACTTTGTGAGCACGAGATTGCAGTACATAGGAGATCAAGGAATATGCCCTTTCCCTATTGTAGTGTGATCTCAAAATTGGTATATATAATTAATAGGAGGTGTGGAGGGAACAGGGCGTCTTGCCCCCCCCCCCCCGCAAGAACCATTGTTTGTTTGTTTGATTTTTCAATCTTTTGTGGATTGATGTTTAGTGTTTCAGTATTTAGGTGTTGATCATTGTTGGATTGACAAGTTCCTCATTTGATGGAAGGATATGCTTCCATATATGTAGATATATATGTATATGTATGTATGTATGTATATATATATATATATATATATATATATATATATATATATATATATATATATACATACACATACACACATATATATGTATGTGTGTGTCTCTCTCTCTCTCTCTCTCTCTCTAGATATATATCTATATAAATATATATATATATATATATATATATATATATATATATATATATATATATATATATATATATATATATATATATATATATATATATATCCCTGTAGTTTTACAGTTCAGTACAGGAGTACAGGCAGACTTTTAATTAGCTTATAAGAAAGAAGTATACATTTCATTGGAAAAGTATATTTATTTATGTATTTATTTATTTATTTGCTTGTTTATCTGCCTGTCTGTCTGCCAATGTATCTGTCTCTGAGTTAATAGCACTAGGTCTATACTTTATTTTTCAACAGGCAATGCAATACATATTAAAAAGCAAATGCTGACAAAGGACATGACAGGGATATTACTACAGTGTAAAAAGGGAGTAAATGTGATACATGTAAAATGTATTTAAAGTGCAGAGTTGAGATAAAAGTTAGCAAGGAAAGTAGATACATTGGGGGATATTATATATAATGCAGGTACTGCGCATCAGTTGTGTATCGAGAAAGTTATATATTGTAACCAACATTATGCTGTAGTCCATACCTATCAAGTAAAACACTTTATATGAACACTAAAATTGTTGCCCTATGCACCTCAGAAAGGGAATTTTTATTACATTTTTTGTCACTTGTAGCCTCAGAAAGGCTATTTCAAAGTTAAAATTGTTTTAGCAAAGCATGTATCATATATTAATGTAAATTATAGAATGTTTTATGCAATTATAAATGCTAACTGTACTTCTATCACTACATTTTCTGAAGCATGCTCGGCAAAATGTAGTCACATGATTATGTTGCGATTACCTAGCTACTCCCATGTTGCAGGTGTATGGAACTACTCTGCCATTGTAATGTATACTGTGCAAGTGATCAAAGGTAATAAATTACATCCACATGATTGATGTTACTACATTCATACAGGTTAAAGGGTTGTAAGCCTTTCAGTACCTTATGTGTGTGAAGGAAACAATACTGAAGTTGTTATGGTAATGCACACACCTGTAACAATGAGAAAATATTGAGAAATATCATGGACACCTGTACATTCTTTCCAATAATAGTATTAATTGATGAAAAAATCATTTTTGGCAGCAACCTGCATGTTATGAATGATCGAAAGTTGTGATTGTTCAACATGCTGTGTATTTATGTAACAAAAACTAGAAGAACATGACACATAGACAGAAATTAAGTTTTGACCAATATATCAACAGAATAACGATCTGATACACATACTAACAGTTTTCTAAATATAGCAGATGTGAGATACGTTTATGCAAAATGAGGCTTATGGTCATGTGACATATACAAACATACACTTTAATCAAGGTACAACTCATGTGTAGTCAATCCATTGACAAATGGGTAGTGTGTGTATGAATGTCATTATGTATATCTCTATGCATATGATGTGTGTATGTGTATAATACAAATGGATAGGTAGCCCAGACAAGACTTAGGCAAAACAAAATTAAATGTCATCATTATGGTGTTATTACAACAGCTGCTGAGGAAATGTAGCAAATGTCAGGCCATAATTATTCGAGTATGATGCATTCATGGTACTGTAGCAATGATATGGCATGCATCCCTCCTGCTGCAATTGTCACACCATACACATTGAAATAAAATAGACTATCAAAGTACATGTGTGAATGCAGTATGCCATCATGTTGTACCTGATATTTAGCCCTGAAGTGAGCCTTGTTAAACATATTAGTAATACCTGTATGATAGTGCAGTAGCATAAATCACATACAAGTGAAACATTAATGTGTATCAGTAAATTACCTGTTCACATACTCAGACTGTAGACTGACATATGCCAAATGTCATCCACCTAACAGAGAACAATAAGTTCATTGCACAGAAGCTGGCAAAGCTAATCTTCCAGAGACTAATTCTATTTATTTTTGATGAAGAAGAGAAAATTTCAAGAACTATCTGATAACATTGGGCATCTACTACATCAATAGAGTGAGCATGCTCATAAGGAAGTATAGCCAAGACTACAATAACATCAACTACCCAACACAAAACTACAAGGTTGACAGCAAACTCTCCTTCAACCCACAGGTTGACAGCAACCTCTCCTTCGACCACCACATTGCCACTGTGGTGTGAAAGTCTTTCTATGAGGCACATCTCATCACCACATCTCATTACAAAGGGTTCTGCATCCAGGAAGAAAGAGGTATTCATCTCTGTCTACTCTTCCCTCATTAGGTCAATCATCGAGTATAATGCCCCATTTGGCATGTACCTCACTAGATACATGCAAAACCTGGACAGGCCACAAAAGTACCTCATGAAGAGGATCCTAGGCCTTAAACACATGTCCTACATGGACAGACTCAAAAAACTCCAGCTACTCTCTGCTTCATATCATTACTAAGATGTGATCCTGCTTGACTTACAAAGCCATGACTGACCCATTACTGTTAGAAATGCTACATCTAAAGAAATCCCAATCTCTCTGCACCCCACGCTCTAGAGACCTCAACCTCATTACTACAATCAACAGAATATGCAGGAGGGACAGGTTCATAACACAGAGACTGCCCATGCTCTAGAATAGACTTCCCATACATGTCAGCAGAGCACCCCCTTGGCCCTCTTCAAGATGAGTGGATGGGAAATGGAAAGTTCACCTTGGGGATCATTCCAGTGACTCTACTTGATAGAGGCACTGGGAACTAACGTCAGACGGCACCATGCCAGGGCACTTCTATGGGCTAGGCTTGTAAGGGTTGCAGGGCCATTAGCCTAGTACACCTATGAACCTATTTCACAAAAGGGATCAAAGAAAGTAACACAGGTCCCCTCACACTTTGTAACAATTTTGCATGACATACATTAGGAAATAATGACTAAGGACATATTTCCTTTAAAGTCTTATACTGTGAACAAACTAATAAAACTATGCATACGTGTTTGCAAGACATCATGCTCTAAAGATCACAATTTTTGGGGAAATAAATAATGTCTGTGAGCATGCACTGACATCCTCAACAGTTGCATCTTACCACAATCAAACACATGCTGAGGTCCAATCTCAGAAGGAGAAGTATTTCAAACCATGGTTTCACAGAAAGAAGTATATCTGATATGTTATAAAGAACAGACTTGAAGGAATTATATCAGTATCTTGTTGTAATTGTTATGGCTTTCCTAACATGGAATGTGAGACAAAAAAGGTTGCCCTCTTACCGTACCATAGCTTCAGCCTTTGGCCAAGATACTTCCCTCTATCATCATTGCTTGGTAGACAGATTTTACTTGACTCAAACCCTTGCCAGTTATGCTCTACACTCTACAGTGCTGTATAACAACTGCATATGCCACAATTGATAGTAATGGAGGCTGCCACAAAGTCCACACTTTAATGTGTGATGTAAGAAAGGCTTTTGATGTTCATTTATCCAATGCAAATTATTCTGAGAAATCAAAAGAATGTAGCAAAGTTACTATTCACTAAGTGTGATTTATCCATATCACTGTTTTGTTAGGTAATCCACTTTTTTCCATGCATATTGTTTTGCAAACATGCATTCCCAGATTTGAACCACTACCTGCCTGGGTGCACATGCTATAAAAGTCAGTATTGACTATGTATGTCATAGGAGCACTTACATCCCAGGCATCACAGAACTGCATGAAAAACTCAATGTGTTGAAAGAGATTTGTTAGAAATAAATTGAAGCTATGTTGTATATGTCATGGCA
Organism: Protopterus annectens; assembly: GCF_019279795.1. Taxonomy (NCBI): domain Eukaryota; kingdom Metazoa; phylum Chordata; order Ceratodontiformes; family Protopteridae; genus Protopterus; species Protopterus annectens. The sequence goes on along the minus strand of NC_056751.1, from coordinate 192,538,272 downwards.
CTGCATTTATATTATGTTGTTCTTTGCAAGAGTTTAACAGTTGCTTTTATAAGTCCACAATCTACATAACCATGTATTAACTGCATGAACCACAGAAAAAGTCTTACCACAGCTGTGAAACAGAATATATATTTGAAGGCATGGCATCATCATCATTTGTGGCACAAAGCAGTTGTTTGGACTAAATTGATGAAGGAGCTCTCTCCCAATGTAATTCTACACATCAAAACTGTGGTGGATGTAATTCATGCATCACGGTATATTGACACAAAATCATACTACTCAGTCAGTGCAAGTTTTGAACAACTACCTACCACAAGTTACAGGATACTGTCGAAACTACATGCACAAAGGAAAAGTCTTACTACAAAAGTGAGGCAGGGTCTGTTTCAAAGCATTACATCATCCTAGTGCAAGACTTATGTGTGCCTTTAAATTGATTGAAAGAGTGGTATGATCTGTCTCTCAGTCACAGCATATTGCATGATGGTAGGAGTACCCAACCACATATGTTGCATAATGTGGTCACCCTGTATCTGTAGAAACACAAACATGCACAATATGTAGGTAATGATGGATTCAAACTCAAGGCTTGCTAAGCCTACAAGCTACACTACATGGTATCACTTCCTGACACCACTGAAGAAGGCTTAGTACAAGGCTGAAATAAATCACATTTCACCAATATGAGCTCATCAGTGTTGAACAAAGTTGTTTTCTATGCTAAAATGGATAGAAAGTAGTGAAAGAGCCCTTTCCAGCCATACATGTATGTATTGGATATGTCTATGACACCATTTTTGCCTACAGGGACATCCACACACACACTGACACAGCTGAGTCTATATTTCAATGCTTAAGTTTGAATCAACTACATAAATAGTATCACAATACAGAGGACATTGCATGAATGGGAAAAACAACACAATATATTTTACAAGTGTGAGAGTGCACAATTGAAAGGATGAGATCACCATTGATTTGTTAGGGTGATGTGTGTGTGTGTGTGTGTGTGTGTGTGTGTGTGTGTGTGTGTGTGTGTGTGTGTGTGTGTGTGTGTGTGTTAAAAGGGACTGAAAGCAGTGTGGGAAAACTAACTATCTATATAAAGCTATACATCATATCTGTGGGTGAAGCTGTTCCTACCTAGCATAACACAGGCACACATACACTCTGAGTAGTCATTCACTGCTGCATTCAAACCACCTACCTATCTATTTACACAATCTAGGGAACACAGTATTAACTGCAAGCACCACAAGAAAACTCTGAGATAGTGTGCATATTTGAAAGGATGACTTCATTATGTTGCAGGGATAGTGTTTTGGCTAAAAATGCAAATGACTGATGGGGAACACTAGCCTAGTTTAAACATTTCTCCTGCGTGGAAATGTACATGTCAGAAATATGAGTGAAGCCTGTCTGACATAGCACTACAGACAGGCACACTCAAACCACTTACTTTTGAATTTGCTCCACTTACCTATTTAGTTACAAAAGCTAAAGTACACATTCAAAACCACAAGTTCCACAGGAGAATTATGAATACAACAGTGAAAGAGTGTACATCTGAAAGGATGACTTTCAGTGTGGGTATTGCACATTAGTAAGTATTACAACAGCAATGTATTGTAGAGAAGTTAGCATGTGTCATAGGTTTTGGTGAAAAAGAAAGTGACTTGACAAGCAGAATTAACAGCAATCTGTTGATCACAGCCATGACATGCTGCTCAAATGATTTATCTATCCTATCATTCATGCACATTGAGATAGTGTGTTGCAGAGAAAACATTTGGAATAAAAGAGGAAGAAATTGAGAGGGGAACCCTCTCCCAGTGTCAGTGGGTGTTGAAAGTGGAAGTGTACACAACAGCCAATTTTACTTGATACTACAGACACACAGACTCCTGTTCCTAGAATGCTGGGTTTAAACCATCTACCTACCTAGTCAGACAATCTAGAGTATCCCGTATCTACTGAAAGTGCCACAGAAAAAGTCTTATTTTAATTGTGAGATAGAGCACATTTGAAAGGATGACTTCATCAGTGTGTAGCAGAACAAATGTTAGTGTTAAAAGTGTAAGAAACTGAGGTGGGAGCGCTTTACCATGATAATTTTTTTCTCCAGAGTGCCGGTGTACATATCAGAGCTATTGTTGAAAACATACCCACCTCAAACTAGAGATGCACACATTCAGGCTACTTGAGCACTGTTGCATTTGAGCAACCTACTTATTTAGTTACACAATCAACAATACACAATATCAACTGCAAGTGCCACATAAGAAGTCTGATTACAACAGTGACAAAGTGCAGTTTTGAAACAATTATTTCATCAGTGTGTTGCAGAGATGATGTTTGTGATAAAAGTGGAAGAAACTGATGGCGGGCCCTCTCCCAGTTTAAATGCTTTTCCTGAGTGGAAGTGTTCACATCAGCTGCATGGAAGATGCTATTCTTACTCAGATCTACTGACTCTCACACCCATACAATCATGCTGGTCAGTCACTGCTGTATTTGAACACCTATTATGTAATTACACAATCTCGAAAACATTGTATCAATAGTATGTGTTCCACTTTAATAGCCGGACTTTGAATGTGGGATACTGCACATTAGTAAGGATTAAACTAGTGTGGTTTAGTTGAAAAGGAATGTGTCTTGACAAGCAGAAAAAACAGCAACGTGTTGATCACAAGTAATGACATACTGTTCAAGATAACTTATCTAATATCATTCAAGTACATTGTAATAGTGTGAGTGACATGCAGCTGTTTCACAGTATGGTGTATTGATGGCAATGACACTTGTGACACAGTGAATGACAATCACACTTTAAACTAGCACTCAACCAATCGGGGACAAATTTCAACAGAATCAGGGACAAGTCAAGAAAAAATCAAGGACAATCAGGGACACTTTTAAAAATATTAGTGCTATTAACATGAGACATTAACAGAATCTGAGCATGTGAATTAATACGAATTTTCTGACATAAAAGAAGTCTACAATCTTAATTATTGTCATTATTCATTAAGTGTAATTCACCAACTTTCCCCCAAAAGTCACTAGTTTTAGGAGGGATTAAGAGGGACAGAGCTAAAATTTGAGTCAAAATCAGGGACAGTTGGGAGGTACATCGTATTGACAAACAAATATTCCTGTCTGTTCAGCTTGGGATGATTGTATGCAAATAATAATCATTTGTTGTGTTATTTTCAAGGTTTCCTCATGCTTCAGCAGTGTGTCTTGTAAATGCAGACAGGTCAAACATATGAAAGTACACTCCTTAACACTAGTCAAGAAATATGTGTCTAAAGGTCACACACTGTTGTACATCATTTGCAAGTCTAAATGTGTTGGAGTTCAGACATAAATTTACATTATGTAGTGTTTACACAGTATCACAGTGAACCCATCATATCTGGAGTGCAACAGTCCATTACAATATACCAAAAGTGATGGGAAACTATTAGCATATGCGTAATTAGGGTCTCTATTATAACCACGAAAAGTCAGTTCAGTGAACGGCTTTTAGATCGAAAATATGGTTCATCTAACTCACTCATATGGGGGGATGCACCCCCACCCCCCAGCTAATTATATATACCAAGTCCGAGATCACATTACAGTGAGGAAAGGGCAAATTTTCTGATCTTCACTGTATTGCATTCCCATTATAACAGTTCGCTGAATGGCATTTTCCATGTAAAATGCTGTTCGCTGAACTGACTCTTCAAACATGTAATACAGACCCGCGTAATTATATTTAGAAGTTTTGAACTAAGAATGGGTATTCACAGTAATCTATGGTTTTTCATATCAACCTTTATGCAAAGTATGAGTGTAGACATAAAAAAAATGTGACTCTGATACAGTTCAGAACCGATGTGCATTATGTTAATGTTTTCTTTGTCATGATTTACTCATCTGCCATGAGAATTACAGTAAAGTACAAATTATATGGATATTATAGGTTCATAGATTGACGGTTCTCATATCTGGTGACTCTCCATGTATTTGAGGCATGTTGCTCTGCTTCTTATTATGCTATAGTATGTGTCCATATGACATCACTGAGTACTTTAATCATTACATGATAATACACATGTAAGTGTCATAATTACTTCAGAAAATTCATGGAAATGCAAACTAGTTTAACTTCTCACCTTATGTGTGTGTACAGCAACAACATTTTAAGATGTGCTTAGTGTACTATGCTTGTAAAGCCATAAAGCCTTGATTGTACCAAATCTCTTGCACTTATCTGGGGTCTGATTATGTAACACATAAGGGACTAAACATATTAATGCTCATGGAATTCGGGACTATGGAAACTATGAAACAAGGAAGTTTGTGTGCAGCATACTTCATAGCACTAGTTACAACTGAAACATCCCATGTGGTGTACATTCAGCTATACGGTCTGTTCAGCATAACTGCCTACTCATACTACTAGCAGCTTGTCTTTCCATATCACAACAAGGCTAAGCCCAGTAGTGTGTGGGGCAGCAGACTAATGTGTTTGAAGGTAAACCTCACCGGTTTTTGCTGTATGACATGAACTGTCAGTTTCTATTGCTGCTCAGTGACAGATATCATGCAAGTGCTGAGGACAAAGAATACTGAGAGAGAAGGAGGGAGGAAGAGAGAGATTAGGAGACATGGATAGAGGCATAGAAAGATTTTTCTTTGTGGGTTATTTCTTTGTGGTGTGCTATACTTGGGATTGTCATCATATTTATTCTGTCCTGAAGTGCTTCCTTTAAGGACACACAGTGGCAGGAGAGTAGAAACATGATTACAATATAAGCCGGTTAATGTTGTAGCCAGCAGTTGCACACACAATAGTAATATAAAATAATATTAAATAATTGTTTGGCATACTTTTGGATTCTAAATCTTAACACTATGCAAAAAGTAGTCTACTGACCTGAGCATTAGCTAAGCACACCACGTTGACATACATACTTCACAAAGTTAAAAATACTCATTTGAAGGGACAGTGCTAACAGACTGAATCAAGGGAGAATGTAGGCATTGGTCTTCATTACAGTAATGATAACTGTAGCATCCCATTAGTTGTACATTATATCCAGCAGCCTAATAAACATCTGTGTCTCACAATAGTGGTATCAGTCTGCATTTCTATAATGCAGCAGGGCTATTCACATTTGCATGAAGATAACCATAGTAGTGAGGTCAAAGGTAAAGTTCTGTTTTTTTTTTTTTGCCATATGATATAAAAAGCCATGCATTTACTGTCACTCAGCACTAGTGCATGATGCCAATCATCATGCAAATGCTGAGGACCAAAGTCAAAGCATTATTAATGGCCATCTCCGTCCATATTTATTTATTTATTTAGAGGAATGCTGGGATATATTTTTTAAACAAGAGGATAAACTAAGTATGGTAGCTTAGGTTGCAGCCACAGACATACAGGATAAACAAGACAGAGATGGGTTTGGACATAAAAGGTTGGGGGATATCATGAGTGGCGACAGGTAGGGAACATTGGAGGTGCATCAGTGTCCAGCATAAGAAGAGTGAGAATCTAGACCTCATCTTCAGAATTGTTGTCAATGTCATCTGTTGCAGATCCCTGGATTAGTGCTGGGGTGCAACAACTTCGCAGTTTGAACTTGTTTACTGTTCTAGATTTGACACTAAGGACCCTGTCCCTGATGTCATCTACTAGTCCTGTCTGTACCTTATTTGTGTCAAGACTGCTATCTTGAGTACTACTCCTGATGGTTACAACTGAACCAGCAGCTGGGGCAGAGCTACTTGACACAGTTTGAGCAGGTAGTACAGGAGTGGTGGAGGCAATGAACCACACTGGTCTTTATATCTCTCTGTATTAATAATAATTTCTGTTGCAACAGCAATGTTTCCACACAGAATAAAAAAATAAAACATAGATAATAACATGAATGCCATATCAGGTTGATATTTCAATATATAAGCAAATATAACACATAGCTATGCTAATCTTTGCCAGATGCAGATATGGTTTGAAGGCATTAATTTATCATGAAACACTTAGCTTCAGTGCTATTATAAAAAATATGAAAATAGTTAGATGACAATTGCATATTGGATATATGAATTCCAAGTAGGCACATCCACTTACAAAACTGAATGTTAAATATTATCTAATGTTGTAGTAAATCATTTTTACATAGTACCCTGTAGTAAAAGCTAATTGATGATGCTAGGAATTGAACCCACACACACCTAAGGTTATTTATTCATTGCCTAATGCAATGATTAAAAGTTGGAGCAGACCTGCATAACTGATATAAAGTTTAAGTATGCCTACTCAGTTGTGTGTCTCAAGTTTATATTAACTGATGACTTGAAATTTGAGATTAGCTACACAGAGGAATTATGATCTTGCTTGCATTCACACATGATCATAGTTGCCCCATGCCTCTTTAAGGTGTGCCAGTCACATTCCACATGATAACTTGCATTTCTGTTACACATCAGGCATTCAGATGATGACAATTGTTGAGAAAGGGGCCACATAGAAGACTACATAAGCTCATTTTTACACACCATACACAAATAGGAATTACATATTTTAAAGGAAATGTGTTACTGTTATGATTACTGCTTAGGATATATGGATAATTCATCTAAAATAGTATATATTTCCATTCCTAATGTTACTGATGTTATTTTCTCACACTTTAGTAAATGCCATATTTTTTACATCATGTGTATCCAATGTTGCAAATACCACTACAAATAGTTCACTTTCTAACAACAAAACATTGTAGACACTGTGTACCTTGACATTATCAAAAGCTGTACTAAAACTTTGCATTATTGTTGTTGTCACATATACTAGCCAGAGTTCTGATGGAAGAGCAACGGTGTCAGTCTCATTTGCATCGCTAACAATATTCTAAATTTAATTTCTGACTTTTTTGCCTTGCAAAGTGAATCATTGTTCATTGCTGGTAACTGTTGTCAGTCACAGAGGTACAATGCCAAGCTTTGTGCAAAGAATAAAGTAAAAAAAAAAAACAAATAAAGGAGAAAACAGAAAAAAAGTGTCTGTGTGATGATTTCCCAGCTTTATGCTCCTATACCATGAAAATTTGCACATTAAGGGTCCCTAGTTTCACACAGATATCTTGCTGTCTAGATTTGGACCTTGAAACCATGGCATTGACATTGAACATTGGGAAGATTAACATTATAGGCCACATAAAGAGAGGGGTTTAAGAGGAAGAGAAAGTACTGTATATGTACTCAACTTTGACATTCCAATACTTTACATTTTTGGAATAATATATCCATGTTAGGAAAGTTGCCCTTTGACATTTCACATTGATATCTGCATGCTTTTTTATATTTGCAACAGTTAACCTAACAAATCATGTCACAGCAATGACAAATGGATACAATACAAGAGTGTGTTCTTGTCTTTCTTTTATGAGCAGTAACTGTCTTTTGATGCAGTTGTAAAGTGATGGTATAATGATTTCCATATATTTAAATATGTATTGTTTGTATGATTCTTTTTCATCTACTCCGCATAACTTACACACACTTTATACTTACATATATACTTTCTTGTTAAGAATATATTCAAAATGTTGAACACCAATATGATACAATCTCAAATCTGTATAATATCGATCTAGTGGATCTTAAAACAATGGAATTACTTGAGCAAGTCTATCTATGTGAATGTAAACTTGTCCAGCAGAAGAAGAAAAAAAAATTCAGAGGGACTTTAAAGACTTTGAACCAGGTTCCGTTTTTGCATGGCCAAAGGAACCTGTTCACGATACACAAACTACTAATAAGGATAATGTGAATCATGTTAAAGTACCTTTGACTGATGTTGTTGCCAACAATACATCCACTCGTGGTGTTAACAAAATAAGCAATAGTATTGAAACCCCTGTTTTGCTTTTGGACAAAGATTTTCCACCGTTAAACTGTGAACAATCAATTTACAGCACACTGGAGGGTGTGAGTGATAGCAATGGAGCTGTTGCCATGGTGAAAGTGGATGGGCCTGAACTGGTAGTATGCCCTAAAACCAGCATGCTAAACCAAGATCCATTTCTTTCAAAGCTGCCTCTTCCATTTTGAATGAAATGGAAACACTCCATGGATGGAACAGATGAGCAGTTCAGAGTCAAGAGAAAAGAAACCAACCCACAGGGGACAGGCTGTGCACTGAGAAAAATGTGGAATTATGTTGAATGGACTAAGTATGACCCGAGAACTGACTGAACATGAACTAAGAACATGGAATAAAGGTTTGTCTCTCATTCCAGCCCAATGAGCTGATGTTTCTGATGAAATGATGGACTTAAGATTATTTGTTAGGAATGTTCAGTTGAAATTAACTTTTAAATCTAAAGAAAGTGATGCTGTTATACCTTTTTATAGGAAACTAAGTGTCTTTATGCCACAGAATCATCCTCTATCGGATGTCTTCCTTGGTCTATGCGAGAATGAGATTTATGACCTTTTATGTAATTTTGATAGAAAGAGCGGCTATGTAAATTTAACTAAAGAAGAAAGGCAAGCACTGGTTAATATGGAACATGACCATGAACTTGTTATTAGAACAGCTGATAAGGCCGAGTCTATAGTGCTAATGGATAGGAGCTATTATTTTGATAAGATGAAGGAAATGTTAAATGATGTGAGCATGTATAAGAAAATAGATAAAACAATTGTACTAAATGTAATAGATAATGTGATGCATGCACTAGTAGACTGTCTGGTTAGTGGAATTATCATCAATGAGTTATTTCAATATCTGGCTGTAGAGGAAGCCATGATTCCAAGTTTGCAAGGGCTTCCTAAGATACATAAACATTTGTTTCAACCTCCTTTTATACCCATATTAGCAGGTGGTGGCTGGATTACTGAGCCCTTATCAATATACACAGAGAAACAGTTGGAACCAATTTTAGAAAAGCAAACATCGGTATTACATGATAGTAAGCGATTTTTAACTCAGCTTTATGCATACTTACATAATGAGACAGTAGATAGGAGGGAGGTGACATTTTTAGTCACACTCGATGTTGTTATTATTTACAGTTATACCCACCCAGAATGGGATAGCCATGGTTAAGAGATGTTTATCACGAGAAAGCGCATCTTTTCTTAAACATATAGACTTTATATTTTTTTCTTAAAGTTAACATTAGAAAATAATATATTTTTATTTGACAACCAGTATTACATGCAGACTGCTGGCATTGCTATGGGCACTTAATGTGCCAATAGCTACACCAACTTAGTCATTGTTGAATGGGAGAGCAAGGCTGTATTTAATAGTGTCATTAAGGAAAATGTAATTTTCTATCAATGTTTTGTGGATGACCTCTTCATGTTATGAAGAGGTGAGGAAAAGCAGTTAGGGGATTTTGTCAGTTTTTTGAATAATAACAGCACTTTCCTGTGATTACTTAAACATATTCTACACGTCAAATACACTTTTTAGATGTAAGAATAAAGAAAAAGGATGAGGATGCTTTTCACATCAGCAGGTATAGGAAAGATTGTTATTACCCAGCTTATGTTCAACACACGAGTATGCATCCCAAACATGTTTTTAATAATGTATTGAAAAGTCAGACTATGAGGGCATCTAGACACACTGACAATGAATTTGATTTTAAGAATGATTTGGCTCAGTTGGAAGTTGATTTTAGAATTAGAGGTTACAAGCCCAGGGATGTTGATGCAGCATGTACTCGAGTGGTTGAACTAAGGAATACTATGGCTAAACCATATTTTTCCAAAGTGTTAGATAAACTGGAGAAGCATGTTACTGTTAAATCACAGCCTACTGTTTTTACACTGAAGTACACTAGTGATGAAAGGGAGCTGAAAAAGATTATAAAAAGTGTCGGCATGTTCTACGAACAAATAATGAAATAACCCAAATTGTAGGGGCTGGACTGAAATTTGGATATAGAAATTCATGTTCCCTTAAAAGACGTTATGCTATCCCAAATATGAGAATTGGATGTGTAGTAACTTCATGACTTACAGCACCAAGTCATGTGTGAATTGTTCTCTTTGTACATATATAGATACATCACCCTCTCTTATACATCCAGATACCGGGGTTATGTATGATATAAGGGTAAAAGTGGATTGTAATACTAAGTATTGCAATCTACATAATCAAATGAAAGACAGTCATTGGCAGGACAACACCATTAACACCTTAGTATCATGCAATCAACCTGACAGGTAGCTAAGATCTTTACTAATGTTAATATCTGTGCTGACTATTTATCCAGTGAAATGAAGTAGTGACTGTGATGCATTTGATCTGTCCTTGGCTAGCAGATCTAACACTAGTGGATCTGGGTGTGAAGAAATAGGAATGACTGATTGTGACATCTGTTCACCTGTACTGGTAGTAGGGATATGTTTTGTTCAGACAGCTTGAGTGATATCTTATAGATGGCAAGAAGCCAGGCTTGTGAGTTAGAGATGATGGTGGAGCATTAGAACATGTGAAGGGGTGCATTGCACTTTGACCGTGTTATAGATAGGTGGAAGAACAAAGTTCCATTTGGTTCAACAAAGCAGGCTTTAAATTATGCCAGATAATGAAAAAAGGGAAAGAGGCGAAAGTGCATTCAGAAAAAAAAGACCCTATCCTCTGTAATTTTGTCACAAATATAAGTTGTTCTTGCGCACTCATGAGTAAAGAGCAAAGGAGGGTATGACTCCTGCATTTAACCTGGGGTAGATAATCCTCTGGCTGTACAGCTGTCAGCTTTCCAGTTTAGACTAACGTATGTTGTCACTGAGTTTACACATAGGTGAAAGTCCTGGTCACTGTGACAGTAATTACATTGTGCTATGAGTGGTCATCTGCCAATAATCTACAGGTTAGTAACCAGGATTTAGTTTTACTCTAGCTGTAGCAGAGCTGAATCAAGGTCATATGGGGCCTAGGCAGGACACTGGACTGGAGCCCCCTCATCATGTGATGTCACAACCTCTTTGAGAAAACATCCACAAGGTCAAACTCCACTGTCTGACCAAAGCCAAAACCAAACATAAAGCAGATGACAGTTCTTGGACAGTTCCATTGTATGTGTATTTGTGTGCGAGCATGTATTGTGTATGCATACGAACAAGTATGTTTGACATTTAGCTTGTGTTAGGATGAAACTGGAGTGCGTAGCCTAAACAGTGACAGCAGGTGCACACAGTATAGCAAAACTGCACTTTGAAGTAATACATTGCAGTTACTACATAAGACAGAGTATGTGCTCATATAACATCTCAGCTGGTGTGCTAAGCAGACAGCTGAGTTCTACAATAATATATATTACATATCTGCACACATTGAGTGCTCGCACACCATTTAGATAAAAAAAGAAACTGCATTATCAATAAATACCAATAATTCAAAAATCAAAAGGAAATTATAAACACTAAGACACTGACAAATGAAATAAAAACAGCTAACTTTACTAAAACACAGAAAAACCTAGCACCAGCATAAGAAAGGCATTCTAGGGAAGTATTTTAGAAAAATAATAACTCCAATAATATCTGGTATGTGTAGAATGAGGATTGTGGTTTAGTATACTCTCTTGTAACTTGAGCATTTAAGAAAACCTGGCCACTTGGTTGTAAATCCAACTGCAACTCCCACCACACACAAGAGCATCAGTCTATTAAGAAGATAAACATGCAGCTAGACACTAACAGAACCTTTACAAGAACTAAGAACCACTACCTAGGTAAGTGTGATACACTTGCAAAAGCCCGTATATGACAAAGCAGAAATTGCTCTATCTGACCCTTCTGTTAAAACTTGCCATTGGTTTTGTTACCGCAGAGTATTTAGATACAACCTTTCCGAGCCAGGCTTTACTCATAAATAATCTCCTGTTGCCTCTACTGTAACACTCACAACAGACATATATAATTGTAAACATATTATGTCAAAAACTCCTCAAAATTGCAGTAATTATAAGCCACAAATTATTAACTGTAGGAGTACTCATTCTGATGAGAAACGTCTTTCAAAAAATGCAGAAAATAAGACGTCCACAAGGCTGAGAGACAAACCAGTTTAATAAAACAAAAAAATGGTAAGCGCTTTCATGGTCACCAGCTTCTTCAGACCGCAATACATACAAATACTAAAAGACTTAAATAAAATAGTACATCCAATCACAATTAAAATCAAACCATGTGATTCAATCAGTGCAACAGGCCTCTTTTCTTAAGTACATGTTTTAAAGGGGCAGTACTATTTAAACCAGGAAGGAAGTTGGCTCTAAAATCTGTTATCCATCTTAATTCTACATATTCAGGATCATTAGCCACATCTTCCTTCCTTATATTATCATTGATTTTCTGCAAAACTAAAAACGTAAAGCAATGTATTTCCCCTGCCTCATGTACATGTTTAGCTAATGTATTGGTCAGTTTAACATTGCGAATATCATTTATATGTTCCATCATTTTCTCCTTCAGGGTCTGATTGCTTTTTCTAACATAAAAACACTCACAGGAACAGCATTTCACCAAATAAACAATGTTCTTAGTTAAACAATCTGCATAAAAAGAAAATTCAAGGAGACAGGATGTCCTGGGGTGCTTCACTATGCTTATAGGCCAGATATATCTACAGGCTTTACAAGATCTACAAGCAAATGTACCCTTTCGCTCTGATGTAGCAGGTGATATCTGTTTCTGTTTATAGCAGTCTTTGTTTCAATGATTTACTATTTTTAAAAGCAAATTGGGGCTGTGAACCTACAGCCTTGCCTATGTCTGTGTCAGTCAGTAGGATGGGCCAATTCTTTTTCACAATGTCACAAATTCTATTCACCTCACTCAAATAAGTCAATGTAACCCCACTAATATTATCCACCCAGTTGTTGCAATTTATCACTACTGGCAGTTCAAACCTCTCCGAAAAATAAGGTTGATTATAATTATCCATACTCCTTTTAACATCTACAATGGCCCACTCAATATCGTCTGTCCTCTCTATTTAGCAGAGCCACTCTAAGTGTGAAAAAGAACATTACAAAAGAAGCAGTTTTTTTCTTAGTCTGAGGAAGAAGGCATATCTCTAGAAACATTGAAAAAAACATATTAATTGTAACAGTAAGCTTGCATAGGATCCCCCAAACAGTTTTGGGAAATCTATCAGTATATTAAGTAGTAACCTGAGCACTTCAGGGAATAAGCCAGCCAATGTAAAGAGAGATATCTGCGAACAGCATAAAATAGCTCTTCCATTCCCAGGGCTTTAAATATTTGCTTTAAATTAACACAAAACTAACACATATGCACTTGACATTTCAGTTCCACATACCACCCCCTTTCTATTTTAGAAACATGACATTGAAACAGTGAGAAATTAGAATATTAAAATTAAATCTTCAAAAGGTAAAGATCAATACCCTGAATTTATTAAACTTGTCTCATATGCAATTTAACCATAACAGAAGGAAATATACCGTAAGTTTGGAAATATGAACCTGTGGTTTGTATCCCTAAATTCAGAAACCTCAAAAAACTATCAGACTTTGGACCTATCATCATTCTATTCCATTTAACCAAAAAAATCCTTGTAAAACTGATATATATATATATATATATATATATATATATATATATATATATATATATATATACAACTAATTGCTTATACCACAATGACCTTCTGTAAACTGCACTCTGTATATGGAAGATATGGTGTTATATAGGTCAGATAAAAAAGTCACCAAACTCCATCAAAATATGAAGCATAACTTCAGCATGCTGTGGAACCACAACAGGTTTTATTGCACAGTTAAACTAAATCTTGGTTCCATTCTCTTTTCCAGTTTAATGATGAACCTGGAAAGAAATCTACTGGCTACTGAGCCACGAACTCTGGTTTAACTACTGCCGCTGTTCCGGTAAACTCTGGATTTCTGATTAAAGTTAAGCTATTTGAAATTGGGATTTGAAGGGGCCACTCAGAAATTCAGTGATACCCTATTATTTTGCCCCCCAAAATGAGAAATACTGAGGAATATGATGGAACAGTTGAGAGGTATGAGGACAGATTACAGTAAAATAATAAAACATAATATTATGTACTTAGGCACTGAGTAAATACAATAATAAAATGCAACTACACACTGAAGTTGAACTTTTTTTTTTTATTCTTTTTTTTTTCTTTAACAGAAGAAAGGAAGGAGTCAGGACTCTCAGGACGATGACTACCAGGCACCAGCTAATAAGCAGCAAAACAGCAGTCGTGCAAAAAAAGCCCATTGATAGTTTAATGGACAAACCTGTGCTACTCTGCACATGTGCGACTTGCCGCTGAACCCTGTGCTGACTGAACTATTAAGTCCATCAGGCTGGGGGAGGCAGGCCAATGCACATGCTTAGTGGTGCTTGCTTTGTATGATGCCTGAGTAAAATGTGCCTCCGCACACCATATGAGAGTGGAAAATGCCAAGATCATTGCACATAACAGTTCAAATCATCAGATCGTAATCGGATCAACAAAAATATATAACATTGCATTTTATATATATATATATATATATATATATATATATATATATATATATATATATATATATATATATATTATTATCGTATATATTTTTTAAATTTTACCCATTTTTGGGCTCTTAGCCTTCATGGGGCCCTAGGCAACTGCTTATGTTGCCTATTGCTGGATCCGACTTTGAGCCATAGGGTATTTGTTTCATTTACTGTAAACAGGCTAAGTTTAGTTTTAACATAGCATCAGAGACAAAGGTATAAAAAATAGAATACCTTTAACTCCAAGATTTCAGCAGTAGCAGTTCTGCCAGTGATAGCCCAGTCTATTTACTTGTGCCTGGAAATATTTTACTGAGTACATGTTCAGCCAGTGTAAGATTTAAAGAATCCGAGGTGAGGTTGATTTGGCTTGTAGCTTGAAAGATTTTTTAGAAGGTGTTTTAGTTATGCTCCAGAACCCAGCTAACTGTTTCCTCAGTCAGTGTCACATCTTTCCTCAGTGAGGCATTAGGTTGTGGGATTGGGTCCACCTTAAAGCTATGTCTGTTTTGCAGCTGGGGGGGGGGGCAGGAGGTTCCGGCTATTACTAGTGAGTTCCCTTCAACCTAATTTAAATTTTCAATAGATGGAGATCCAATAAAAATATCATCCATGGCTCAAAGGTAAAAAATTTAGTGCACATTTCACCAAAAACAGTTTGCATTCATTTGGCAGGATTGTGTTAGTTATCCAAATGTTTCAGATTGCAGGATTATTCCAAATATTGGATCAATGTTAGAGTCATCAAAGGGTGTAAAAGAGGAATAAGACCAGCAGGGGACAGGAGATGTCCTCATGGCAGGAGCATGCTGCTTTTGGCCATATTTGATGTGCATATAATAGTGCCAGCTTATTGCACTTACTCAACATGAGCCATGCTGTTTTCATGGTGATATGAAGGTGCCTTTATGCTCAGAGATCTTTTGCACTCATTGCACTGGAAAGACATTGCTTTGACCCCATATATTTTGATGATTGGGTTGCCAAGATCATAAAGTAATCAATGTGGGACAGGACAGCAGGTTATATTGACCAAGACATCAAGTCATATCCTGTGCCTAGTTCATTGGGCTTCGACCCATTGGAACCTGGAGATGGGTACAGGACCCCAGGATCTTGTGTTCAAATTCCCATCAGGTCACTTCATTTCACCCATAGATTTAGGCTAGATCCTCAGCAAAGCTTTAAGTGCACAAGGGCTGTCTAGCCAGTGTCATAGTTCCCATTCATGTCAGATTGGTAGACCCTTTGATATGGCCCAAGAAGGCCAGTCTATATGAGTTATAAAGCGCATGGTCAGGTGATTTTTTAAAGCTTTTCTTCCTTATACTAGGTAATGTGTTGCAACATTTATAAGCTAAGATTGCTTTTGCTTCAGATACCAGATGTGTATTAATATTGGTCAACTGATTTATTTCTCAAGCAGATCTACAGTGCAACAGACTGCTGTGATTCTTGGGCTCTGTCTGCCAGCTAGAGTGGCATCCTGATGGAGTTCTCCAGGACTGCACTAGAATCAACAGTGGGGATGTTTCACAAGAAGGCCTGGCTCATGTACTGGTTATATACTTGGCAGAAAAATGAAGTTGGTTTTGTGCCAAAGTAGATTTTTCTATCTATGTTGATTTACAGATTTGGTATCCCTTGTTATCAAGATACACATTCCAAAAGTTGTTTGGTTGTCTGTTATTCCTAGGATTCATTGGAGTGGAGCAAGGAAAGCAGTCTCCCTGGAGATGACCAAAATGTTCCTCAATCACTGCTATCTGAAACAGATGAAACCAAGTCAGACATTGAACTCTATATATAAAACCACAAGAAAGATATAAAACATCGCCTTGAATCTCAATACAGAAAGTGATGCTTATCGCAGTCTCCTTTTTAGCTTCTAAAAAGAAGAAGCCTACAATGACAAAATACAAGAATTATTTTGAAGTCGAAATCACATATGCGAGATTAACATCATAGACATCTACTGCCAAAACAAAAGGCAGCAATCCAAAGGTGTTGAAAAGAAGGTGACAGACTAAGAGTGATAATCATGGAGTTATAGTCACAAAATGATTATCAGAGACAAAGTAAAAAATGAATGAAAAACAATGATCCAATATCAAAGACGTTGTGTAAATGTTATTTCAATTCACTTAGGGAGTTAATAGAACAATACATGTTGCATCAATATGCATTTTCTGACAAATAAGTATGAAATACTAATGCCTGACTGTAATAATCTGTGATTTAACAGAAAATCAAAATAAAAAATATATAAACTATAGGGAAAAATATGACAGTTGAAAAATATAAGGACAGTTGAGACCTATGTTTGATGTTCCAGAAGTCAAAAAAGGAAACAACATGATGCACATCCTTCAGGAATGTCTTGCCAAATTACTGAAGGAAGACATTGAGGAAATATGCATAGAAAGAGTGTATAGCTGCTAATGGGTGATATCCATCAATCCACAACCCTTGGGGTTGTGGTGCTACTTCAACAGTGACAATCATCTAGAACCAAGATTCATCCTGCCAGGTGGATAGCCCTAAGGCGGTTGTCTTTTCACACCACACACTCACACCCATGGTCAATTTAGTGTGTCTAATCCACCAACTATGTGTCTTTGAGAGGAAACTGAAATACCTGGAGGAAACCCACATGAACACAGGGAGGACATGCAAACTCTGCACATAATGCACCCCAGCTGAGAATCAAACTGGGGTACCTCTTGATGTGAGGCAACAACACTATCTGCTATGCTGCTATGCCACCCATATCAGCTAATGGAAGTCCTTATACTATTATTGTGAGGTTTTTCTCCTTGGCGAAAACAAAAATGTTTAGGCTAAAAATCCTCATAGCGAGTGACTGCTTGCAGCTTATGAAGTTGCAAAATGGCACTTTCAATAATTTTTACTCATACCATTAAATGCTGTATTGCTACCCTCATAATCAAGTGAAACAATGACTATAGAAAGTCAAGACCTTTCCAGTCCTCACTGGATACATAAAGGTACTGTGGAGTGATGCCAACCTCAGATGACATTGGCCAGCTACTATATTCTTCCTCAGAACTGCCCCTTGAAACTAAAAAAGTGTTCATAGAAAGGCCGTCAGCCATTAAACAGTCAAAAGGGTTAAATAATGTTGGCAAAACATGGAGCACTGAGAGATGTCTGTTCATGTAAGGGATATCTAGTAGGCATTTCTGCCACATCATATAGTATCTGTATTTGTGCAAAGGGTATTCATTTCTTGTATGTGGTCAAGTCTTTGCCTATTTGTCATCTCCGTACATGGGGAATCTCTTTGCTACCCTCTTACTTAAAAGTGGTAATAAAATACATTATAAAGGAACTAGGGACTGGCAACTGGATGAAAAAAACTATCTCTGATAAGAATATTGCGGGTGTAGTCGATAGGCAATTATAATGCATAAAGATTTTTTAAATGATTTGCAAGGTTTACCTTATTCAGAACAGCACATTGAAGCAGGCAATCTAGTTTAAAGGAAAAAGTTTAATGATGTAGATTTAATCAGTAAGGAAGTGAAGCATTGGTCTGACAAATTCAATAAGCAGTTCGGGAAGTCTACACTGTTTTCAATAAAAAAGGAGAGCTAGTCCTTTTGGGTCACATAATACATGTATTAATTTATTTATTAAAATTCTTTGTCAGAGCACTGCACTGCTCCAAGGTGGATCCATTTCAGTCACAGTCTGAGAGTATATAGGAATTAGAGCCAAACATATTGGAAATATTTTGCAATAGAGACAGACAAGTGCTATATGCCTGAAACAACTAGTCAGGATTTTACTTTTTAATATACAAGAAGATAATAAATGTATCGACTCTGAATTTAGACCATATAAAATAGAAATTGCATGTTAGTTTATATAATTGATATCTGAGGAGACTGACAGTTAGCTGAGTCATATAAGATTATGAGTTATTAACAAGCTTTTTTGTGTACTGCAGGGTTTGATTCCCACTGTCTCCATTTGACTAGCATGTGGCTCTAAGCCATAGCTGTGGTTGGCTTATCTAGCACCCAGTGTCAGTCTCCAAGATGACACCCCTTAAGTCTAAGTTGAGATACAAAAAAAAAAGTTATTCTACACATGGAGCACTAGGGGGTTGCTGCAGTCTTGACTGCAAAAGCAGTATTTCCACACTGGCATTCAGAAATGCTGATACAGAAAATAATACACAGCAAACCGATCAGCATCTGCCAATTTTACCCGTAACACTTTATACCCAGGGTGGCTGCACCCTTTGCCCCACCTTAGCTATGCCTCTGCTAGGAACACGTTACTTAGGCAGGCAGTGCTCCTGGGTTGTTGGGAACTGGGCTAGGCTCCATAATGGTTCCATAGACTGCAAGTGTAATAACTACCCATGGGACTATAAATGCAGTAGTAAAACAGTCCTGCAATGAGTTTATACACACACACACACACACACACACACACACACACACACACACACACACACACACACACACACACACATATATCTATATATATATATATATATATATATATATATATATATATATATATATATATATATGGATCTAGGACTTTTGATCGAAAGATCAAAAGCCCGAATCCATTACTACCAAACACAATTTAATGAAAGCGCTTTCATCGAAAAAGCACTTTCATTAAAGTATTAAAAAAAAAAACACAAAATCTACTTGAATGCAGGAGGACAAGTCCCCCTGCGCCCCCACACCCCCTACTTTAATATTCTCACTCCGAGGTCGTACAATAGTGGGGAAACGGGAATTTTCCCTTACTGCACCGTAGTACAACCGGAACAACAACCATACTCACGTGAAAATGCTGCTTCGGTGAACAGCACTTCCACGCAAGTATGCTCACCAAATTGGGATTCGGTGAAAGATGCAGTCAAGCATCTGTACGGATCCCAAATATATATATATATATATATATATATATATATATATATATACACACACACACACACACACACACACACACACACACACACACACACACACACACACACACATTTTAATGAGGTTCTAGGCTACAAATCACAATATGTAGAAGGCATACTACAAACAGGAATGTATAATATGCTACAATTGAGAGGAGGATAAGAATGCTTTAGTTGCACAGTGTATTTAGTTAACTAGACCACTCAATATGGTTGAAACTGAAGCAAAGCATTCATATTTCTTGGAACTTTACAGTTTTTGTCATATCCACTTTGCTGAGCAATCTTAATATCTACAGACTTTTCTGGGAGAAGGGCTTTAAGAAACACATTATGCAAGAAGTGTGAAATATGTTATTTCTATTGCTAAATGTGAAACCAAATCTAGGAAACTTAGATTTTTGTATGACCATGCCTTTTTAATTGTTTGTATATGCAATGTGGGTTGTCAAGAATGTTTTGGGAGATTAATCCACTTTGCCAGAGATGTTATACAGTGGTGCTTAGTCACTGGCTTTATATTGCTGGCAATGTAGTGCCTTAAATGTCTTTCAGAGACAATTGCAGGGGGTTTCTAAAACAAATTGGCCAAATTAGGTAACCCTCCATTCTTAATCTGTTCTTAAATTACTCTGGGTCATCAGCAATTCCTTGTCATATATGTCATTAGTGCATTTGTTTCTCTTATTATACTGGCTGCTAAGAAAGCTATCGCTCATAAATGGAAACAGAGCACCCCCACCATTTATTTAGTTTGTTTATTGGAATAGCTGTTATAGATGCTATTGAGATACAGTAAGAAGTTCCTGAACTAGTAGTGAACATCTAGCTTCCAAATTTATAGGAAGAAAAATTCAAGTTAAATAGATGCCTTGAATTTTACAGCTTGGTAAGAAATGTTAGATCAAACATGTATATGTTTCTCTAATTTGTGTAGTATAACGAAGGAAACAAAACTATTGTCTTTAATAAGGCTCCTGTGGGAGACAGTTTTTGCATTTAGTCATTTATTTAACTTTGCTATTTGTTAGCAAGTAGAGTTTCCTGTGCACACTGTGCATGATTACACTGGGGAATCTTGAAATCTGTATTTTACTTTATATTTATCTCACTGCCATTGTAATCAGGTATGCTTTAGATATCATATTAACTTAAAGCAAAAAGTTTTAGATGTTTAAGAAACATCTTTCCAAACGAAAGGTGGATAATCCAGAAACTTGCATGTTAAAGGCTGATGACTTTTTTTTTCTGACAGGTGCTATGCTTTTCCTGTAGCAATATTGAGAATAAGGTATTAAAACTTGTATTCATCCTTCATAATTCACATTTCAAAAGATATCTTGGTCCAAGGTGAATAAGTTCCATGAGATATCAAAATTCATGACTATAACGAGGTTAGAATCCTACAATCATAAATTCCAAAGTGAGCATTTATCAGGTAATTAACCTGCCATGTACCTTACCAGACACCTGCAGCAACTGGAAAGACCCCAAATGTACCTCACCAAGAGGATCAAGGGGCTCAAACAGATGCCGTATGCTGCCCGGTTAAAGAAACTCCAGCTCTACTCAGTGGCATACCGCCTGCTCAGAGGCGATCTGTGCCTGACGTATAAAGCCATGTCCAACCCGGAATTAATGGACATGCTGCACCTCAGAAAATCCAAATCCCATCGAGCTATGTGCTCAAGGGACTTAAACCTCAGCACTGAAATAAATAGGACATGCTGGAGGGACAGATTCATAACCCAGAGGCTCCCTTCACTCTGGAATAAAATCCCAGTCCAGGTTAGGCAGAGTCCCTCATTGACTCTCTTCAAGAGGAATCTTGATGAGTGGATGGGAGATCGTAGGTTTACCCCAGGTATCACTTCTGTGTCACTATTAGACAGAGGCACAGTATACTAACCTCGAAAAAGGGCATAGCAAAATTAATTTAAAATGGGTGGCAAAAGCCATACACACTCTGGATAGGCTTATAAATGCCCTAGGGCAGATAGCCTAGTATGAACCTATTAACCTAGGAGTATCATAATATCCTTAATGGATGGCATTGCACCCAGGCTATAGAAAGTTTATCACAGGATTCCTCTCCATTAGAATGATGTCAAAGGTATGGTTGCAAACTACTGCTGGATCTCTTTGCTTAATCATGTGGCTAAACTGTCTGAAAAGTTTAGACACATGTAGCTGTTGTTATCACCTGAAAGATCCTAACTAGTTCTCACAGACACAGTACAGATTCCAAAAAGGTTACAGTGCTGAAACACTGCTGGTACAGTTTGCAAATGACATGTTCTTCTCATTCATGGACTGAAGATAGCACAGTAGATTACAATTTTCAGACTTCATTAAAACATTTGATAAAATTTCACATTCCTTTCTTCTGAGAGATTCTGTTTGGTTTGTCTCAGTAAATGCTTGGTGTCTTGGGTAAACAACTGCACTGCTGAGAAGCATTATAAGCTAATATTGAACTGTGCAGTTTCCAAAAAAAAAGAGATGTGGCATGTGATGTCCCCAGGAACAGTGTGCATTAGGCCACTGGAATTCATACAATTTCTTCTCACTATGTGACATTAAAGAAACAATCTATTCATAACATAATATGATAATATGCACTGCTGTGTTCTGACATATACATGTATAATATATGTGTGTGTGTGTTTATTATTTCTTTGTTTACTATTTGGTAACTGAATATTTGAACTGCTTTACAGACTCTTTTCAGCCTATACCTGAAAATTTAAAAAAATGTTCATCCATATCATCCAGATGACATATTAGCATCACCAACTCAGTCAGCAAGCTGCAGATGTCTTTCTATCCACTTGAATAAATGGTCTCATCAAACTCCATTCCATAACTCAGTAATACAAAGATTGTTTAATGTGCTTCTCACAACTACATTTGCACTAAATTGTTTAACATGGTGAAATGCTAGCACTTCTATGCTCAGACACATGCCATATTTTTTGGCTCCTGTCATTGAGGATCATCAGGTTTTCTTTCTCTTCCTGCCCAACTAGTCTGTTCTTTGTCCTGGGAGGTGAGAGCCTTATAGCTTAATTTTACCTTTTAAGAGAGAAAATTCAGCAGGAGGTGCCATCATCCTTTTAGGTAGTATGGATTTTGCGCTTTCTTATATAACTCCGGTATTTCACACAACCTGTTATACTAGAGATTGAAGTGTAGTGACCCTTATTAAGGGTGTGTGGGTTTCTTCCACAACTGACATAACCCCTCAAACTCCCTCAGCTCCTTGAAGCAAGGACACCTGTGGGTTCTGTGACCTTTACCAGTGAGTCTACCTAAAGAAATGCACCCCAGACATATGCACAGAACCTTCACTCCAGAGACAGAGGTGCTAAGGTGTTGCCTCAGCAGTTCTTTCTCTCTCTCAACACCACTTCCAGTACTTGGGCCTTGAAACAAAGGTGGAATGTTTGGGACATAATCAAGACTTTATACAGATATGCCAAAAGAGATGGCACAAACATGTACTTTAAGGTGCATTTTTCTCTCTCTCAAAGATAGTGTAGTCTTGTGGTTTGTATATTTAAATGAAGGGTGAAATTATAGGGTTTGGTAGATACAGGTGAGCTTGCCTTCTAGCTAAAAAAAAGCTTGTTTTATGCAACTTCAGGGCTGACTGTTGCAATGCAAATGTCGTCTTATGTACTCCCTGTTGCACTGATTCTCCTCCTATCACTGCCATCATTGTAATGATGGAAGGAGCTTGGGATCCTCCAAGGCATCACTTCTAGTTATCTGTCCTGCCACCAGTGAAGCTGGTCATTCAGAAATGAACTCTGGCAGTGCACGGCCTCTGAGACTTCACCTTTGGTGACTACATTTCACCTCACTCTAGCTAAGTTTCTCTATGTATGTAATAATACTCCATGTGCATGTTTTGTAATCGTATTTAGAATATAAATTATATGCTTATTTAGACTAACATACTATTGTGAACTTACTTTTATATGGTGATTGTATACTCCTCAGGTCTCCTCTGTTAAGGGGCATATTCAACAGGGGGAATACCCAACTGACTAATTTAAAATAAAAAAAAAAAAATAATAATGAATAAAATACAGTTTAAAAGAAAAAAAGCCAGTGATGCACAAAATAAGAGGCAGTGCAGATATAATTATTTATTTATTATTATAAGATAATGATGTTTTACAAAGGTATATATCATGAATCAATCAATAATAAAACACGACAAAAGAAAAAATGTGAATTTGGGTCAATCATTATCATCAGCCCTCCTTTTTCACACTCTTTCTACATGGGTCAGGGTGTCACATCAAATTGTGCTACCTCTCTCAATTCAGTGCTACTCTCCTACCTTCCCTAACAGTCATGGGTGACGATGACAGGTCTTCTCACATGCAATCCATTGATTTCTTGGATGGACATCTTTGTTTCCTGTTGCCTTCTTCCTGTCTTCTCAGAATCTTCTTCATCAAATTGTCTGCTATTTTCCTGCACATGCCCAAATCACTGTAATCTGTTCTCCTTGACTTTCTCAATGATTTGAACTACTTTGTCTTCCATTTCGATGCTTCATTTCTTCATTTGCCCCACAATGTGTATCCTACCATACATCTTAGAAACGTCACCTCCATCACCTCTGCCTTCTTCAACTGACCTTCCTTCACTTCTCAAGTTGCTGTGCCATGCAGATAAACTGCTCACACACTATTCTGTAGACTTTACTTTTCAGCTTCTTTGGCATTTTTTGTCACGTATACTACCGCTGACACTTTATGTAAGTTGGCTGCAGACCTTCCGATTCTAGCGTTGACCTCCTTATTCAGATTTCCCTTGTGCTCAACCACCTATTCCAATATTTTCCCATCTTTCTCTATATTCCAATTTCTCCCAGTTCTCCCATCAGCTACCATGACAACTGTCTTGTCCCCTTCTATCTCATCTTTTTGGTTTCGCCTGCTTCCTCCAACTACTACCAAGACAACTGTCTTGTTTGTATTCAAGTTTCATCCCACAAGCCTTCAGTTTTGCATTCCATTCCTCTATCATTTGCTGAAGTTCCTGTTCAAGGTATGCTTGGAATGCCACATCATCTGCATATGGCAGTTTTGTTGATCTGTCCACTCGGTCCTGTTTGCTAATGTAGCCCATCATTAGCATGAACACCAGTGGGGTCAGAGCTGAGCCCTGATGCACACCCACCCCCACTTCCACTGGAAAATCCTCAAATAGTCTGAACACTGTTCATATGTGTGTCATTGCATTCTTCTATCTTCTATATTGCTGGCATTAACTCTACCAATATTTCCAGGACTAGAAACCATCACAGGACTGCCAGAATCAACTTTTTTGGAACCTTGTCACATTCTTTCTCCAGGTCTTGCAATGTACAGTCAGAATCTCTCCTCATCTATAGCTTCCCCCCATTATCTGTTTCACTGTAAACATCAGATTGGCTATACTGTTTCCTGATCTGAATCCAAACTGGTCATTTCCTGTTTATCTTTCTACTGTTCTGTGCATTTGTTTATCAGCTGCACACTCCAGTACTTTCATGCAGTGTGATGGGAGTTTGAAACCTCAATATGCCCACATTTGTGAATGCCCCCCTTGTGTCCATACATTGTTATCAGGATGTTTGTTCTCCAGTCATCTGGGATCCAGCCTTCTTTCCATACTGCTGCAAATACCTTCAGGAGCCATTTCTTCCCTACCTCACCCAAGATCTTAATCATATCTGCTGTGACCTCTTGTGGGCCTGCTGCTGTCTCTGACTTCATTTTCCTTAGTGCTGTTCTTACTTCTTTTAGGATAGGCTCTTATTACCTTTTATTGTATAATGTGTACAGGGCAGTACAGCTTATGTGGGATTTTCTTCATTCAGAAGCAACTGAAGGTACTCCTTCCATCACTCTTTTTGCCTTGCAACCTGATAGGGGTCCTCTGTGCCATCTGCTGAGTCAATTTCCAGAAGCTGGGAGACTGCCTCTGATGTCTTGATCTTTAGTATTTTGACTGCTGTCTTAGCTTCTTTGTTAGTCAACCAGTGTTCCTTCTTGGACTGGTCCATTTTTTTCTACTACCCATTTTTTCCTACATCTCTTCTTTCTTT
Source organism: Protopterus annectens (assembly GCF_019279795.1). Classification (NCBI taxonomy): domain Eukaryota; kingdom Metazoa; phylum Chordata; order Ceratodontiformes; family Protopteridae; genus Protopterus; species Protopterus annectens. The sequence continues at coordinate 192,512,617 of NC_056751.1, read as the reverse complement.
TAATAACTTCTTTAACTTCTTAATTCCACCACCAACTTTCCCTAACAACTTTATTTCTGTGTCTGGCCCATTCACATATCTGTTCTATTGTCTTCTTACATACTGTTTTGAGAAGCTTCTGTTCTTCTTCAACCCTTCATATTTCCTCTTCTTTTCAAGGTACTAGCAACCTGAATATTTTCTTGAAGTCTTGTGCTTTCATCCAGTCAACTTTCAGGTCTTCAGTCTAGTCTCTGTTGACCTTACAGTCTTCTCTGACCACTGCTTGCAGGTGATTGTGGCCACCAGTATTTTATGCTGTGTGCTGACTGTTTCATTGGGCTTGACCTTGACATTTTTCATTCTATTTCAATATCCTTTCCTTACTAGGAGGAAGTCTATATAAGTTGCATGATAACCACTCCTGTATGGAGTCTTTTATGGTCTCTATTGCCAAATCATGTGTTGGGAACCATCAAGCCATTTGCCAGATAAAAGTCTAGAATGGTCTTTACACTGGAGTCTTGATTGCCATGTGTCCATCACTAATTCTGATGACACCCTTTACTGCCGTCTAAAGACAATCCTTATTACAATTCCCCCAGCATTTCTTGTCCATCCTCTCCTGAGCAGTAGACTCTGGATCTCAAGCCAAGTGGCTTTTCTGTGCTGCTCTTCCACCTAGTCTCCTGGATGCATAGAATGCCCAGTGTCCTCATTACCATCATGTAAGCTGCTTCCAAACTGCATCTTGTCAGTGAACCTATACCTTTACCTATCCATGTAGCAATCCTTAGTTTGTATTTAGCAGGCTGATTGGTTTTACTCACAGCTTTTGCTCAACAGCACTAACCTGGTTAACCCAAGGGAAGCAACCAAACACTAGTCAGTAGCTTATTGACCTGAGTCTGTGGACATTTATAGTGGGCATTGTGAAGATATGTGAAAGCTGTCAGCCTAGCTAGATATGATTTTGTAGATGATTCTGTCATACGTAAATATTAATATAAGCCACAAGCCTGTTTTCTCAAATAAGAAATTTGTATTGGATGTTGAACTTCAAAAATGTAACAACATTGCACTCTGCTGGAGGAAAGCTGATAAGTCAAGCATTGTATAATTGTTTGATCTCAAAACTTGGAGCCAAGATGTCTGGATGAAGTAATTCTTGCTATTGTTTTGAGACCAGAGTTATTTGCTAGAATTTGCATGTATAATGTCTTTTATCACTGTAGCTTCCTGACCAGGTGCAAGATCAAAAGGGCTGCTGAACTCTGAGTTTCTGTTAGCCTGGGAACCAGAGAAAAAAATGATGTAATCTGAAATGAGTCAGTAGTACTGTGCTATCAATTTAAGGACAGAGAGACTCAGAGCATTTTGCATTTGTCTTCAGAACATCCAACTCACCAGCACTCTACCTTTGTCTGTATGTATGTAGGATCTTAGACTTTAGTCTCTCTCTTAGAAATAGCTAGGAAGTAGGAAGATTAGACTATTTTTTTTTCTGTATTGATGTCAGAACTATTCTAGTGTATTATTTTAACTCATTCCCTCCAATACAACTGTTTTGAGTATGTACTTTTAATTTACAATTCTAACAAATACTCATTGACAGAGGTCAAATATCAATACAATTGTGTTTGCCATCATGTATGCTTCAAGATAACATATTCTGATACTTTGTATGATGCATGGTTTTGGAATTATTAAAGCAAATAATATTTGACGTCTAGAGGAGCAGCAGGAGGTAACTGCAGATGCACCTGAAGGCGTCACTCGGATGTAATGAGTTAAGCATTTTTCTGTGATCTCTGAACTCTTGACTAGCACTATTACTAAGAAGTGTTCTTATTATTTATTATTAAATATTTTTAAACCTTTCAGCTGTGGCTGTTTTATGTAGAGATCATTTGAGCTCTAGAGTACATTGCATGTATATATTGATACTGTCCAAGCCTCCCCAAATAAGCCTGGCTGTTTGTCAAACGTACCATTTGGATAATAATATTGCACAGTAATAATCGGACACCCTTTGATAAGGGCCTTATTAGTAGCTGATATTTGTAGTTGGTGACAAGTGGTACTGCTGTATAGTCTGGGCAGAAGTGGCATATCTGGAAAACCTGTGCCAGCCTTCCCCAGGAGTGTCTCTGTGTTTGTATTTAACTTTTATCTTAAAGTGTGTGTGTGTGTGTGTGTGTGTGTGTGTGTGTGTGTGTGTGTGTGTGTGTGTGTGTGTGTGTGTGTGTGTGTGTGTGTGTGTGTGTGTGTGTGTGTGTGTGTGCGTGCGTGCGTGTGTGTGTGTGTGTGTGTGTGTGTGTGTGTGTGTGTGTGTGTGTGTGTGTGTGTGTGTGTCAGCTACTTGGTCAGGGACACAAAGCACTGGTTGGGCAGAGAAGGTGCTGGAGGTTTTAGCTTGATCTCTAGGTTATCTGCATCCTATAGCTGTGCCAGTGAGGAGTCTTATTGGGGATCTGGAGAGAAAGGGAGAAACCTTCCCCAGACTGACTATGATCTCTGTGTGCTCTTAAGGGAAATTGTATTTTACTGTGTGTGTATTTGTTATCCTTACCAATGTGGACGCCCCTCACTGGTGTTAGTGGTGAGAATTGAGGCTCCTTGATTACTGAACCAGTGCATGGGCATCACAGGCACACTCTGGCCAATGGACATAGATAAACCTCTCTCATTATAATATGGGCCCCTTCCATAGGTCAAACTAGGACAGGTCCTCAACCCACTTTGCACTGGCAAATACTGATGCCCATTTCTGGTGACATTAGTCCATGTAACCAAATCACATAGAGTCAATTTTATACCACTGAGTGGCTAACACTTACATGGTGAGCAGGTTGTGATCCATGTCCTTCTGTCTAGAGGATAGTTTGCACTGCATTTGATGCCTAAAGTGGTTGACATACACAAACATCACCACTTAGAGTTTGTGCTGCTATTAGTGATTCTATTTGATTTGGAGTGAGTTTGAAGTGGAAATGTCAGGTGTATTTTAAAGTACCCACTTGCCAATTGTTTATTTTTCAGCACATCTACAAGCCATAATACTACAGCATGTTTCATCTTGTCTCCACGGGGGTCATTGACCCATGCATGCATGCCCATTACCCTTCACTAGTACTGAAGTGAGTGCACAATCCTCTTAGCCAGGCACAATGGAATTGCACAAGATAAATGTGGAATGCATGAATATACCTTTGCATGATGATCATTAGCATAAGTATCAAGCTAAGAGTGTCAAAATTAGCCATTGCTAGCCTCATCATGCTACAGAGAATTGTGAATGTTAAACTGTAGAGATACTATCCAGAAGGTTATCAGTAATTACTGCAAGTAAGACACACTTAAAGAGAAGTAGCTGAAAGGGAACTGTTTTTTTTCTGTATGACAAATGTTTTACTGTGTTGTTTGAGGACATACATGATAGTTTGATACTGCATGGGGGTATGCTAATCGGTATAAGTGTTAAAAATGGCATACTCCTGTCTGGGAGGGTAATTTCTGTCAGATGTCTGGTAGTGTATCTGATTCCTGTAAGCATTATACATCTGGATGCTAAGACTACTGATACAATAGCTGTAGATGTGGTACTTGGGGTCAGTTTGTTGGGTATTAACAACACAGTCTGGAGGTATGCATGGTGAGGCTTTGGGTTCAAAATCACCCCATGATATTACTGTTTCAGTGGTGCATCCATATACCTTTTACAAAAATCCATTCCTATATACACTGCAGATATAGCAAATGTCTCTGCAGTGGTAGGGTAAGGGTGGGAGTAGTACCCTATAGTAACATTGAGCCATTTTAATTGTAGGCTATGGGTCTATTGGGTTCTACAACAAAAAACACTTCATCACTGTTAGGGATCTTTGCAAGTTTACTCCATAGTACTTATAGCACTTTGAACTATCCTCTTCCTATAACTGTACCAGGATGCTTCATGACTGCCCTGCGCGACTTTTCATTTGTATGTGTTGAGAGGAGAGGAATGCCTTCACACATACCCATATAGGTGAACATATGTAGAAACTAGTAGGTGATTGCATTCACATCTTGCAGGATGTCCTGTTGTAGGACCACTCCTTCCTGTTGACTGCACGCACATACTGTTCTTGGCTGTATACCATTTGATGGTACTATGTACCCTCACACACTATACTTCACAGGAAAGGTGTACATCAGTGGCAGGAAGTTTGTTGAACACTGATAGTCACATCTTGTGGTGTGCATGTGACACCTCCACAGTCATGGAAAAGAAAAAGATAAATGCCACCACACTTGTTATCCTCCAAAGTGTACAGGGAGGCAGTAAGCTTGTCTATGTGACCTATGCAAATGTAGATGACATGAGCTGTCCTACATACAGCCATGTGTTCAAGTTTTCCAGCTCATGGTAATTTGACCCCCACCCTGGTCCTAGGTCAATGCAACATCTGGAGAAAAACATCATACATAACACCTTGACACAGATGCCAGCCATACAAGTAGGTAGTCCCTATCATTGAAACAGAACAGGGGTCATGCCAACTTTGGCCAGTTTCAGATGTTGTAGAGATCCCTATTAAAAGATACAATGCTGAAGAGAAAATATCAGGAGATCAAGCCCAGAAAGTTGAAAAAAACAGAAGCTCAAACAGCATGAACCTTCATTGTGCAAGATTGCAGTACAAAGATTATCAGAGTTTTGCTCCTTTCCCCTCTGTAGTGTGATCTTGGAGTTGGTATATATAATTAGCATGGGGTGCAGGGATTACAAAAAAGTAGGTGTTGTGTTTGTCCCATTCTGTTTGATCTTCCAGGTTTTCATGTTTCTGGGCTACGTCTTCTGATGTCCACTCTTTTGAGTGTTTGATCATTTCACAGAGACCCTGCTGCACTGGACATGCTATGTAACTCCTTTCAGCTGCTTGTAGATATAATTCTTTCTAATTCCAGGTTGTCTATCCTGAGGGTGAAAAGCAGTATAAAAGTAAATTCTGCTAGACAGAGAATGAAATCTTCCTAATGCAGGCCCTCCATGACCATTGATAGCAGATGCTCCTGCATGAGCTCTAACCAGGACTTCATTGCACATATCAGGCAGGATGTCATAAACAACATCAGTGCTCTTGGCAGCTAGTATAAGAACTATGCAGATGTCCAAATAAGAGTTATTGACATAATTACGTAGGCACACAATAAGACAGCCCACCTGGCACTAGAGAGGAAAGTCATGGATAGATGTTGACTGAAGTATTCACCAGTGATGGACACACGGGAGTTCCTTCTCTGTCCTGGGTTCCATAAAGTTCAGGAATCCACTGTGGAGTGTTGAATGTCAGTACTTAATTACACTTGCCATCACAAATATCCATTGATACTGACCCAGGTGAGTGTGTCTGTACATGTGGTACTAGAGAACTTATAATTATGGGTTCTCCATTTTTAAAGGGAATGGGAACTGCATCTTCAAAGGCTGTTCACCCAGGGTATGTTAATCAGATTTTTTTTCATTCACAATCAGTTATATAGAATGAGTTTTACTTGTTTTTGGTGGTGGGTTCATCCTTAGAATCAGTAAATGTTTTGGTGCTGTGTAATCTCTCCTTAGATTAGGTAATGTTTTGGTGGAATGCAATCTGGTTCTTCTACCATGGATATAGAGCTACCTGATGTCAGGGAATTGTCTGGCTCTGATGATGATGGTAGTCAAATCTCTGCAAAGTCAGGGGGTCACAGTTTCAGTGGCAGACTCAGGTATTGTGATCGACACATCTACACCCTCTTTCAAGTACACATCTATTCTACCAGTGCATCCCACCTCGTGGACCCTATATGCCCCTGGGACAACAACAAACTGTGAAATCAGCTCAGGAAGTAGCTTAATCTCCATCTGGAGGATCACTCTTAGTTGCCATAATCTCCACTGAGTGAGATGATGACCTTGAGGGTGATGACTTGGTGGCTGAGCATGTCATAAATGACACCCCACACACACACATGTCCAGAGCCAACTGTCTCTGGGCTCTCTTTAGCATTTGTACAATGTCATGAAACAAGGAAAGGCAGAAACTAATATAGCAACAGCAGAGCTGTTCTCTGAAGTATGTAGTTTGCACAAAGATCTGCAGAAGTGCCTGAAATAGCCGTACATCATGGACAGACAGTGTAAGCACTCTGTATGCAGCAAGTGTCCCTGTGCAGCTGCACTTCACAATCACTAATCTGGCCATAGATGGTCTCCATCTGCCTCTGGTGAGAAGCCCACTGTGGGAGGGGGTGGGCACAGTCTCTTGCCCATAGTGTCACCACTTCTTCACCACCATCCAGCATTACAGTGTTGAAGACACTGTGAAATGTGATGGATGTACACATGGATGAGGTGTGCATCCAGAGACAAGCCATTGCAAGTCCTGCCATTACACTTACAAAACACCTCATCTTCTCTGCATGCTGCAGATCATACCACTAACTTTCCCCAGAAGAGGGTACCCCTGTGGAAGTGGATGGGCATGCTCAGTGCATATATCTTTTTTTAGTGTCCTAAATCTATCCACTATACCCTGACACAGAGATACATATCCTGCTATATCCATGCACACCCACCCTCATATCCACACCAACCACCACTTCTATCACAGAACACAGAAGGCAATGGAGACACCAGCCCTTTCCTAACAAGTATACCTAGCTCCCCACAAACACACACACACACACACACACACACACACACACACACATGCATGCACACGTGCACACACACACACACACACACACACACACACACACACACACACACACACACACACACACACACACACACACACACATACATACACACACACAAACACATTAATCCTCACCACACAACACATTAATCCTCACCACACACTGCCCACTGTCTCAATGTATCTCTCCCTACCTGATCATATGATAACAACTGTGCTCTGCCCTCAGTACTCTATTAACTGGTTAGCCTATGTCTGATGCACAGTGTGGGCAGTCTGTCCTTGTATAGCACAACCTAGAGATAACTTTGCATACATCCTTTTTAATGTTCTATGTTATGCTTATTCTAGCCCATAGCTATGAACCAGAGTCTGGCTTTTAATGAATGGTACAGTAATCTTAGCTTGTCTGTGTTCTTGCATAGTCAATCCCTACAGCAAGCTCCTTCACAGTTCCCTTATCAGGCACATCCCTATGCTGCTGACTCTGGGTTTTCCTCCTCCTGAATGTCTATGCCCTGCTGTAAGTGTTGGCATATCACTATGCTTTATAATATTTCACTTATTACAAAGGTGTTCATAGGTTCTTAGGCGTGTACTACGCTAATGGCCCTGGGGCCTTTACAAACCTAGCCATAGGATTACCATGGCATCATGCCACCCGACCTTAGTTCCTAATGCTTCTGCTGAGTAGAGCCACTGGAGTTATCCCCAGGGTGAATTTTCTATTTCCCATCCACTCATCAAGATTTCTCTAGAAAAGGATCAGTGAGGTGCTCTTCTTGACATGTATGGGAAGGCTATTCCATAGCATGGGCAGTCTCTGGGTTATGAACCTGTCCCTCAAGTACGTTCTGTTGATTGTGGTAATGAGATTGAGGTCTCTGGAGCATGTAGTGTGGAGGAATTGGGATTTCTTTAGATGTAGCATTTCTAACAGAGCTGGGTCAAACATGGCTTTGTAAGTCAAGCAGAGATCGCCTCTAAGCAGGCGATATGAGACAGAGAATAGTTGGAGGTTTTTGAGTCTGTCCATATAGCACAAGTGTTTAAGGCCTAGGATCCTCTTTGAGAGGTAGTTTTGTGGCCTCTCCAGTTGTTGCAGGTGTCTGGTGAGGTACATGCTAAATGGGGCATTGTACTTGATGATTGGCCTAATGAGGGAAGAGCAGAGGGAGAAAATGACCTCTTTCTTCCTGGATGCAAAACCCTTAGTAATGAGATGTGCCACATAGAAGGACTTTCTGACCACAGTGGCAATGTGGTGATCAAAAGAGAATTTGCTATCAACCTGTGTTCCAATATCTCTTATAATGCCTTCTGTGTTCAGTGGACTACAATCAATGTGGTAATTCATGGGAACAGGGCTTTTCCCAAATGGGGTGATGACACATTTTTGCCATTGACATTAAGGCCATGGTTCTGACATCAGTCAGTCTCAGTGAGTCCATCTTGTAGGATGTCAGTATCCCTTGGGGAGTTAATAACAGCTCCCAATTTGCAATTGTCTGTGAACTTTGTCAGCCAGAGTCCCTTCATGTCAGTCTGGACTTCAGAGAAATAGATATCAAACAGGAGAGAACCCAGGGCTGAACACTATGGGACTTCATTCTTGACTAGTCAGCAGTCTGATTTGAAGTCAGCTACTTTCACACTGTGAGTTCTATCTGTGAGCCAGTTTGCAACCAGCTAGTGATATAGGGGTTGATGCCTAGCTTATTAAGTTTTTCTATGATTCTTGAGTGGGGAATGGTATCAAAGGCCTTGGCCACATCAAGGTAGGCTGTATGAACCACCTTTGTCTTCATCCACAGCTCTGGTGACTTGCTCAAAGAAGTCAACCAAGTTGAGCAGGCATGATCTACCATTCAAAAAAACCAAACTGTGTGGGATCCAGAGTTTGGACATTCCCTATATCCTTATTTATTAGGTCCCTGATGATGAGTTCTATACCTTTGCATATCAGACTCACAGCCAGGGATATTGTCAGGCCCCATAGAAGCTGTATTCTTGGCCTTGGACAGTGCTGTTTTAACCTGTGCATCAGTAATACTGGGTGCCTGGCAATCTACTGGTATTGTGATTGGTCCTTTGAGGAGGGGTAAAGTTGACACTGAATCTGTCGGTCAGTATATTGGAAATATCTGTTGGATCGGTATAGGAGGTACCATTGTGCAGTAGCTCAGAGCAAATCTGGGCATTGCCATGGAGATTCTTTTCATAAATATAGAAGGCCTTGTGGTTGTCTTTACTATCTGCTGCAATTCTGTTTTCATAGCTAGCTTTAGAGGATTTGATGAGGGATCTCAACTTTTGTTGAGGCTGATAAGGGAGTTTTTCCAGTGTTTGTACTTCACCTTATTTCACATCAGTTTCCTCCTTCTGTTGTAGAGTTTGTTTATGGTAGGTGACTACCAGATTGGGTTCCTTTTTTTGGAGGAGCACATCTTGGTTCTATTAGGTGTAGCGAGATCCATGCATTTTTGTACGTGTTCATACAGTGCACTGATGTATGATTCAGCAGCCATGCAACTATTCTCCATTTGCATGGGTGCTGTGAAGTTAGCCACCTCTGTTTTTAGTAGCCTAAAGTTAGCTTTGGAAAAGTTTTTCATGGTGGTTGCCTTTGTGGGGGGAGGTGGTGAGTGGGGGGGGGTGGATTTCCAAGGTAATTAGTCTGTGGTTGGATCTAACCAGGGAGGATCTGACTATTGGTGCAGAGCAATGGTCATCCATATTAGTATTGACCAGGTCAAGGATGTTGCTACGTCTAGTGCGGGTTAGATCGAGCTGGTCCAGGGCATTGAAATTAATGAACTCCAGGAAACAGGTAAGTGTATCGGTACATGAGTAGTTTTTCCAGTTAATGGAGCGGTAGTTAAAGTCGCCTAGTATGAGAGTGTTAGGTTGGACCATAATATTCTCCAGGATGCTTAGGAACATGGAGTGTAAGTCTTAGGACATGGTTGGGGACCTATAGCAGGTTATGACCAGATTTGCTGTCTTACCCAATGTTAGCTGCACCTGAAGTATCTGTATCTCTGATGCGTTATGTTGGGCTACCAGTCTGGAGGTGTGTGCATCCTTTATGAATATGGAAACACCACTTTTGTTGGAGCTTTGGTACAAGTTCTAGGGCCAAAAGGTGTGGAAAGAGTTATAGCCTGGTAGTGTAGGAGTACTTTCTGCTGCCTTGAACCAGGTCTCTGTTACAGCACAAATGTCGATGTTCTCCATTTTAAGGAGTGCATTGAGTGAGTGCATTTTGAGATTTAGACTTCTAGCGTTGAGCAACATGACTCTCAGATTTAATTTGTTTGTAGCTGTTATGATGGTAATTTGGTCTCTGGCACACCACCTAAAAAAGGCACTATAGGGGAGGCAAGAGCCTTGGCGAGTATCAGGAACCCCATAGGTGACAGATGTAGGCCATCTCTGGGAAAGCATTGAGGTATGTCAATCATGTCATCCCAGGCAGATACTGGATCCCCTTGGAATGACACCAGAAACTTTTCTGCTTGTAATGTGGTATCATTCTGGGTGATGGTAGGATGCTGTTCAGGGTTAAGGTCATACCTGCCTGGGATACATAACCCGGGAGCTCCTCCGTGTCTCTTTTCATGTAGTCCAGGGAGTTATGCCTTAGGTCATTCACACCCACATGTTCAATGATTGAGTCATAGTTGTACCGGTTGTTGAGGGACCTGAGTGCATGCATTAGGTGGCAGATCCTGACAACTGACAGTTAGATGACTGTTACTTTCTCCTTATTCAACCTAGTGAGTTTGACATCAGTATGTCTCACTATCGAGTCATCTATGACTAGTGTGTTGGGCATGCTGTTTTGCCTTAGGGGCTTTGGTTGACTGGCACACTGTTTAGGAGCGTTATGTGTCTCATGCTTAGTGTTGTGTTGTGATGGTTGAGTGCATTTCTGCCGTGGAGGTCTCTGCTGTTTGTTAATAATTTATACTGCAGCACCATACTAGAGACATCCAGATAGCAGTTGTAGTTGTCAAGATCAGTTACAAAATCAATGTCATGTTCTATGGCTGGCTAGAAAGACACAAAGATATACACAAAGGAACAGTCTCTGGGGGAGTAACCTTTTCACTTTCTACACAGCATTGACATTTATCAACATTTGCTATCTGAATATCACATGCTAGTTAATAATTTGGATTTGTGATGTGACATTATTGGATGATGTTCTGCCATGGTCTACGAATTTTAATGGTATCATTAGCCATGGCTTCACAGCATATCTTTGTATCACCAATAAATCACCAATAAAACAGCCATGTGGAAAATCATCTCTCACAAACAACAAGTATAAGACGTGTGCGTGAGATGTGGGAGTCATGTGCACTGCCTGAGTGGCCTGCTGAAAAATTGTATATTATGCCATATAACCAGCAAACCACCTGGCAGTAGATTGAGTAGTTGATATACTATTTTCTCTTCTCCCCAACTAGTTCATTTATTGGAATGTTTGTGCAGTCAGTGGCTCCCGGCACTTCAGAAGACTGTGACATTTCATAAAATGCTTCCATAATTCTGTTTCTCTCCTCTGTGCTGTGTGGGAAACACATATGCTTCACACGTGCTGTAGCATAGCATCCAATAACTGTTGAAGTAGTCTTGAGGCAGATGCCCATGATACATCCACATGTCCCTGCAGTGATCACTGAAACATCCCTGCAACTAATATAAATGCACACATCTTGATGTCCCCAAAGATGGGCACTACATGCATCCAATGAGTCTGTATATGATGGAGACACATCTCAGCCAGCTGCTGCCTTGTGCCTTTAACCACATGGCAGCAGTCTATTATTTCTGTGCCATGTGGACATGGTACATTAGACATGGACAGATGGCACCAATGGCAGTGACAACATCCTCTTGCATATACATATTAACTATTGTGACATGTACCCCATTCATGGTATTTTTACTTATTTATTTGCTTTTATTTACTGGGAAAGTCTGTCTAGGAAGTGAAATGGCCATTTTCAGCAGAGGCCTGGATTCATTTCAAGAAAATACAGTCAACAAACATTATTTACAAAGTATTTCAAAGCAAAACAGTCAAAAAACATTATTTGCAAAGTATATCAGATTAAGGAAATACATGTTTTCAAGATGTGAGTAGAAGCAAAAATACTATATTAATAGGGTTTGTATATCACATAGTCGAAGTTTTATAACTTCGGACATGAAATGTACGAACCATTCTGTTCAAAGTTACAAAACTTCGACTATGAATATAAAAAAAAAAAAAAAAAAAAAGAAGGAAGGAAGGAAAAACAAAATAAACGGTTGTAAGCAGGGGGTAAGCCCCCTGCACCCCAACACCCCCTGCTACTTAAATATACCAACTCCAAGATCGCACCTCATTCAACAGAATGGAAACCTCCTCTTACGGAGATTTCCATTGAAACGCTCAAACTTGTACAAGTTCAGACTTATGGTCTTGACCATATAAGGTTTGAACTTGTGCTAGTTCGACTATGTGAGAGGAACCCTATTAATACACTTGCATGGTATCCATAGAGGACAGAGTAAGGATTGCATACTTCAGATTGTAGGAGTGGTACAGTTGCTATTTGTTGCAAGGGACATTTTTGTTCCATGCTTTGGAGATGGCGGCAGAGAATAATGAGTCACTGTAATAACTATTGGATTTATTAGCACAAGTTAGTTTAAGTTCTGAGGATCTTAGGATTCTACTTAGTGCATGCCATTGGATGAAATTCTTCAATGAGAATGTTTAACTGGATGGAGAAATATTTTGTGTGCTGTGAGTAGCTGGGGAATGTTGATGCACTGAAGAAGTTCAAGCCAGTTGAGGGTATTGAGCACCTTGCAGTGATGAAAGCAGCTCGGGAGCTGCAGGTGAATTTGCTAATTTTGTTATGTACTTTCTCATTTCTGCTTGGTTTAAGAGTTGAAATTTGTCAATATTGTTGATGCATGTAGGAGGGTAGAAAAGAGAATGGAGGTGGTGATGATTTTTTTACCATAGTCACTTAGCAGGTGCTCTACTCTATAAAGACAGCCTCATTTGCAGTGTGTCTTTTTGACTGCAGTGTCAATATGCAAATCAAATTTTAACTTATAGTTGTTAACTCCTAGTAATTTTATGCTGGCGTTGTTTTCAATTTTTGTGTTACTTAAACAGATAATACAAGGTCAGTGCTGTTTTGATTTATGTTTTTGGGAAAGGAAAGGATTAGTCTGGTTTTGTTGGGGTTTAAGAGCAACTGAGATTTATTTAGCCATTTTAGGTAGAGATGAAAGCTTTCTGTGTGATGTTTTTTAAGGTGGGAAGATTTGGGCTGAGCAAACTAAAGCTAAGTTGTCAGACTATTGTATTATGGTGGTAAGTTCGGATTCCTTGTGTTGTCATTAATAAAGATATTGAAATGTACTTGCCTAGGTATGGCAACTTGGGGGACTCCTGTAGTGATTGTAAGGAATGTGGAGTGGGAAGCATTGTATTTCATAGTCTGGGCACGATTGTTTAAGTAGCTGGTGAACCAGCTAGTTAAGGGAGTTGTGAGGCCTGTAAGAATAGTCTTTGTAGGAGTAGTTGATGTCAGACTGTGCTGAAGGCTTTTGACAAGTCCAGGAAAAGGGTGGAAACAAAATTACCTGAGTTTTTACTTTGATTAATAGTATCTAGTAAACATAGCAGGTATGTCTTCTATATCTCCATAATTTTACTGCAATCAATAATTCTGATCATAGTGTCTCAACCAGAAAAAATATGCATTTCTGTATTGCTCTGCCAAATTGCTTACCATCATTTGCACATACCATTACCCTAATTTTAATATTGTTGCTCTCCTTTCCATGTCACTATACATTCATTTGCCTATTTTGCAGGCCATTGTATTTCATGTCCTTCTAAATAATGCCTGCCTCGTCTATGACTGCTCTTCATGTGAAAAAAATACCTTGATAGAAAAAATATTTCAGAATCCTAGGGATTATTTATATGTGACATACATAATTTTGTAACATTAACAGTGTGATTTTGAATGAAATGCATTAATGCAGTGTATGCTGATTTATGTGATATAATGTACATTGCAGCACTGACAATGTAGATGTATAAGAAATATATTAATGCAGTATATGTTGATTTGTGTGATATGCATATAAATTGTAATTGACAAAGCAAATTTGTATGTAATGCATTAATGCAGAGTATATTGACTTTCTTTCAGTGTCCTTTGTTTTACTAGATTAATACAAACAGACTGCATCTTGCAAACATTGCTGATACTAACTCCTGAACATTGCCACTGTTATTTCAGTATTGCAGGAATTCGTAATGAAACTGAATGCCTGTTTATTGAGTTTGCATATTTATAGAAAGCTTTTCCATCTCACTCACAAAGAATTGATTTAACATTGGCATATCCCCACAGGGATACGTTCAGTGATAATTTTAGCAACTGAGGATCCAGCTTGCAATAACATTCTGCCATTAAATGAGTAGTTTAGTGTACTACAAATAAACTGTCAAGTGATTTTTTTTTTCCATTGGGAAAGAGGGAAAAAGCAAAGAGGCATCCATTATGCTGATTCAGCTCACTGCTGTATCATCCCAAATCATTCTACTGAATGCTGACAGTATCCTTGCAACAAATGATGTAAATACTGACCTTCTCTTCCATATAGTGAGTCACTAATATATCAAGAAAACTATTTTGAGAATTCCACTGTTATGTATCATCCATTTTTTGTAAGGTGATTCTATTTTGTGCGCATATCTATGTTAGTGTTACAGATTTTACTGCAAAATACAGACACCAAGGATACAGATTGAATGTGTCTGTGTCATGGTGAATGTGTCTGTATGCTTTAGTATTTATTTATTTTCAGTTTGATTACGGGGGAAGTCCACTGGGCCAAGAAGTGTCCATTTTCAGTGGAGGCCTGGGGGGAAAAGCTCCATGTGCAATACAGTACAATAAAGGTTACAAAATACAAAAACGTTTACATTATGATTGAGATGAAATACAAAAGTAAGATTTATACATTCAAAAAAAAATAGCAAGTGTAATATACATCATGAGACAATTTAAAAAAGCAAAACACATTTTTTTTTTTTTTACTCTTAGGAAGTTCACAATATTTACAAGCTTGGAGTTTATTTAAAGTCAGCTAGTTCAGGTTCTTTAGAGAAATTAGAATAAGGTTAAGAATATAGTAGAGCAGGAGGATGGAGAGCTTAGTGGGAAGAGTTATGTAGGGTGAAAGCAGGAGCATTTCCATTTGGAAGATAGGTGTAGGAAGAGTTGGTTTTTGAAGGATTCAATGTTAGGTATAGTCCTAAGAGAAGGAGGGAGAGGGAGAGAGTTCCATTTTTTACCTAGAGAGAAGGAGAGTAGAAGCTGGCGGCAGGACGTTTGGGTTTGTGAATGGAGATTAGGTTTTGGTGTTCAGATCTCAGAGATCTGTTTGGGATGTAAGGGGGAAGAATGTTCTTTAAGGCTGGGCATTTATCAGGGGAGAATATTAATTTGTGAGCGCAGGTTAGTTGGAGATAATCTAGGTGGTTAGGGAGTTCTTACCAATTCAGAGATTGAAGGCAGAGGCAGTGGTGAGTTGATGTTTTGGATTTAGTGGCAAATTTGGAGATCTTATTATAGCAAGCTTCAAGTTTAGAGGTGTTGGAAGTGGACAGATTGGTTAGGAGAGGGGCTGCATATAGAAGAGAAGGTAGGAGGTAGATGATTGCCAGGGTGTGCCTAGAGGAGTTGGAAATAAATTGATTGTTCCTATACAGCATACCTAGCTTTTGGTGGGTTTTCTTTATGTTATGTTGAATGTGAAGATCGAATTCGAGGTGTTCATCTATGGTAATGCCAGGGAGTTTTGCAGAGGGGACTACTTCTATCGCAGTGTTTGATTGGCTTAGGACATTGAAAGTGTTTTTGTCAAAGGAGGAAACATTGGAGGGGAGGAAAATTATTATTTTAGATTTATTGTAGTTGAGGGAAAGGTGGTTTTGGTGCATCCAGTTCTCTGTAGTGGAAAACGCTATTTGAGTTTTAGTCAGTAGTTCAGGAATGTTGGGGGTGGCACAGACCAAGGTAGAGTCATCAGCATATTGGATGACTGTAGTGTCAGGGATGACGGTGTGAAGGTTATTTATAAAGATGTTGAAAAGCATGGGTCCGATGATGGATCCTTGAGGACCACCAGTAGGTGTAGGCAAGAAGGAAGAGGAGGAGTTCTTCCATTTGACAGCTTGAGATCTGTCAGATAGGTAGCTGGAGAACCAGGACAGAGTATTAGGGGAGAGATTAAAGTTGGCAAGATGAAGGAGGAGGTGTGTATGGGAGATGGTGTTAAAGGCTTTAGAAAGATCTAGCAGTACTGTGGATACAAAGAGTCCAGAGTCTCGAGCTAGATTGACAGTTTCTAGGAAGGATAGTAGGGCAGTTATGGTACTTTGGCCAGGACGGAAGCCATGCTGGGTGGGAGTTAGAAGGTGATTCTGAATTAGGTAAGGCAAAAGTTGGTGGTGGACACATTTTTCTAGAATTTTAGATATTGGTGAGAGGAGGACAATGGGGCGAAAGTTAGAAATAGAGGTGTTTTTGCCTCCTTTGTGTAGAGGAAGAATGTAGGCTGAACACCAGAGTTTGGGCACATATGATTAATTTAAGGATCTATTAATTAGGATACTGATTGGGAGAGCAATACCTTCAGCTGCACATTTGAGGAAGGAGGAGAGTATGTTGTCTGGAGCATTTAAGCAAGGCTTTATTTTGGATAAAAGATTTTTTATAAAAATGGTGGATACAGGTTTGAGATGGAAATTTAGGGGATTGTTATTTGGGTTGTTGGGTGTTGTGTGGTGGGAGTTAGGTGGATTCTTATTTGGGAATGTTTTGGTTAGCTTAGCTATGGATTCAGTAAAGAAGGTGTTGAAATGGGAGCACAGTTCACTATCAGTTAAACTAGGATCAGGGCAGGGGTTATTCCTAGATCCAGGATGGAGAAGGGAGTTGACTTATTTCCAGAATTGTTTAGGGTTCTTGTTGTTGTTGGACTGAAGTTTATTATAGTAGCTTTTTTTGTCCTTGGTAATAAGTTTTTTTACTTGGTTGCGGAGTTGTGTGTATTGGAGCAAGACAGAGGACAGTTTAATTTTCTGGTAAAGCTTCCAGTATTTGTCTCTGTGATGCATAATTTGTTTAGTTTCTTTGGAAAGCCAGGGAGCAGAATTGTTTGTTTCTTAGAGGGGCTAGGGAGTTAAGAGTGTTTAGGAAGATAGAGTTAAAATGTTCTGCAGCGTTGTCGAGAGGGAGAGTGTTTATGATTTGCCAGTTAATTTGTTTAAAGATGTTAGAAAAAATTAAAGGGTTGAAGTTGCTAAGGTTATGAGTTTGAATGTAGACATGTTGGTTTTGGATGGAGCTTGTTGATCGATGGATGAAGGCAGGGAAATGGTCTCTGAAGGTGTCAGGGATGGTGCCAGAGAGAATGATTTTGTTTGGATGAGACTAGTATCCAATCTATGATGGAACCTGGAGGATGGTTTTTATTAGGGTAAGTTGTTGAATGGATTACTTGGGTGAAGTTATAAAGGTTAATGGATAGAGAAGGAGATAATGTGTTGATTTTATTCCAGTCAATATTGACATCACCTAGAATGAAGGTTTCATATTTTATTTCAGTTGAGGCCCAGTGAAGAATATCTCCAAGGGTGGAGATATTGTTGCCAGGGGAGATGTATATGGAAATTATGGAGACATTTTTATGTTTATTCAACCTGAGAAGGCCTGTTGTGATTTCAGAATTTTTGAATTGAGGGGTATGGATTTGAAGAGTAATTAGGGAGAGAAGATTGGAATAGATTAGAGCAGAGCCTCCACATTTTTTATTTAAACGGTCACTTCTGAGGATGTGGTAACCAGGAGGTAAGATTTCTGAGTCAGAAATATGGGGTTTTAGCCAGGTTTTGGATATGGCTAAGATGTCAGGTTGGTTGTGATTAATCCAAGCTTGGACCTGGTGAAATTTGTTTTTAAGGCTCTGGGCATTGATAGTGAAGATCTTAAGAGTGCTTAGAGGGGTAGTGGGTGGAGAAGGGAAAAGGGAGGAAGTCTTATTTATAGTGGGAGAAGTGGAGGGATGGAGTATTCTGTGCTGAGGCAGGGGCCAGGGTTTGGATTAATGTCTCCAGATAAGGCTAGGATGTTACAGGTGATAAGTTTTGGCCTTTAGTGTTTGCATGGTAAGTATTTATCAGGGGTTAGCAGAAATGTAAGAGAGAGAGTTTTTATAGAGATAGGGAATATCTTGAGATGGAAAAGGTGCAGTGGGTTGGGAAGGATAAAGGAGGAGGATATGGTGTGGAAGTGAGAGAGTAGGGAAGATTGAAGTTGGGTGTTAGGGATAGTTTGAGTAGGAGGTAGGAATTGGGGAGCTTTATGGGAGTAAGCAGTAGCAAGATACAGAGGTATTAGTAAGAACAGAAGGAAGCAGAGGAGTTGGATAGTGAAGGGAATTCGGGAAGGCATGTTTAGAAATGGGTGGGGTAATTAATGAGGTAGAGAAAGGAAGTTAATATGCTAGTTGAGAAGGGAAGGTGCAGAAATGGATGGATAGAGTTAAAATAGAGGACAATGACAGGGGAAGACTAAGTGTATAGAGGTGTAGGAATTGGAGTGGGAGGAGTAGTAGTGGGTGGGGAAGTAAGAGGAGGAGTATTATTTGATGAAAGAATTGGGGAGGGGTAGTTATAAGAGGACTGTGATTGGATAATAGAATGGGGAGGGGTAGTAAATGAGAGGGCTGCGATTGGATGATAGCTGTGGTAGGAGGGGTAAGTTAGGAATAAATGTAGAGGTGCTGGGGGTGGGTGAGATTTGGTGGCAGGGTAGGGGAGCAGAGTGAGCCCGTAGGGCGAACGGAGCGGGATGAGACAGAGGCGTAGGCGTATCATAGTGAAGTACTTGAAAAGCATGCACACAACCCCTATGGATACTTCTTAAAGGTAACACTGTACTATACATGTTATCCATTCCCTCTGTACTATATAATCAGGTTTGGGTTCAGAATTAGACTTAGTTCTTAGCCAACATCAGCCTGATGGAAAACTACAGGTATCGAGCAGCAGGTAAATACCTATCCATTCTCTTTACTGACCTGGCAGCAATGGAAGAAGTCTTTCTGAGGTTCAGAGGGAAAAGGCCCGGGCTACTGCCAAGGTGACCCAGTTTCAATTAGTGGCTCAGTCAACTGAAAGATGGGGATAGGCATTACTATGCTGGGGTGAGTGGATGAACCTATGAGTGTCTACTGTGTCTATAACTGGTGGAGGCAAGGAGAAGACTCACTAGTAGGTGTGCCTAATATGTATATTGGGTGGAAACATGGCTGAGCTGCTGTGGAGGTAGAGTGATATGCCACATGTGTCTGAAGCATGCCCACCCACCCCCAGACATAACATTAGATTCACAAAGGGAGAAAAGGAATGAGTAAGTCATAAGTGAAAAACCCTCCCCCTGGATGGGTGTACAGATGTGCTGACTCCTGAATGTCTCATTCTGGGGCAGGCACGAGCAATACTGGATTATGTCTTGGAGAGGGGGTAAGCAGATGGTTAATGCATTGTGGACAAGCACTGGGGTGCTGGACTGGTATACTTAAGCAGCTGTGGTGGAGGGGAGCAAAAAAAAGATAAAACAGGCAATGGAAGAAATATTGCAAACTGCATGCATGCATGCACCATAGCCTTATGGGATATTCTAAGACATCTTGCACTTATGCATTATATTCTTTCCTTTAAAGTAAATGCATTTTTACTGAGCAATCATATATAGTATACCATGCAAAATTAATATAGTCTAGGGCCATCACAATACAAACATACATCATTTGATATTGATATATTTTCAGTACTGACCTTCTCTTCCCTATTATGAGCAATGCAATGTGGTGCATTTTTGTAGTGAATACTACTATGAAGTGTGTACTTCATTTAGTTCTACCTGACAATATTTCATTTTAGCTGTTATAAATGCATCCATATCTGTTAGTTTCTGTCTATAGAGCTCTACTAGTGACCTACGTCCGTGTTTAAATACTATAACATTTTGTTAGTTATAGTGCTCTAACTGTATTTTAATGTAGAGACTTTATTTCTATAGACTAGTGTATAGCATAATCACATTTCAGAGAATATGCTGCGTTTTGCTTTAAAGCTGTTTTTTTTCTCAAAGTGTTGCAAACCTGTTGTACAGTAATTCCCTTAGCATATTCGGTACATGCTGTTCTTTTCCACTAAACATACCAAAGTGTGTTGTATTTTATTTGTTACCCTCAATGTACCTACATTTTTTCCTCCAGTCCTTTCTTATTTTCTCCCCCTAGCTCTTCCATGTCTCAACCTAGCTGAACCCCTGACTCTCATCACTGAATCAAGGCCCCTTCAAAAGTGACTACCTAGCTACACTAAAAGGAATACCACTCACCTTCTTGAGCTAAGTATGTTATACCTCAGGTTTCACAGCCAGTAATTATTGTCTCTGGCTTCTAAACATATTGTAAGAGAGCACGCAACCAGGGACGGCAGCCATACATCTCATCCTGCCCAGCAATCCCCCTATAGACCCCATTTCTTCCTGCATTCCCATGAAGCCCCTGACTCTTTATGGCACCCTCATCTGGGTCCCCTGCCATTTTGTGTGTTGTAAATCTTCCTGGCATATTACCCTTACAAGTTTGTCTATGTCCTTATACCTCTAGAAAGTCTTTAGCTCCCATATTTTTGCTATTTAGAAAAACAAACTTTATTTTATTGTATACATGCTTACTTGTACCACTAGATCCACATTACCTCTTCTCAGGCTCCTCTCCCAGCAGTTGCACTCATCTTGGGAGATTGTTTTTTTCTCACAAATAGCATCCTGTGACTTGCGCTAACCCACTCCTTTCACCCTCACTTCGCTCAGGCTCACTCTGCTCCCCTACCCTACCCTACCTCCATTTCCACCCCCTTTCATTACATTAAACAGATGACATGCTTAGATATTTTGGCTAATCATTTATATTGATAATAAAGCTAATATTTCCTTAGTTTATTAAGCACTAAATTTATATTATATATATCCTAATATGTCTCTTGCTTCCTTAGTGAATACTTACTGTATAAATGTTTAATGCTTCTAATAACAGTGTATGTAACTTATCTCTAAAACCTAACTGGAATCAATATCTGATTAGTTGTTTATTACTACAAATTTTCTCTTAATTTATAATATATTTGCCATTTTTTACTTTGTTTTCATGAGCTCGAACCAACAAAGGTTCATGGTTGGGATAGGTAGTCTAGTAGATTTAATTTTGTTTGTTAGAGGGTCTATGTGAATTCTTTGAACACTTAAAATGTCAAACATTACATGGCTGAGACCAAATGTTTGACATATCAAGTGTTCGAAGATTGACTTTTAATGGCGCCGTATGGTGCAGAATGAGAGAATTTCCCTTTTCTGCACTGAAGTGTGGTCTCGGAGTTGGTATATTGAAGTAGGGGGGTGTGGGGGGGGTCAGGGGATTGCCCCCCTGCTCGCACTGTTAAGGTGTGTTTTTCTTTTTCTTTTTTTATTTTATATTCAAACATCCAAATGTCGAACATTTGGTCTCGACCATGTAACGTTCGACATTTTGGATGTTCGAATGTTTAACATAGACCCTTGCTAGACTAGGAATGTATCTCATTCCATGTATAGGGTGTATTAAAGTTTATATCAGAGTGAAGTTTGCAATTTCTTTGTTATTTAATTGTTTTTTTAGTTTTTAAATGCCTGACAAAATTGTTTTACTTTTATCTTTCATGGGGAAAGTTATTTGGATTGAGATAAATAGAAATACAACAACTGATATTCTGTTGTCAATTCAGGAAGAGTATTATGTATACAGGATTCTATTAAATTAAGTTCCTTTATTATTTGTTATCTTTAAATAATTCCGATATGGATTTAACTTTAATATCCTTAAATACTAATGGCTTAAACAGCCTATATAAGAAAGCTAACTTGCTAAGGTATTTTAAACTAAACAAGGCTCAATAGTTTTTCTCCAAGAGACACACTTTAAAATAAATGACACATTTATGTGGGACCCTAAGGAATACACAATACTTGTTCAATATTCTTATAAAAATAAGACCAGAGGAGTAACAATTCTATGGAATAAGACTTTCTTAAATCCCCAGATTATTTACAAACATGTAAATAATGATGGACTCATGGCCTTAGTTATACTTAAGTTTAACAATAGAATTTGGACCCTGGTTAATTTATACTGGTTCCCAGGTATGGGGGGGTTGGACTAGCTAAGAAACAGAATTTATTACAACTACTTCTAACGGTAATATTATACTAGGAGGTGATTTTAACTGTATCACAGATATTACAGAAACTACCAATAGGAAATCTCCTAGACTGTTGTCCTCAGCTAAACAGTTAAAAAATTGGATAGAAATGTTTTAATTAAAAGACACCTTTAATGCTTTGGGATCAAATTCTTTACTATTCGCACACCAAGACTATAGACATGGTACCCAAACTAGAACAGAGAAATTTAAATCTCACACGATCTTTATTCTAAAATCTTGCAATTTTCAATAAAACCTTGTCCCTTTTCAGATCATAATTCCCTGTTGTTAACAATACACTTGGAATTCAATAAATTAGTTATTACTTCAAGGATTCCTTCATATATCACAAACATTAAAGACTTTAAATCTTGGATAACTTCTGAACTTCAGCTTTTCTTAGAGATTAATTATAAACCTGAAGCAAATACAGTTATAGTTTGGGATTCTCTTAAGGCCTATCTATATGGTAAAACCATTAGCTGGTGCAAAAATAAAATTAAAGAATGGGACTCAGAGTTACAGCAACTCCAAAATCAAATATTATCTCTTAAATATAATAAGAACTTAATTGCTACAGATAATAATAAGAAAATTGAAGAAGCAAATAAGAAATGCAATAAAATACTATCCCATAAAACTAATTTAGCTATGGAAAAACTGAAATTAAATTCTTATGCTACCTAAGCATCTTCATAACCTATCTATGAAAGTTAAGATACAAACAAAAATTAATAACATTAATAGTATCTTTCATGAAGGAAAAAGGAAAAAAGTCTTAGACATAGGGGACATTCTGGAGGCTTTTAATTATCATGCAGAACATCATAAAGATAAAATAAGTACAAATTAATGTGAGAAGTTAGAGAATATAGTTCCCAACATAACAAGAATTCCTGAGGAACTTAAGTTAGATCTACAAAAACCTATTTCTC
Source organism: Protopterus annectens (assembly GCF_019279795.1). Taxonomy (NCBI): domain Eukaryota; kingdom Metazoa; phylum Chordata; order Ceratodontiformes; family Protopteridae; genus Protopterus; species Protopterus annectens. The sequence continues at coordinate 192,489,572 of NC_056751.1, read as the reverse complement.
AAAAGGAAATTATAGATGGGATTAAAAGAAGTAAGTCTAATAAAGCACCTGGAATAGATGGCTTAATTATTGAAATAGATTGTCACCTTCTTTTATAATCTCTCAACTACATAAAATATTTCTTGAAGTTCAAACATTAGCAAATATTCCTCCTTTTTGGGGATGTTCTCTAATTTCCCCTATAATAAAAGAGAATAAGGACCCTAATCTTTGCAACTCATATAGACCAAGTTCTTTGTTGCATAATGATTATAAACTATTTATGTCAATTATGGTCACTAGATTGAAAATACCCATATCTAAAATAATAAATGAAGACCAAACTGGTTTCCTACATAACAGGCATACACAGGATAATATTAAAAGAGTATTAACACTGGTAATTACCTCAACAGAGGAAACCATGAAGCATTGATAATAGGTCTAGATATTCATAAGGCCTTTGACTCCTTAAATTGGGGTTATTTATTTAAAGTCTTACAGTTATTAGACCCCCCTTTTTTTATAACAATGATAAAGAAAATATATGAAAATAATCTATCATATGTCAAATTAGGTCTCTTTACTTCCAAGGCAATCCAAATCACTAGAGGTACTAGACAAGGATGTCCCATGTCCCCTTTCCTATTTGCTCTGGCCATAGAAATACTTGCCATTTTAATACGTAATAACCCAAAGATAAGTGATATAAATATATATGACCAATATATATCTAAAATAATGATGTTTGCTGATGATGTCTTACTTAGCTTATCTAACTCTAAGGAAGTGTTAGGAGAAGTGGCTATAGTAACAACAAATTTCCCAAAAATCTCAGGACTCTCCTTCAACAAATCTAAATCAAAATATTTATTATTAAATAAAAAAAGAACATAAAGGTTCCAGTTAATCATATTACTGGAAACCAAGTTTCAACTCTAGACTATTTAGGAATAGTCCTAGGTAAGAATATAGAGGAAACCTTACAGCTTAACTATGCTAAAGTCATAGACTTAATCAAGACATTAATAAGTAAATGGAATCATTTGTTTATAACATTTGATGATAGGTTATAACTGATAAAAATGGTTTTGTTACCTAAAATATTATACATAGCACAAGCCTTTATATTTCTACTAGGAAAGGAAATCCTTAAATAAATCACTTCAACTCTGATGAAATTCCTATGGTACCCCAAAAGAAATAGAGTGGCATATTCTCATCATATCAGAAAATGGGAACAGGGGGGTTAAAATTCCCAGAGACTGAAACTTATATAAAGGCATCTATAATTAAAATAGTGATGAATTGGATACATCCTAGATACTCTTCCAATTGGAAACAGTTACATTCCATTATTCTAACAAATGAAAATTATCAAAAATGCTTGGGTAACTAATAAAGATAACAAGATATGGCACTATTTAAGTCTAAATTTACAGTATAGTACAACAAAATTAACTAAACTAACACTAATAAACAATATTTTTGATGTGTTTAAAAATTTCATTAACAGAAATCTAGATATAAAACTGCGGCATAGATTTTTAATACAGTTTACTATTACAAGGGATTTCCCTGATAAAATACATAGAGAGATTGTTGGTTTATGGAAAACAGAAATCTATTTTGTTGGTTGCAATGTATTGAAAACCAACAAGCCTTGAACACACAAATTATATTGTCAACCTATGGCCTATCCCCTAATGACTGGTTGGTTCTTCAGAGTGTCACAGCATACACTAAGGATCTGTGTAGAATAATAAATAACTCAGCCTTCAAAACCGTACCAAAAATTATAAACTGGATTTTTGGAATTCAATATAATAATATCAATGTTAAGAATAAATTATCATATCTGTATAACACATTGTCTATAAGACAGCTCCTAAAGATTCTTACTGGCAATACCTAGCTAAAGGGTTTCAAGTATCATTATCAATGGAAGATAAAACAAACATTTTATTTTCAGTTAAGCTAACTTCTTATTCACAATTGTGGAGGATTTTTCATTGGGAATTTCTACACAGATCCTTTTTGACGTCTGAGAAACTCTCAAAAATGAACCCTTCAAACAGCAAATTATGTTGGAGATGTCATCTGTCCACTAATGCTGACTGGTCTCATATTTTTTTATGACTGTACTAATATTAAACCATATTGGAATGACATTAACACATTTCTTCAAGCTATCTATACTGATATATTTGTTTTGACAAAGTCTTTAATTTTGTTGAATGTTGTTAATAGTAATAATATGAAGAAAAATGGCCTGTATTTGTTGTGGGCAATGTTAGCAACAGCCAGAAAATGTATAACTAGAAGATGGAACTGTAATGTAGCACACACAGTGGAGGAATTCCTATCATCACTGAAGAAATGCATACTAATGGAGAAAAGAACTAAAGAGTTAAAACGTTTCCTAAGCCATTGGTTAATAGTCTGTGGAGGAAAGTTTTGAATTTGATTGAGACCCTATAGATGGAACCAAACTCTTCCTAACTATCATAGTTTATATATTAACCTATTATTTAACTACAAATGTTTTTATCTGAATCCTTTTTGTCAGACTGATTGTAACTACTGTAAATAGTTACTGAATATTATGAATGTATTAAACTATTGTGTTATTTCACCAAAATAAAAATCATTTGAGTAAAAAAAAAAGGGGGGGGGGGTAGCTTCACTGATCTCACCAGTTATAGATCCATAGTAATATTCTCCCCACTATGATAACCTACTATCACACACCCAGCAAGGTTTCCATGCAAATCATAGTAAAACTCCTCAAAAATCAGAACATAAACTAAGGTAACCTAGTCTCAGAGATATTTCTAGATCTGTATAAAGCCTTTGACGTAGTCTCTCTTCACAAACTACTACATAAGATGTCACTACTAGGCCTGGACTCTAACTCACTATCTTGGTACAACAGCTAACTCTCTGATACACATCAGGCTGTAAAATGGTAAAACAGCTGCTCATCCTTCCATCTTATTTCAATGTGTGTCCCATAGGATTCCATCCATATCCCCTCATTTTCAACATAATTCTCAATGATGTCCATAATGCAAGTCAGTTTGTTAATATTGTCCAGCATGCTGAATATACTATTCCAACCTGCTCTGCTAAAAACATAAACAGCATCAAACAACAAAGGACTCCATTACTTTCAATGAAACCTGGCTCACTGCCTCTCAATTGCTGTTAAATCTAAAAAAATACAAATGTGCCCATCGATAACGGAGAACACTGGACCATGCATAAGTACCAATCCAGAATACCAAGTGACATGGTTACTCAAAGTCTATTGCTGTCCATTATCACCTGAAACTATTACTGCCACTAAATATGATAAAATTAATACAAAAACAGCTTTTCTTTATTGCTGAGCATATATTTTAGCTGTTCATGACATTAATTATAAAAATTCTTACTACTAAATGTGTAACACACCCTTCAAATGTGGAACAGTGAATAACATGGAATTTTTAAGACTCAAAATGAGGAACATTCCTCATAATAAGGTCAGCTGAGAGGTATGAATAACAACAATGAGTTCTCTACCCATTACTTTTAGGCTTGCCCCTGTTTATTGAGCAAAATAGTTGAGAGCTATGGCCAAGATAATATACAGCAGCTCCTAGATGTTAATCAAATACCATAACATTCTGAGAGCTATGCAAAAACACTGGTGTGGCCCACTGTTTTCTATTATTGCCACTTAACCTATTCACTCTTAAGTAACTTATTTACCAAAAAGCCTACGGTGTTTCCTTCTCAAGCAGTACAAAATTGATATGGTTAACTATATCAAACTGTTAAGTGTCATTATAGATGATAATCTTAAATTCAAATGTCATATAAAATCATGTTATAAAAACATGCAAAACTTGCTTCCTTTACAGGGCCAAACTCAATTTAACTGACTGTACTAGAGAACACATTGCATCTACCTTCATTTCCCCAACTCTTCTATACTCAGCTCACGTTCTCATTAGTTTAAAAACAACTCAATTTGATTTACTGAACAGTGTGAAAGTAGAGAAATTTGCCAGTAGTATGCTATATAAGTACACCACTGTGCTGCTTTTAAACAAACCATCTGGCTGGAACCCAGATATCATCTAACATTAATGCAACTAACTATCACGCACAAACTTATTTACAGTCCTGAAATATGTCCTAGTATAATTAACATTCTTCAATACAATTTTTTCCATCAAAACTCTTCACTCTGCTGGCAAGCTATTACTGGAAACAACAAGATCAAACAACATGCCAGGTGACTGTCTTTATTCTTCATATGTTACTGAAATGTAGAATGTTTTTCCCCTTATTCTCAAACTACTTAGCAATAGTTCATCCTTTAAAATGCTACTATGGGAATAACTGTCAGACTCATGGCCAAAGATATGTTCTACACCTGGATAAATTTACCCTCTGTTGCTAACCTCTTCATTTTTCTTAACTTTTACCTCCACCAAATAGTATTCACCTACTTCCTAAACCTCTTAATTAAGGGTTCCTATGACTTAATTAATTATGTCCTACTTTTTTACAGGAGTATCTCCAAATGTTAAACTAAGAATATACTATAGAAAGGAGATGTGTTAAGAACATACTGTTTTCTGTATGTTCATATTTTACATTATTCCTGATAAAGGTTTTAATCCTACTATGTTCTATTATTTTGGATTGATTAATGGACCACTTTCTCATTGTATATAATCACTGTGCAATGCATATACTGCTTGGCAGCTTATATTTTACTGTATATGTTCTTGTCTTCCATTATGAGACTGCTTTATTTACCCTGAATGCTGAAGGTCTCTGCTGAAAAGGGGCATTGTACCCTATGGGATCATCCTAGTAACCAAATGAAAAATAGATGCAAAGTAAATAAAAATAAATAAATAAATGCATTGTATAAACACATCCCACAGCCACAGCTTATCTAAATAATCCTGTTTTGGTTTGTGATTGACTGTGCAGTAGCTTGGTAAAAGAAGTTTTTATTTGAATTTATATTTTATTTTTACCTGTTTTTCACGGTTTGTAGGAAGGAAGGAGCAGCTTATAGTCAAAAAACTTTGATTTATATTTTACTGTTTTACGTTTAATTTTTACTGTTTGTTATTAGAAAGGGATAGGTTTTAGACAGGCAAACTCTAGCCATCCTAAGGGGCCTAGTCAGTTATAAAGTCACACATTGTGTACAGAGGACAATCCAGAGCTTAGCTAAATAATACTGTCTTGATTTGTGATTTATTGATCTTTATTGTTAAAAAGTGGTGTGACTGAGAGCGATAGTGATTAGAAACTACCAAGCACATTCACATGTAATGTAAAAAAATTCCAGATTTTGTCTGAAATTCAGAATGTGTACAGTCAGAGTAACAACTTTACTGTACCTAATTTATTATTTAGTTATATATTATCTGTGTAATTTTTCTCACTGAAGTTGATTTAAGTTCTCTTTGAATCCATTGGTAACTGATTCTGATTACTCTTTTCTTTTAGAATATTTTTATTCATTTGCAGCTGAATATGGATTCCTTAAATAAGTATGCCATTAATAATTTGCTAAAGTACAAATACCTTGTACAGTATAATAAATGCTATGTATATTTAAAGATAATGCCTGATAATGCCTGGATGATTTGCTTACTATTATTAGAAGTAAATCTAGACTTACTGATGTCGCTTGCACTTGTGCAATTGGCATGGCTTGGAGAGCTGTTGTTGCATATACTAATGACTGGACTGATGAGATAAATAATGTGAGGCAAAGAGCAACTGGAACAGATTTAGGAAAAGATGTGTCACTTGTCTGCAAAGATCGCTCAACTCCCATGAAACAAGACAATGCCCCGACCACTTTGGAATTCTGGATACAAATATTCAGCAATCTGAGGAGTCAGAGCATTTCAAAGTAAATAAAGAAATAAACAAAAGAAAAAGTTCCCAACAAATAACAAAGAAGAAAGTGATAAATGTCTATAAAGTAAAGAGAATGCATACTAAAAAGGGTACTGCTTTGTTATGTAACACACAGATTATGTGGAATGATAACATTTTTCTATCAGAAAACCTTCAGCCTACAAAAACGGCATTTTTTTTCCAAAAGAGAATGCAGAAAAAGAGGCAAGAGGCAGGTGAAAAGGAAAAAAATCAAAACTGAACATGGAAGGATTGAAGATTATTACTGAAAGAAAAAAGGTGAGAAAGACAGATGTTGACAACATGACTCAAGCTGTGGATATACAAAGCCAATTGAATGAGAATTGTATAATTGCAAATGTAATATGCAGTGAAAACAGTGGGATTAATAAGATTAATGGTGATGAAGATCATTCTTTTGTAGCAATTAATAGAGCAGATATTATTGAATTACAAGTTGAAGATTCTTCACATCTGGTCAGAAATGATATTCTTGTAAATGGAGATTCAATTATTAGAGGAACTGATACTGACATTTGCAGAGAAGATAATGAACATTGAATAGTTTTATGCTTGCCAGGAGCAAAAATAGAGGATGCAAGAGAATCCTTAGAACACCTTAATGTAAGGAGGTACAAATCTGTTTTTAGTTTGTTTATTTATTTATTTATTTTATTTTACATTTGTTGACAGGGAGAGTCCAACTGGATTATAAGCCCATTTTCAGTGGTGACCCAGGGAGAAAAGCTCCAAGAGAAATTTTTTTTTTTTAAAAACGTAGTTTTAAGGACAGACTTTTGTTTCCATAGAAGAGACTTTGACATACATATTAACTAACAGATAGGATGCATTCGTTCTCTACAATATAATGTTAAATTTTAGAAGATATTCCTAAGTTTAGGATTCCTGTGATAGATTTACTATCAGAGTAAAAGCAGACAGACGTAGAATAAGGCTCCAAGAGAGCAAATGATGCTTGCTTTAGTTGAGAAGGATAACAAATTGATTTACTACATGTCTTCACCTGGTTTTAGTTGAGAAGGATAACAGATTGATTTACAATATGCCTTCTCCTGGTTTTAGTTGCTTATGGAAAGCAGAACATTGCTGGGGTAGTTTTCCCTAACTCCTGGAGAGATGGGATGAGCAGTAGAGTAACAGCCCTAAGTGGGTACAGTACTATGATTGGTTGGTTTAGCAGAGTTATTTAAGTTTGGTGAAGTATTCTAATGAGACATTAGCCAGGGGGGATACAGGATCACAGTTGGTTATTCAAAAAAATGAGTTTTAACACGTTTCTTGAACTGTGATGGGGATTTGTTGTCAGTTATGTGGGCAGGAAAGGAGTTCCATGTTTTTGCTATACAGTGGCTATAGACAGACTTACCAGCTTCATTGTTATATTTGGTTACTTTGAGGAGAATTTGTGTGCTAGACCTCAGGGGCCTGGCAGTTGTATAGGGTTGCAAAAGATTTTGTAGGGCTGGGGTGTTTTCAGAGTTATGTATTATTTTGTGGGCTAGTGACAGTTGATTGAGTTGAAGTAGTAGTGGTAGTTCTAGCCAATTGAGTTGTTTAGGCATTCACAGTGATGTGTTCTGATGGGAGAGATTGTAGCAAATTTGGCTGTCTTATTATAAGATTTGCAGAGATTTGTAAGCACGGTGGAGGCATAAAGTAGGGTGGATAGTAGGTGAGTCCTTGCCCTTGTTGTTTTGGAGTGGTCAGTGAGGAATTTTTTTATTGCAATACAGTAGGCCAAGTTTTTTATGTACTTTTTTATGGTTATAGAAATATGTAGGTCAAATCTAAGGTGATTATCTATTTAACCCCCTAACAGTTTGGTATGATTTGTGGGGGTGATTGTGGTCTTGTTAAAGGAGGAGATGAAGAAAGAATCAGTGGGAGGTGTGGCTCTGTGGGAGCTAAAGAGTACTATCTTTGTTTTACTTGGGTTCAGAATGAGCCTTTGATTTGTAATCCAAGTTTCTGCTAGGGAAAAGCATTCTTGTGTTAGGGAGTGAAGGATGCCAATTGATTTGGCTGCACATATTATGGTGGTATCATCTGCATATTGCACTATTGAGGCTTTAGGAATACTGTTTGGGAGCTGATTGGTGAAGAGGGTAAAAAGAAGTGGCCCCAGGATGGAGTCTTGGGGTGCTCCTAGGGAGACTGGTAGGGAGGGGGAGAGTTGGTTTTGCCACATAACAACTTGTTTCCTTCCTTCTAGGTAGTTTTGAACCAGGAGATGGCAGAGGTGGTAAGGTTTAGAGTTGCTAGTGAAAGAAGGAGTTTATTGTGGTTAACCATATTGAATGCTTTGGACAAGTCAAGGAAGGTGGCAGATACAAGGAATCTGTTGTTTCTGTGAGTATTGATAATGTTGGTGAATTCTGTTATTGTGGTGGTGGTGCTATGGATGGGTCTAAAGCCATGTTGTTGTGTTGCTATTAGATTATTTTCTAGGAGATATTTCATTAGTTGCTTGTGTATTACCCTCTCTAAAATTTTAGATACAGGGGGTATTATGGCTATAGGGCGATAGTTATTGAGTTCCAGGGATGTTACCCCTTTATGTAGAGGGGTGATATGTGATATTTTCCATAGCTTGGGTACTATACACTCAGAAATGGATCTGTTAATTAGGATGGAGACAGGATATGATATGGCTTCTGCAGCCAGGTGGAGGTATTCAGTGGGTAATTTATCTGTGGCTAGAGACGTTGGTTTGAGCTTGTGAAGTAGTTTTTCAATGGATTTGGTTGGTTCTCGGTGGAAGCTGAACTTGGGGCAATTATTAGTTGGGGTGGGGGGTGCATTTGCAGGGGTGGGGATGGTGTCATAGGGTTGGTTGTTTGTGAGGGTCTGGATGGTTTCTAAAGTATTTATTAAATTGAGTGGGGGTGTCTTCTTGGTTGTTATCTATTTTTGGGGTTGGGGTAGTTGTTTTACCTGGTTGTAGAATAGAGTTAATTGCTGCCCAAAATTATTGTGAGTTGTTCCTGTGCTTATCCTGTAACTTTTGGTATTTGGCTTTGTTACGTAGTTCAACGTATATTTATTTGCTCAACTGGGATTTACTGTTGAGGTAGTTGGTCCAGGCCTTGTTTCTTTTTTTGAGGAGGGATTTTGTGTCTGGGGTTAACCAGGGGGCATATTTAGTTTTAATTCTTGCTGTTCTGAAGGGGGCATGATGGTTAAGGGTGTTTAAGAATGTAGTATTGAAATATAGTACAGCTTCATCAAGAGGTAGGTTTTTTAGCGGGATCCAGTTGCACATTTTTAGGTTGTTTATAAAGTTGGAGTGGTTAAAGTGTTTTCTGTTTTTAATTAGGTGTGTAGATATTTGGGTCAGCTGTGGTGATTTTGATCTAAGTAAGAATGTGGCTTGGTGGTCAATCACGGTGTCTGGTAGACACCCTGCTAGGGATATCAGTGATGGTTGGGATACGGGCATCCAATCTAGAGTGGATTGGTGTTTGGTTCTCTTGTCTGTTCTTTTGGGGAAAGTGATGAGTTGGATTAGGCCATGTAGGTTAATATGGGAGAGTGGGTTATGACTGGAACAGCTTTGCCAGTCAGTATTAAGGTCCTAATAGTATGCTTTCCTGGGGGAGGGAGTTAGATATCCATTCTAGGAGTTTTTCTGTAATGGGGATATTGTTGCCTGGAGGGATGTAGCATCCTATGATGTTGATGTGTTTATTATCATTAAGTTTTAGTTTTGTTAGAGTGAGTTCAACTTTATCAAGGTCTGGGGTTGTTATGTCTACTTTCTCAAGTATGAGGTGAGATTTATACACTATAGCAACCCCCCCTTTTTGCATATTCTATCACACAAATTATATTGTAACCTGGTAGAGTGATTTCATTGCTGTGGTTGACAGGTATAAGCCAAGTCTCTGTTAGTATGACTATCTCAGGTTGATAAAAGGAGAGTAGAGCATGAAGACTGTGGACTTTGTTTAGTATACTTCTGACATTTAAATTTAAAATGAGGAATGCGGATTTGTGTCGGTGGAGTAGGGTATCATTTAGGTTGAGGGTTGGGGCTCCTAGATTTTGTGGGCCTGGGTTTGGGTGTATATCACCACAGCTAATGAGTTGAGTTCTGAGGTAAAAATAGAGTTTGAGTAGTTTGTTTAGGGTCTTAAAGTTCTTTATAGTTGTTTGGGACTTGTAGTGTGATGGCTGTAATCTATGTGCATAGTGGTGAATAAAGAAGGTTTGGTAGTGATATAGGACTAGTTGAGTAAAAGGGTGTGTCGTAATAATGTTGGTGGAAGTAGTTTTTCTTGGTATGTGGATAAAATATAGTTGTTTTTGGTGGTTGGTGATAGAAGTTAGCAGTGGGAGGGTGGATACACCTAGGAGCAATAGTAAGAGGTGTATGTATGTGGGTTTGGGTAGTTTGGGCATGGTTTGGTTGGGTTTGGTCATGAGTGAGAGATCTGCTTGGGATGGGGTGGGTGTGGTGGATGATGAGAGGTGGTGTTTGTGATTGTAAGGTAGTTAGATGGAAGACTGTGCTTTACAGGATGTGGAATAGTGGAAGAGAAGGGAATGGGTACAGGGGTGGGGCAGATTCAGTGATTGACAGTTAGCATGGGGGAGTAGCTAAGTTTAGTTGAAATGTAGCACTAGTGCAACGGGTGGAATAGGGGGCAGGGAGGGGAGCAGAGTGAGTCTGAGCACAGCGGGGCTAACACTAACTCCAATTATTTCCCTGGGCTTACCTGTTTCTTTTCTTTGTACACCACATGTATCTTTTCACTTGTTTCTGTTTACACCAAATGTATCCTTTTGGCTGCATTGTACTAGTTTAATTTCACTCCAAATGTATCTTTTTGGTTGTATTTTACTGGTTTAGTTTTACACCAAATTTATGGGCTATTTTTAAGCTATAGATTGTCCCCTTGCAGAGATTAATTAAGAGCCACAGGGTATATTTTATGGGCTACGTGCAGGAGAGCCAGATGAAATTACTGTGTGCAGTGTAGATTTGTAGGTTAAAGAGGTAAGATCCTTGGGGAAAATCTAGTTAGGTTACACAATATGGGGGGAGGCTAGAGTTGCCTTTAGACCCAGGGCAGCATGAAAGAGTACATAGGTAGAGTGTTAAGGTTATGGTATTAACCTTATTCAAATTGCAGGTTGGACTTCAAAGACTTGTAGCAGGTAAAGTTCTTCAGGGTAACGTCCTTTCAGTCAGGAGTGTCTAATACTGGGGTAGTTTGAGGGGGACTACCTAGAAAGAAAACATTAATTATGAGAAAGACCTTATCAGCAGAAATAACTAGCCACCAGTCAAGCAGGCATAACACTGTCACTTAAACTATGTAATATATAGCAGTACAGGAGCTCCGTACATCTACGAACCACAGTATATGCTTTTTAGTTACATAAATGGTCAACAAACAGTTAAAATGTATTACTAGCTTTATAGACTACTCTTGCAATCAGAGTATGATGCAGGTAATAATTGTTAACGTTTTCTACAATTCTGTGTCCTTGTTTGATGTTAAACATTTAATCTAGATGCCAGACAACAGCTATCAAGTACGTTTTCCTTGTAAAAGCAGTCCTTAGGAGAATGGTTAGCTAGACAAGTTAAGAGCAGCCATATGCTAAGCAGCTCTGTTAACAGAATTTATCAGAAGTAATGAGTTGCTGTTCCAAGTTTAGGAGTCTTAGTATAGTTTTAAAAACAAGCAGCTAATAAAGCTAAAAGTGGACATATAGTATGCAGTTCTATTGTCCGTTCTCACTACCACAGCGTAATTCTTAACAAATAGCCTTTGCTATGTTTGCATTAGAAACATGTGCAATATGCACTTAAGTAAAGCAGTAGTAGGTGAAACAATAGCATGCAGCACTCAATAAACAAACAGTTCCAGCCACAAAATGCAAGGAGAAAATTAACAATATTTATGACAAGGATAATATGCACTAGTAAAGCAGTAGTAGTATGTGAAATAATAGCATGCAGTACACAGAAAAAGAAACACAGTTCCAACCACTATCACTATAACATAAGATGATAGTCAGTTTGGTAAATGTTTACACTGTCAAATATAGCAGTAAAAAAGGCAAAAATAAAGGTTTACATTTTCAGAAAAAAAAAAAACAATTAAGAGTAATCAAAAATTCCAGTGCTTACATGGGAGCTCACAACACCAGGGACTGCAGCTGCTTAGAGAAATTTAAAGATGGCTCCCAGGATTTAAAAAAACTCTTACAGGCTTACAGGCTAGAGGAGGAGGGTCAATACCACAGTCAGGCTGGGAGGGGATGGCCAAATAATACAGTGTAATCAGACCTAAACCAGGGAATGCATGCAAAGCAATAAAAAAGTCTACAAAAGCAGTCAGAGACCTGGGAACAGGAGGATAGATAAGTAAAGTATAAATGAGTCCTACAGTCAAAAGGAATAGGCAGAAATTAGGAGAAATACAAAAGTCAAAAGAAGCAGGCAGAAATTAGGAGAATTTAGACTAGGGAGATACTCTACTAGATAAACTTTTAACAAGGAAGGAGGAGTGTAACTACTTGTTTCTTTTCTTTGTGTACCAAATGTATATTTTCAATTGTTTCTGTTTGCACCAAATGTATCCTTTTGGCTGTACTGTAGTTGTTTAATTTCACTCCAACTGTATCTTTTTGGTTGTATTTTACTGGTTTAGTTTTTACACTAAATTTATGGGCTATTTTTAAGCTATAGATTGTCCCCTTGAAGAGATTAGTTAAGAGCTGCAGGGTATATTTTTTGGGCTATGTGCAGGGGAGCCAGATGAAATTACTGTGTGCAGGGTACATTTGTAGGTTAAAGAGGTAAGATCCTTGTGGAAAATCTAGCTAAGTTACACAATATGGAGGGAGTCTAGAGGTGCCTTTAGACCCAGGGCAGCATGAAAGAGTGCATAGGTAGAGTGTTAAGGTACTAGTACATGTTATGGCATTAATCTTATTCAAATTGCAGGTTGGACTTCAAAGACTTGTAGCAGGTAAAGTTTTTCAGGATAATGTCCTTTCAGTCAGGAGTGTTTTATACTGGGGTAGTTTGAGGGGGACTACCTTAATCAAATTTTAGGTTGGACTTCAAAGACTTGTAGCAGGTACAGTTTTTCAAGGTAATGCCTTTTCAGTCAGGAGTGCTTTATACTGGGGTAGTTTGAGGGGGACTACCTTATTCAAATTGCAGGTTGGACTTCAAAGACTTGTAGCAGGTAAAGTTTTTCAGGGTAACATCCTTTCAGTCACAAGTGTCTTATACTGGGGTAGTTTGAGGGGGACTACATTATTCAAATTGCTATGGTACAAATGATCACATCTGCTAGGACTCTGAAGGAAACTTACAGCCCTCTTAGATAACATAGCTTGTACAGGTGTTAGAACATATTTTTCAGAAATCACATTTAGAAAGCAGAGTGAGATCATTATGAATGAAAAGGTTTTTGTGATTAAATAGCTAATGAAAAAATGTCCTATTTTAAAAATGGAAATGTGTAGAGGATCCAAGCTTAAATTTGGGCACACGTGTTCAGACAGGATGGTATGCATTTGTCAAGATAAGGGAAAAGAATTTTTGCAGCAGATATTTTACGATACTTGACAAAAAAAAGGCAGAATTTTTGGCATGTTGAAAATTTAACAGTTCACAGATAAAACATCTGATCCATCTCTGATGGTTGTTAATGCTAGCAATATTAATTATATTTTTTATTGAAAAATTTGCTACATTCCCACAAGATTGATGTTGTTATTGTTTGTGAAACGTGGTTAAAGAACAATGACTAGAAACTAGCTCTGTCAGGGTATAAATGTTTTTACTGTAACAGATATTCTAATAAAAATCAGGTAAGGTGTTATGATAGGGATTAAAGATAGTTATTAGACCTGTGATTATTACATGTTCAGTGATAACACCAATATTACAGACTGTGTAACATGACAATAAAAACAGCCCTGAAACATATAACAATTGTTGGAGTGTATAGCTCACCAAAGTCAAGTGTTGATGACCTAGAGGAATTCATATATTTCTTGCATGGAACACAGGAGGGAAGAATAATATGGGATAGGGACTTAAATTTGCCAGAAACAGACTCTATTAATATTGATTCAACAACATAGGTAGGAAAGTATTTACAATGTATGTTCAGAAACAATTTCTTCAGATTGTAAAAAAAAAAAAAAACTACCAGGGAAAGGAACATACTAGACATTACTTGTGTTCTAAGAAAATGTTACTCATGTCAAGGTTTACCACCGTCAATGTGCAGTGATCATGGGGTTATGAATCTTAATTTCTTACAACATAATTCTGCCAAACTAAAATATAAACCAATGCACAGAAGATTAATTACAGATTATATAGAAGCAAAACAATCCCTATGTAAAACTAATTGGAGTGATGTGTTCAGTGGAAAACCGCAGAAGGAATGTGAAAAGCTCTTAAAGAAAAGTTGTTTGAGTGCAAAAAAAATCTAAAAATGTTTAACATCAGGATATAGGCATACAACATTAGAGGGACATATTTACATAAGAACAAGATACCTGCTTAAGGTGAGAGACAAAAATATAAGAGATGGAAAAGAAGTTGAATTATAACTTTAAAAAACTGAAATAAACAAGCTGGACAAACAAATTAAGCATAGTGTGAGACAAGATGAACATTTTGAAGAAATTTTATATAAAGATATTTTGCATAATATGAAACCATTTTGGACATAAACAAGATGTAGAATGAGTAAAGACATACAAATTGATAAACTGTGTGTAAATTCCAAAAAATACTATACATTTGCAAAATACCATGCAAAACAGTTTGCCTGCATGAAGAGGGTGATAAGTTGTTCTAGTGACATCCAGGTAACCTCAGATACTGAAATCAAATTAGAGTATATTGAACAAGAACTATGTAAACTGGATCCAAACAAAGCACAGGGAGGAGACTGACCTAGTAAAAATGACCTGGGAACATTTCAGCAAGAACTTACAGTACCATTATATCAATTATTTACCAGGTTGTATAAACATGGGGAGATTCCTCAAGACTGGAGACATGCGCTTATTAAACCTGTCTTTAAGGGAAAGGGGGGGGTAGGAAAAACCCAGAGTCATACAGACCTTAAGTCTACTTTCTTGTTGTGGAAAAATAATGGAGAAGGTAATGCTGGATAAGTTATTATAAGAACTGGAAAGGTTGGGACTTGAAGCCATATATCAGCATGAATATGTTGAAAATAGATGTATTACCACCTGTAACATAATGTTCCATAACAATATAACAGCTATACATTAAAAATTGTGCTCTGATGTAATTTATATATATATTTAATTTCAGCATTTGATAGGGTCATCCACAAAACATTCATCAGTAAATTAGAACAATTAACTACCTATCTATGTTTGATAAGATGGATAGTTACATGGCTTACAAATAGCACATGGCAAGTATCATACAGCGATTGGCTAGGTGAAATTCTTAGTTACAGTAAGGGTGTCCCATGGGGCTCTGTCCAAGGCCCATACTTGTTTATATTGTATATTTCGGATCTATCTTTTTCATCTGAGGTGTTCTACAGTCTCTATGCAGATGGCTTAAAATTGGGTAAACTAATTCCACGTGCTACAGATAGGGCATGTCTGCAAACAAACTTGACTAAATTGACCATTCAGACACAGGAGAATAATATGCTGATAAAAACATAAAAAACTAAGTATATGAGATTTAGAAGACATAAATTGAAAGGGGAATATTTATTCCAGCACACAGTGATTGAAACTGCTGATTCATTTAAGGACCTAGGTATATGGGTAGATCCATCTTTGGGTTTTTCTAATCATATCAACAAATTGGTTAATGATAATTGTAGAACTATAAGTTATGTAAAAAGATTTATAAATTCTAGGAAATCAGAAATTATGAAGTATTAGACCCAAATTTGAGTATAGAATAACAATATGGAAATCTCATAAGAAAACAAGCATGAGTAAACTGGAAAGAGCAGAGTGGAAAATATACCAAGGCCATCCATGGATGTGAACATTAAAGTTATTATGAAAGGCTAAAATATCTGAACTTGTATAGTGTCTCATATTGATATTTAAGAGGATATCGTATTCAGATATATTGGGTATTTAGAGATAACTACCTCTGAGAATGCTTGGGATTATCAAAAAATAATAGAGAATCATCAGACATCCAATGTTGAAGATTCTAGAGGGATGAAAAGTGTACTAATTGTTTCTCTGAGAGAGCAGCTGATGCATGGAACAGTCTATCAAATTACATTAAAGCAAGCACTAGTTTAGATATTTTTAAGAACAGCCAGGACACTTATTATGGGAACAACTGTTTTTGTATATTGGCAGGTTAGAAGGACATAAATATCAATGCTTGAAATGTTTGTATGTATGTATGTATGTATGCATGTTAATCCTAGTAGCACAAGGCTGGCATTTGTTCTTATTAAGCTTTAGGTTATTAAGTCATAGGTAGTCAGACAAGCATTTTAATCTTGCATTACATTGTTCTGTATTCTCACTTCATACTGAGATATCAATAGTGATGTTAACAACACTCTCTAAGTCATTAGTAATTTGGGGTGTTACCCTTTGAAATACCCCCAAAGTAGATGAGTTTCTAAAAGACATCTAGGAGATCCATATGTAAAGAGTCTAAGTATATTGCTCAGTAAAGCAAGATTTACAAGGTCAGTACTTGTGAATGGTCAGTTGTGATCAGTGTACTACACTGGTAAACAAATGTAAAACAAAAATCAAAATAAGAGTAAGGAGAATATATATCTACCCTGTGTGATGCTCAATATACAAAGCCTGAGGGATCATGAACCAATTTTATGTGTCAAAACCCTGGTTGGCAACAATAATAGAAGAAAAAAAATATTCTTAGCTCAGGGGACTACTTCTTTAGTGTTTTCGGGAGGAGGATAATTTTTCCTCTGACTTTATTTTAGACCAATGGCCAATGAAAATCTATATTTTTTCTACTGACCAGAAAAGAAGACCATTGACCATAGTGAGGGTCCAGTCTTCTTGGCTGTTACTCCCATGTGTTACTTTCATTTCATTTTTTAATTCTTCTCTCTTTCATTGTCACTGGTACTTCTTGTCATGGTGCATGGATTACTGGTGATACATATGGATTTATTTTTAAGATGTATTATCATAGTATAGTGTTTAGTCCAGTAAATAAGTCAGCATATTTTTAAGAATAGGAAATGTAGCACTTGGAGTTAAATTTTCAATTACACTCTGCAAACCTGCATCACTGAGCACTTACGTATGGTTGTGCATGAGTTTGCAGAATACTGGCTCTGTAAATGCTTAAATTATGTTTGTCAAAAACTTGCGAATCACATTCAGTATCACTGATAATGACCAACTCTATTACAGTGTCAGTCATTATTACTATGACTGTACAAGCCATCGACTGACTGCAATCTGTCTAGTGTTCTGCACTTATACCTGCAAAATGTTATTCTGCTGAATCACATCAAAGATGTTTACAAGCAGACACACAGAATATTATTTGGTTGCTGTACAAGCACAGTTTGAAAGTATAAAAAACATTTTTTTATTTTAATTCTTAGAACAAATTAGTCTGACAAAAATGGCTGTAGTTTGTAACTGAAATAAGTCAGTAAGAATATATTCAACTCTCTCATACTCTCTCAAAAAACATTTCTCTGAATGTACTGTCAGTAATAATTTAACATTCATGTCCAGTATCTAGCTTATAAATGATGCACCATTTACACATAGCTTTCCAGTCCAGTGATTTTTACATTGACAGTGTTGCTGCTTGTTTGAGTTCAGTGAAGAAACTGTACACATATTATCAGCACACATATTAACTGCAATCACATCTGGATTATTTTCTACTTTATGCTGGACAGTCATTACATTTTTCACATCAGTATAGATGCTTGTTGGCATTGTCACTTGCAGAATGCTCTTCTGCTCCTTTGTATTGATTTGCATACCTCAGAAAATGATAAGCTTGTCTAGGTTTTCTGCATTCTCTGCTAAGAGTTGAACATGGCCTTTTATCTTGCAGATAGACACATCTTGAGCAAAGTGGAACTTACTGAGCTAAATACTAAGCAGACACGAATAACGGTAACTGTCTTAGCTACCATATGTTTGAAACATTTCTTACAATGTACTTTACTTAGCATCACTGGTCAGTGTATAATTCCAACAGACTTTAAGTTAATTTCAGTTTTGGTTATGTATGTCTTCTGCAAGATCTTTCATCTGAATACTGTCTAACTTTGCTGGGGTACATACATTCACAGCTTTTTTTTTTCCAGTGTCAGATCAGATTCTCACAAAAGTTTACTTCCTCATGTCTGCTGCCACAGAAAATTCTCAGCAGTTTTGTACTCTGGCTTTGTGACTTCAGTTTGTCACATGTGAATGAATAGATTTCTTTGAGTCCTCATTTCTAGTGAAAATAATGGATGAATATAAAGCAAGTTCGTTTTAGGTTCACAATTCTACTGAAAGTGGCCTTTAATGGTGACAGACACTCAATATTGCTCTTTAGTAAGATTAAGTATAGTAAATTTCTTTAGTGCGCAATGTCTTCCAAATGAAGGAAAGATCAATCTCTTAATCACTTTGCTTTTTTTCAGACAAGCATGGCACGATGCTATAAAAATTGAATTTCTGCATGCATTGCTTCTGAGTTTTCCAGTATTATCTTGAAAACCCAAAGATGCTTGCAAACTATTGCAAAATGAAGACCACAATGAATAAATCAGCTATTGCACCTGAAAGGAAATGATGGCAAAACTGAAGAGCCAAGAATTCTAACTGTACACAAAAATATGGTGCTATTTTATAAACAAAAAAATGTTGATTTCTGCTTCTGGTAGGTGGATTTAAATTTCATCATTCTGATAATTCATTTTAATAATTTTTGTGGCATGTAATGGTACTTTACATTTGCAAACCATTTCTGGTTTGCAGTGGTTTTTTATGCAATGATTTCGGTGCCTTTGGTAAACAAAATTGATTTTGCTATTTTGTGTGCCCTTGCTTTAGGAGTATACTTACATATAGAACAATATCAGTCTTGGTAGTTTAGCAGATATTTGTGTCACACTGCATTTTTGGAGTTTTTAAATCCAGATGTTTTCAATCTGAAAGTGAAAAACATATGGTGACTGGAAGACTGCAAACTGGTCAAAATTCTCAAAAAAGTGAAACTTTAGTGAGAATTAGGCTCCTGCTGGTTATCTTTCACTGGACACCTTGGTGTATGTACCACTTCAAAATGTAGACAGCAACTGCTTAATAAAAAAAGTACAGCCATCAAGAGTGAGTAAGTACTTATTCTATTTACAGATATTGATATGGCAGTGACTGAAGTAGCAAGTTAGCATCACATGACATTCTGTATGTATCATAGCCTTATGTGGTATTTAAAGACACACACACACACACACACACACACACACACACACACACACACACACACACACACACACTACATATTTACTTTACAGTCTTAAAATAAAAGCTTACTGATATGTAAACTAATTATTACTCTGCACTATATTAAATTCTAGGGATATCATATGACATGCAATTACAAACATACATATAGAAATAAAGGAATGCAAATATTTATATGTGAGAGTCTTGTATAAATGTCAGCTTTGTTTGAATCTCAGTCTACCTCTAGATTCAACAATTTATGACCTTAACGAATTAATCTGCTCTGCCACAATGAAGTTCTGTTCTCCAACTGTTTGTAAAATGATCTGTATAGGATTTAGGGTAGCTAGTATTTTAGCTAATCTGTCATGGCATAGGTCCTAGTTTTTCTGATATTTGAGACAAACTGACTATATGTTTGACATCTAATCTAGCTGACATTCCCAGACTGGTTAACTCCTCAACTTAAAGTGCAAAAAAAAAGTCTTCTCAAAGTTCGAGACTAAGAAATCCTATTCTGCTATTCTAGTATGAAAATGAAACTGTAGCAAGCTGCTTTCTACACATTTAACAATTAACTAGTTAAATTACCATACACTGTGTGACCAAGTGATTCTGCACTTCAGTCATGACTGCAAATGTGAAAGTGCAGTATCGACATTTATTTATGAAACCACAATATACCATTTCTTCATCTACTTGGTTTGTAGTGGCTTTTAGTGCATTACTGTTTTAATACATTAATGTTTATATATGAAGGGCTTTTCCCTACACATGCCGATATATATAAATAATTAAATGGCTTACAGATAGTCTTTAAAACAGCTGCAACCAGAACAAGGTCCATCTTCTTCTGTCCCTTACCCTATCCCCCAATTCCCAACCACCCCACTACACCTAAATTTAAACATAACTAGCCACTGCCATCACAAGTCAACCTATCCACAGACTATACTGGTTAAATCAAACATGTCTCACTACCCAGTCACATAATCCTACCTAAACCCTACCCACTAACACTCAACTTCATCCTGTAACCTTTAACTATTTCATTCCCACTTAACCATTCTAACTACCATCCATAGTTACTTTATTAATCACTTTAAGCAAGCAACTATAGTCTTTATACTATAATTCCAATAATTACAAACAGTTACCAAAATACCAAAATTGAGCTTCAATCTTCAAAAAATAAAATGTTATCCCTACAAATAATAATACTGATAACTATTTCCCTAGAAGTTCACTTAACTTCTTACACACACCAAAAAGTAACACCACACAATCCAAAATCCAAAGGACTGTACCACTCCAAACACCATCAACTATCTTGAAAATAACACCATCAATTTTCAATACTACTCTCCTAGATCAATTCACATTCAAAATACCACCAATAAATAGCCCACAACATAGTTCCCTTAGGGTGTATAAAGCCATCACTACCTTCCTCAACATTATAGTTAACACAACATCAGAACTTCTAATTAGCGATGACATACACATAAACCCCAGTCCCAAAACTACCTCACACTCACCTAGCAAAGCCTCTCCTCGATCTTAAAATATAATAAACTGACCTTGGCAAAAATATTATCTATTCCTAATAAACTTAAATATTATAAGTCTAATCAACAAGGTTCAAGATGTTCATGCCACACTGTCTCTCTATATTCACCTGTCATAGCTGTAGTAACAGAAACTTGGTTAAAACCACAAAGTGAAGACAGTGAGGTCATCCTCCCTGGTTATAACATTCTCAGATAAGACAGGGAAGGGTAAAAAAGGAGGAGGGGTAGCCATAGTTTTGAAAGACAACTTAATACTACAACCTCTAAACCCAAACATCCCAACTTTTAATAACTCTGAGATTTTATTCACAAAATTAAAAAAAAATAATAATAACAGATACCTAGTCACAGCAGGGGCATATATCTGACCTGGGATCTATCTCACTCCTTTAGAGAGCATACTTCAATGGATCACAAAAACCTTTTAACAAGAAATAATAATAATGGGTGATTTCAACTTACACTGGTATACCTGTAATGCAGAGAGCCCTACCAATCACATAAACCTGTATGGATTTACATAGCTTATCCAAAATGCCACTAGAATATATAAAAAGTCAAATAGACAATCTGTTCTTTTCTGCACTCTCACTAACAAAACCCCATACTCTCAGCAGTCAGGCTGTCTCCCTGATACCCTAAGCGACCACTCACCAACCTTCCTACTGAGACAAAAGAGTAATATTCCCAAAACTACTGTTTATCACCAAATCTGGAACAAAAAGAGTCTCAATATACAGACTCTAGTGATCACATTTAGCCAATGCAACTGGTCTATTCCAAAAGAACTACCCCTAAGCATAGCCGTTGAATACTTCAATAGGACATTTCTAAATGTTCCTAATAAATTCACACCCCCTAGTACAGTCAGAGCAAAAACAAACATCACCCCTTGGCTAACCAAGGAAACTAGAAATCTTCATATATGTAGAGATAAGGCCTGGGAATAATGGAATGCCAGTAAATCTCTACAAAACCAACTAGCATACCAACAAATCCAAAACAAAGCCAAAACTCAAATCAAGCTAGATTAAAAAAATTACTATACCAACATACAAATAACACATCAAAAAACCCACAAAAATTCTGGTCAGCTAACAAAATTATCCTAAACCTCGGACATGTATCTTCCCCTCCCCTCATAACCACCTCAAACTCAGATACAACTGCCGAGCAGTTTTAAAAATATTTCACTGAGAGTATCCTGGCACTATCCAAAAATAACCGCCCACACCACAGACTTTACCCATATTAGAAAATAGGAACAACAGTACTTTCTCCTTCTACACTGTCTCAACTAACACCACAAAAAATTTGATTAAAAACTGAAAGCAAAAACCACTGCAACTTACAACAAACGGAATATCTCAAGATGACAGCTGATGTAATAGCCTACCCTGTAACAATTCTAATCAATCAATCTGTCACTGAAAAATAACTGCCACAACTCTGGAAAGTCTCTTATATAATCTCTCTCCATAAAGGAGGTATATCAACAGAATTATCTAATTATAGACCTACTGCTATAGTATCTCCTCTGTCAAAAATTTTAGAAAGTTGCATAAATTCTCAACTAATGCACCACCTCTCAAACAATAATCTCCTAGCCAGCTCCCAACTTGTTTCCAGTCCTGATCATAGTACAACTACTACCCTCTTAAGTTTTACCAACACAATCAACCTACATAGGAGTGAAGGTAAAATAGTCTCATCACTCTTCCTCGAAATGTCCAAAGCCTTTGATATGCTTTCCCATAAAAAACAGTCCTATCCAGCCTAAATCTTAGTTCAGCTGCTTTCTCTTGGTTCTAAAACTATGTAACTGACTGACACCAAGCAGGAAATGATCACAAGACATCTTTTCATTATTGTCAGTCCATTAGGGGTGTCTCAAGGCTCCATTCTTGGTCCCTTTTTTCAATATCTTTACCAATAATCTCAACACAGCTACTTCTCTAGCTACTTTTCTTTCATTTAATAAGCAGAAGACTCCACACTAATATGTGCAGCCCACATTCTTCAAGAACTACAGGAAAAAACACAAAAATCATTCAACATTAGTGGAAGCATGGCTTTCCAATACACAACTTATACTCAGCCCTAAAAAAAAATCAAGCTAATAATCTTTCAACCTACTAGAACCACTGACTGCTCACCCAACTTCCATAGCAGATAACTTAACTAATGAATCCCTTACACAGACCAAACTCCTTGGTGTTAGTATTGATCAAAACATGAGATTTGACCAACACATATCACAAACCATTAAGAAGGTACACAAAAAATTGGGTACTCTGTATAAAAGAATTCCTAACAAGCAATACCAAAGTAGCAATTGCAAGAACTCATCTACTCTCAACACTTCTTTATACCTCATCCATATTCATGAACCTCAGAAAAATGGAGCTAGGTAAACTTGAAATATGTTATAACAAAATAGCTAAATTTGCCACTGACTCTCCATATAGAACACATCATTGTCTATTACTAAAACAGCTATCTTGGCTAGAATTCCAACCTCTTCTTCACTACAACCAGTTGACAATGGCACACAAATTACTTAACCGGCCAGGCAAGCCACCTATCCTACAAAACCTACTAGAAACATATTCTAACATTAGACTATTATTCTCCACCAACAAATCCTTACTAAAAGTTACCAAATCTACAAATTCCCCGAGTGATGCTCTTTACCCTAGTCATGTAGCCAAAATCTGGAATTCCCTACCTTTTGAGCTAAGAACTTTAACTAATATCATTCACTTTAACAAAATGCTCAAAGAACAACTGACAAACAAATGGATTTGTCCATGTAATTCTCCAGCTTAAAACATACTTTTCCTAGTTACTTCTACTGTCCACGACTAAACAGCACCTTCTTATTACTTTAACTCACTCTATAAATCTAATAACCATTCTGATATCACTGTCTTCTTGATTCTGTTCAGTCTACTATCCAAACTATTCCCACCACTGTTCAGATAATTTTATTTTCAAATATAGCAGCTACTATAGACACAATATTATTTTATTCTGTGTAAGTTTTTTTACATAATAATCTTTATTTTTGTTCTACCTTAAAACAGATATCTAACTGTAGTTTGAACCTTCTGCTTGACAAAACGATACCATGTTTCTGAATGTATTCTGCTTATACTGTTGTTGTTGTCTTTCGACTTTTCCCAGTTAGGGGTCGCCACAGCGGAACTCCAGTCTGCTAATGATTGGCAGTAGATTTTCATGGTGCCAAGTTGCCAGCTCGACGCCCAACCTTCAATGAAGGCACGCCCATTCACGCATGTGTTTCGGAATGCCACTCGACCCACGGGGAAGACATGCAGACTGCACACAGAAGGCACTCCCTGAACACTAGCTTAGAATCGAATGGGAGAACCTCTTGCTGTGAGGCAACAGTGCTACCACTTATACTGTAACATTCTTATTTGCTACTATCTCACTATACTTTAAACTTTCTACCTGACAAAACAGTTCAATGTCTATTTTCATTAACCTGTAACACTCCTATTTTGTCACTATGCTTGCGCACACTGCAGAATTTTTTGACTATAAGATTTTTTTAACAAATTGTCCACATTTTTGTTTGTAAGAATTTTCTGTTGTCATAATTCTGTCTATTTTATATGTGATGATATTCTCCCTGGGCCTCCGCTGAAAATGGGTCCACACCCAGTCGGACTTTCCCAGTAAACAAATGTAAAATAAAATAAAAACTAAATAAATAAATAAAATGTAGATACTGCTCTTCCACTGCATTGGCACATGCTGATTGTGTCCACAAACAAATTGCCCACCTTACTTATGGCTCAAGAAAAAGGCAACTATGTCTTCATTCTAATTCTCACTAGCAACTGAGATAGTGGCAGTCCTTCTGGATGCAATAGATTACTTCAACACACAAGAGGAACTAGACAGACATCTTGCCTTGAACTAATGAATACTTTTTCAAATGTTTTACTGCTTGTGTGTTTCTTTCCACGTGCCGATTGAATTGCAGGTATATTGGTGAAGATGTTATGTACTGCCATTTTCAGTCTTGTGACAATGTGTAAAATTATTCACTGATGGATTGTGGGCCATTACCAGATGTGAGGATACCAGGGATAACATGATATGCTTATGGATTATGAATAAGTATGTCTTAATTTGATTACTTCCAGATAATTTGAGTAATACATAAATATGTATTGACTATCCTTGAATTGAAACAAATACGTATCTGCTTTATTCCTTGATCTGCCTAGTATTTTGTGAAGTATCACACTGTCCTTATGTTGCTTTTGCAAAACATTCCTTCTTTGATATTGTTGAAAATAAGCTCTACTTGATAAGTTATGTTATGGCAAAGCATTATGTCACATACCAATCCTTTATCTTGGTATATGCAAACATTTGCTTCATGGTTTCTTTCCAGCATTTTGACATGCAGTGTATTTTGTATAACAAGAATTTCATCACAGAAAGCATAGCACATTTAGACTGGTAATTGACCTTTTGTTTTTTCCTCTGGCTGTACCATTTTGTTTTTGTAATTCCATGTTTTATTCAGTATTATAGGCAAATTGTTAGAGTAAATTGCAAGTTTAGTACATATATCAGTATATATTCCAAAAATATCAAATGAAATATTAATGTTCAAGACTTTGTAATATGTGCACTTCACACATTGCTTGCAAGGCATAACAGACTGTACTGCTTCAATCTATGAATCATCTGCAAACAAATGTCTTTGCAAATATGCAAATCAAGAGCACCAGAAACATGTGAATCATATTCTCTGGGAGTTTGCAAATCACTGACTTCAATGACATTTGAATCATGCTCTTTGTGAGCCTCCAAATTATCTTGATTGATCACATGACAACATGTCTTCTGCACCAATTGTTTGTAAGATATTTGATTATTGCGCCGACACATCTAGGAATAGTAAATTGTACTTCCTGTATGTATACATACAAGACAGCTCCTTGTGACACAATGATTTTTAACCTGTGATTAGCATAAACTAACAGTAAAGCTTTGATTCCATCAATGATCCTCTCAAGTTCTGTTCTCCAAATGCATTCACAGCTATGACAAGCTTTTCAAGTGCAGTTTTCTAACTGCATATTCATAAATAGTATTGCATTCATTCCCAATATTTAGCTTATATGAGTGATTCTTTCCATTTATAATCAATATCTTAACCCAGTGTTTTTGCAACAACAATACTGATGATCTCCTCATTGCAGAGTAGATACAGCACATGCACCTTCAACACCTATATCAATTGCATTCACAGACAAATCTGATGGAGCTTGAGAAATGATTGCATCAGAAAGTTTCTTAAGTTAGTGACAGAGCAGCTCTTAGTTTTACTTGCATCAATTATTGCAAAACATTTGTTCTGCTATTTTTGTTTTTCTAGAGATTACTGAGCTTGAGAATATGGTAAGGCAGTCCTCATTTTCTTCATTCTTTAAAAGTGTTTGATATGGTTTCTTATCATGCTGAAAATCTCTTTTTGAACAAAATGGTGGTTGTTGAGCCAGAGGCGGCTCGTGCTATAAGACTGCAGGACTGCAGCCCCCCCACCTGTAGAAAGAAAGAAAAAAGAAAAAAGAAAAAAATCACGAGGTCCGGAACTCTGCGCAATCATGCTTGGAGTTCCTGGTACTCGCAGAACTCCAGACTGCTGTGTTAGGCAGTCCAGATAGGGGAGAAAGGCATCTCTGCCCTGCAGCCCAGAAGTCTGTAAGGTGACGTCTGCATAGAACAGAATGACGCTAGACTACATTGCCCTCAGGCTGGAGCCTCCAGCCTACTCTCTCAGGGAAACCAGCAGCCAGGAGAACCGGAATCTAAATGTTAGCTTGCGTTGGCTGAGGAAACTGCCTAGCGTGGACCGAGGAGACTGAATTGAGGATTGCTTTATCTACGATTCAGGTATTTTGTGTGTGTGTGTGTGTGTGTGTGTGTGTGTGTGTGTGTGTCTGCTGCTTTATCTATGATTCAGGTATTGTGTGTGTGTGTGTGTGTGTGTGTGTGTGTGTGTGTGTGTGTGTGTGTGTGTGTGTGTGTGTGTGTGTGTGTGTGTGTGTGTGTGTGTGTGTGTGTGTGTGTGTGTGTAAATGTATGTGTGTGTGTGTGTGTGTGTGTGTGTGTGTGTGTGTGTGTGTGTGTGTGTGTGTGTGTGTGTGTGTGTGTGTGTGTGTGTGTGTGTGTGTGTCTAGAAGCAAATTAGAAAATACTTAATAAATGACTTTGGAGGAGAAGTGGATTGAAGGTGGTTGTGTTCATCTCCTTCTTATCGTTTTTATTTAGACTATTGAATAATAAAGATAAACAGCATGGCACCCTGTTATAGGAAGTAGAGAGTTAGGAATATAACCTGTCTTAGGAATTTAATATCTGAGAATGGTGAGTGAAGTTGAAAACTACACTTCCTTGGGTAAACTTCAGTCAAGAATATACTTTGCCAAAATTAGAATAAAGCTTGTTATTCACATATGTTATCTTTGAGTGGCAAAAACCTGCAGAGATAGAGTCAGTGAGTCAGTCAGATTTGGTACATAAAACATGAGATATGGGAAGGGGAAGATATAATGTGGTGATTGTTTCTATATTTTTTATGTTAATATTAGTTTCTAGCCATTGTGTGTATGCATGTATGTGCTTGTGTATGTGTGCATATGTATACATATATAACAGTGTATTTTGAAGTTATGGTTCTTCTAAATGGTTATTATATAATAGTGGTATATAAAATGCATATATGTTAAATTAGTTGTAGCTTTGTGTGTGTGTGTGTGTGTGTGTGTGTGTGTGTGTGTGTGTGTGTGTGTGTGTGTGTGTGGTAGCCATTTCAGTTTCAGTCTTCATCTGTTTCACAAAACTGCTGATTTAGTATAGTGGTATGTTGTTCTGATTGTTTGGCACAGGGTCCCCTGGTTTCAAGACTTGGCAGTGAAATCTATGGTAGTAACACAGCATTTTATTCTAGCAACTTTCCAACATTATACAAGCGATGTTTAAAATGTGTCCCTGGTTTTTGGGCTTTTGCCCACCCCCCCCCCCCAATAAAGTTTGGCTTTTTCCAGATTTCTTTTGCTGCAAAGTTCAGAGATACAACTGAGTGTTGAGTAGAATTTACAAGGAGCTGAGAGCTGCAGGAGAACAAAAATGTAGTGCTGCTTATATGGAATTGCCTTGCATTGTTAATAGCTTAACAGGTAATGCACTTGCTTTTGATGCAGACGGCTGTGGGTTCGACTTCCACAGTAGATAGATGCATTGCTAATACAGTACTGTGTTGTAAAAGGGGTGGATGCTGCAGTCCTTTTTGGCAAAGATACCTAGTAACTATGAACCTGTTATCAGTTTGCCATCCATTCCCTATTGTGATATTACTAGCTTATCATTTTTTCAATGCAACATAGGCAATTTATTCCTCAAGGGCAACAGGCACTTTATTTGTAGATGAAAGAATGACATAAAGTTGTTTGCTAGCAGCAACTTCTTCATTAGTTACAGATTTCTTTAATGTGGAATTATTTAGATGACTTTTACTTCTTCAGAGATTGTGCATATTTACTTATACTGGTGGACTGTAGAAGTTTGAGTAGACTTTTATGATGGAAATGTTCTGAATTGGCAGTTTTGTCATTATTGGTGCATGCATTTTGTTTCATTGTTTACTGGAAAAATGTTCAAAACAATAAATTTAAAATGCCCTCTAACAACTGTACTGTATTGTACAAAAAATATAACTTAATACAATTAGGAAGGTGTATCAAAGAGCATGTGTATGTTTCGTGTTCAAGGGGCCTATGATTTGAAAACAGCCCAAATTTAATCTTTTTCTGACCCTGGCAAAATGTATTTTCTTTGAATGTGGGTTTCAATGCTCTTTCAATGAATGTGAGTTTCAAGGGCAGTGAAGTGTTAATGCTAAGTCTATTTTCATTGTGAGACAGCATTGCTTTGTTTAACAGATATCTGTTGGTGTTTGTGCTGTAAAATGCAAATAAAACTCAAATGAAATCCAAATCATCGCAGAAGTAAAGCAGTATGTACATTGCAGTGTTTATGGTAAATAGGGTGAAATAACCAAAGAATGGGACATTAGAATGGCTGCAGGGGGGAGGCTCCATTCGACCATGATTTTGTGAGGGGGGGGCAGCCCTGGCTGAACTATACCTCTCAGGTGTCCAGATTTTTTGCAGAATAAATAGATTTTTGCTTCTTATTTTTGGTTTGTTCCTCATAAAATTTGTGGTTTTCTGGCAAATCATTTAGGAATGAAGTCACTAAATAATGACAGACATTGAGTTTCAGACGTCATAACCTTCAGAAAAATGCATGCTAAAGCAAGATCTGTTATTCTATCAACTATCTTAAGTTTATACAAGAGCAATTTTTAGTACTGTTTGTATGTTCCCCCAATATATTTGGCCTTGTCCAGATTTCCTGCATTAAGAGGTTGAGAGGTATGTGCAAATAAATCACTTTATAGAATTAGGAATATCCAAATCTCTCAACTGTCCCCAATTTTGGCTCAAAATGTTGCTCTCCCCCTAATAATCCCTCTGCAAAATGGCAATTTTGGAAGAAAATGTGGAGGGTTTACAATTATAAATAATTGTAATGATCAAAGTTATAGATTACTTTTTTTTCAAAAATGCATATAGATCCTCTTATTTTGTCAGCTGCTCAAGCTAACAGTACTAATATTAAAAATGTGTCCCTTCTTTGACAGGTTCCCAGCTATATTGTATAGCAATTTTATATTTTTGCATTACGTTTTTGGTCTTCTTTTCTTAAAATTGTGTTTTTTCTGTCAAATTAGTGGCAAGATTGAAGTTAGAAAATAATGGCAGACATTTGAGTTTCAGATTTTCAGATTTCATACCCTTAAGAAAATTCATACTAATGCAAGACCTACTAGTATTCTATTATCTTTCTAAGTTTATAAGAGCAATATTTAAAAATTGTCCTTATTTTTGGGCCTGTGTCCCATTTCTATGTATGGCTTTGTCCAGATTTCTTGCTCTGAGGTTGAGAGGTATGAGTGTCAGAGCCATCACCATCAGCCAGAGACATTTCAAATTGTGACATGCTTGTTGCACCCCACTCCCCCATGTAGTGACTCTGGATGTGTCCAAGCAAGGCAAGGAGCAGTTATGCAGTGTAAGTGTGCAGAATATCCCCCATCCAAGGTAGATTCAAGTACTACAGTGACTTTTCATCTGTCCTTGATTTTGCAGAATGTTCTGGTTTTCTGTCATATTTTTATACTGTTGATTTAAGCTTCTTATTATTCAGAAAATACATGTTGTTGCAGTGCCTTGTTGCTCTGTGTTTAAGTAGCAAAGCTTTAATGACCATCAGGTAAGCTTGTCGGAGATTGTAAGATGCAAGTAAGCTTTAATAAGCATACTGTTAAAGAATTACCAACATTGAAAGCCTTTTCATTGTTGCCATGCAGAGAATATTTACTTAACTAGATAACGTATAAGCCTTAGGTATTGAAATGCATATGACAGTATTTGTAATAAAGAACAGTATTTCAGTATTTTCAGAAGCTCATTACATTTGTTGGAGACTTCCAGTCATCTTTGCAGGCTTTACTCGTAAACTAAACAGAATGCCAATCTATTGTGCGTGGTCCATAGCTTGTGCAGTAATCCTTTAAGCAATTTATCTTGAGCTTGTTTCTTGTTAGCTGTTCATTTTTTACTTTGATCATGTCTTCCCCATGAAACAAGTAGATAGTTGTTGTCAGGCAGCAGGTATTTTTTGGATAAGAAAAATTTTTACAAGTGCGGGTATCACAGAGATTGCTACTTTCACCATGTTACTTGGTAATTTTATAAAGCTGAATATAAATTAAAATTAGAACTGCTGTGCAAGAAGAAGTGGTTTGAGTTGAGTGCTGCTTGCTTTGTTTTTTTATACTTGATTTTGATTGGCATTCCAGTAATGCATTTAAAAAGTAATTTATTTTTTCATGCCTCACAACCTTTGTGTTTCCATCTACATATTAATAAGTTGTCATGTGGCCAATACATTGAAATATTTTTTCTTCTACACTTCATTTTGTCTTGATTGGACTCTCGCAATGACTGGCACCAAGGGCAGCGTATTTAATTAAAGTTCCAGTTGTTGTGGTTTTGAGCATAGCTCCACCCCTCTCTAGTTTGCCACACCCCTTCCCAATTTGCTCCACCCATTCAGCTGTCTCCTGCAGCACCCCTTTAATTTGAAGTCAGCAGCTGCCACTGTGCTGAGCTGAATACTTCTGAATTTTAATTGTATTGTTATGCTCAGCATTGCAGTACATTTCTTTGCTTCCTTACTATACAAAGCATTTTTCAAATTATACTTTATCCCAACTAAACTGCTCTGTCTAATATAAGCTGACTTTACCTTCATTTTAATTTTGCAAATGTTCTGGCTTCTGTGAACTCTTTCATTTGTATTTTGATATGCTGAACATACATAAGCTGACAGCTTTGCCCAATGTTAAATCAGACTCCAATTATTTACTTGTTATTCTTCTTACAACAAACAATTCTCTCACTAATGAGTCATGCTATTCACCAAACTTACCATTCACAACCCTATGCCTCACTTCAGTTGGATACATATCAAATAGATTCATCTGAACCTTGATTTCTAGTAAAAATGAAATGCCAGATAATATGACAAGTTCTTTTCATGGCTTGCAGTACTGCTTAAGCCTTACTTTAATGACAGCAAAGCCAGGTCTGTTTTGTTGTATTAAGACTGAATGAACTTTAGTAGCGTTGTATAGAAAGTAAGTTGTTACTTCCATAGCTTTAGTTTTTTTTTAGCAATACAAAAATAAATACTGTAAAAATGAAATTTCTGTTGCCATTACTTCTAGATTTAAGTCAACCTTCCCTTATGTACCAATGATGCTGTCAGAGTGAGTAGAAAGATGAAAGACCTGATGAATGTTTCTGGTGTACATTACAGGACATGATCATTAAGCTCATAAACTGTGAACTGTATAAAGTATTGGCTAAATTAAAAAAAAATAATTTCATGTGCATAATGTTTCTTTTCAGCTTTATTTGTTAAGCTATGGCTTGTTCGATGACTTGCAGTATTTTTTTCTGAAACTAATGCCTACAATGTGACATATTTTTAATTTCAACATTTGTTTTTTTAGCGAGATTTTGGTTATAGTATGTTATTTGCTTGGTTTCATGCCTACTGAGTTGTAGTATACCCTTTCTTATAGAATTAGGTCATTATAGTCATCAAGCAATAATATTGGTGGTTTTGCAGCTCCTTTCTTTGGTAAGCACACATAAGAAGGCTATGCCTTAAAGTTGTTTTAATGGTTCTTGCCCAAATCTCAGCAAAAGTCAAACTCCTCAGTAAATGCTATGTCCTGCTTTGACTCAATGTGATGCTGGGTTCTTTAATACTGTCATGGTATTTTAGAGTTAATGGCAAAATGTAGTCACAACAAAGACAGGCTAGATGCATCTACATATAATAGTATCATGACAGAACTGAAATGCAAGACAAAACCATGTAACATTCCACATAAACATTAGCCTAATGAGTAGTTAGTTCTTAAGGCAACATTGTAGTTTGAACTCTATGATTCTCAGTGCCTTGTAATTTTAGCTTGCGACTGTTCAAATCTGCCAAGGCAGCATTCATGATTAGCTGAGAGCTAGGATTTTGAAATGATGTGCTGAAGTTACCCTCTTTATGATGGCCAGGTGATGTAAAACCAAGAGCATCTAATTACTCAGATTACAGTAGTAGAATCTAATGCCATACTCTGTAGCTAACAATAACCTCTCTGCGCCTTACCTTCCACAACTCAGATCAGTGGCATTTTTTCTTGTTTCATAACATGTTCACTGTCAAACAGTTAAATGACACCACAATAGAGAACTCACAGAATACTCATGTAAAGGAGATGGGGTGCAGGAAATGTAATAAATTAAACATTACACTCTGTGAAGTTAATTGCTCATGTAGGATGACAAATAGCTCTTTGAATAGATGGCTTCCACATCTGTGCTTCATGCTTACATTTCTTAAAACAATTCTTTCTAGGCCCCATAAGCCTGACTAGCTTGGTCTGCAAAGCTATGGAAAGGATCATCATGGACCTCATAAATAAAGATATTGGGGACCTAGAAACACTGGATCCTACCCAGTTCGGCTTTGTTAAGGGCAGATCCTGCCTCTTAAACCTGGTTGATTTCTTTGAAACAGTCACCAAGGCCATTGACGAGGGGAAGGTGGTCCACACAGCCTACCTCGACCTCGCAAAAGCCTTCGATACAATATCCCACTCGGGCATTATAGATAAGCTCACCAGCTTAAATATAAACCCCTATGTCACTAGATGGATTGCAAATTGGCTCAAGGACAGAACCCACATGGTTAGAATTGCTGGAGCCATGTCAGACTCCAAACCAGTTACAAGTGGTGTCCCACAAGGCTCAGTCCTGGGACCTCTCCTGTTCGGTATATATTTCTCGGAGGTACAGGCAACACGGAAGGACTGTGGCTGACCAAGTTCGCAGATGACTGCAAACTGGGCGCCATAATCGACTCTCCAGCCGACACAAGCATCCTCCAAAAGGGCCTCATAGAAACAGACAACTGGTGCCAGAGCCATGGCCTCAAGCTAAATGCCAAAAAGTGTATAGTCATCCCCTTTGGCAAAAACAAAGTACCCACAAATTACCACATAGGTGGTAATCCATTAAGTACAGAAGAAGTAATTAGGGACCTGGGGACCCAAGTTGATAGCAATCTCTCATTTGACAACCACGTGACCAAAGTGGTTAGAAAAACATTTTACATAGCCCACCTAATCATGAAGGGATTCACATCTAGATCAGGGGACGTCATCGTGCCTCTTTACTCATTCCTCATCAGGCCCATAATTGAGTACAATGCCCCTTTTGGGATGTACCTTACCAGACACCTGCAGCAACTGGAAAGACCCCAAAAGTACCTCACCAAGAGGATCAAAGGGCTCAAACAGATGCCATATGCTGCCCAGTTAAAGAAACTCCAGCTCTACTCAGTGGCATACCACCTGTTCAGAGGTGATCTGTGCCTGACGTATAAAGCCATGTCCAACCCGGAATTAATGTACATGCTGCACCTCAGAAAATCCATATCCCATCGAGCTACGCGCTTGAGAGACTTGAACCTCAGCACTGAAATAAATAGGACATGCTGGAGGGACAGATTCATAACCCAGAGGCTCCCTTCACCCTGGAATAAAATCCCAGTCCAGGTTAGGCAGAGTCCCTCATTGACTCTCTTCAAGTGGAATCTTGATGAGTGGATGGGAGATCGTAGGTTTACCCCGGGTATCACTTCTGTGTCACTGTTAGACAGAGGCACAGTATACTAACCTCGAAAAAGGGCATAGCAAAATAAATTTAAAATGGGTGGCGAAAGCCAAACACATTCTGGCTAGGCTTATAAATGCCCTAGGGCAGATAGCCTAGTATGAACCTATGAACCTATGAACCTATGGATATTTCCTTATTTCCATTTAAGATGGCATGCTTGGTCTTTCACTGATCAAGCACACCTCTTTCATATATTGGCCCTATCACATTCTAGCAGTTACTGGTGATAAGCAGTTCCTTTATTGAGATAATCGTGTTATAAACAAGCATATTTATTTGCATACATATGTTGTGTTTTTTACGTACATAATTATCTATTTGTTTATTTATACTTTGTTGACTGGGTTAGTCCTGCTAGGCCATTGGCTGCTTTTCAGGGGATAGCAAATATGGAATCCATACAGACTAAGGGAAATTTTACTCTTTTTGTTGAAAGAAAATTCTCCAGAGGGCTGTAGGGTTGTTGTAGGATGCAATGTGAAGGAGAGATAGATTCTCTGAACTGACAGAGAACGTGGCCATTGAAATTATGACTGCTAGTGAAAATAGTTTATCTAATGCAGCAGCAATTGCTGGAGGAATCCAAACCAGAAACTTTTGCAGGAGGATCATGGAGTCAGATTTTGTAAATGTTGGACCCTGCTGGAGTGGAATTTGTGGAGGATCCTGTACAGGAAGTGATGCTGGAAGATAAAGGTCATGTGGAGAGAGCTGTTTGTCCTGGTCCCCTTCAAAAAACACATCACACCGAATGACATTTGATGACCTTTATTAATTTCCATTAACATAAACCTTAACCAATATTCATTAATTTCAACCAAACATGATACAGGTGAAATAACATCCATCATAACATTATCATAGGACAGGACAGCGTAAACCTGCTCATCCTGATCAGTAAGCAGCGTCCATACCTCCACTCACTTATGAAGCAGCATACCCGCTCACTTCCGTTACCATTCATTGCATTATACCATCAACCAAATAAGCAACTTCCTCCACTTGCTTATGTACTTATCAAGCAGCATAACCACTCACTTTCATTAACATTTATTGCATTATACCATCAACCAAATAAGCAGCTTCCTCCACTTACTTATGTACTATAAAGCAGGGTAACTGCTCACTTTCCTTCCCAACTTATTGAATTGATCATCCAACACCAGAGGGGGAACAGAAGAGGGCAAGCCTGCCCCTCTTCTCCATGCACCAGCCTGACCAGGCTGTTCCACCTCTCTCCACCAAACTTCCATCATCTACCCACCATTAGGGGATAAGGCCAAACAGCATTCGGTGTACAATAATTACCAGGATGTTACCAGCCCCTAGCAATTACCGAATGATTACCAGGGCATGACCTGCCACTGGACCAGGAAAACTCAACCCCCAACCACTGAAACTAAATAAAAGCAATTGCGTACCACCCTTCCCATAGCAACCTGCTTTTACTTGCCCAATGACATATAGAAACAATCTAAAAACTTTACAATACCATTTAATAGCCGCATTGCTAACACCAACTACCCATTATAAACAGTAAGGCACCTAAACCCCATGATAGCTTTTGCAATGTGACCCCTCTTACTTCTATCATTACCCTTGAGTGCCATCAGCAAAATACCAAACTTGAAAATGCCCTATGCCACCTGGTCGAAACAAGATTAGTGACATGCCAACTCCATCCAGAATGTAGAAAATAAACCATACCCTTTCTCTCCTTCAAGTACAGTAAATCAAGCAACACTTCCCATGCAAGGACACCCCATCTAGCTCACCACCTGAATCCACTTACTCAATGCAACCCACTAATCCCCTACTCCTGAAGGCTGCAACCCTACCCAAGCCAATCCCAGAAAATCCCAGCTATCAATAACACAGTGTAAATTCACTCCTGATGCTCCCCAACCAAAACAAGCAAAACAAACCATTAAGTTGTAACTGTTGGGAAGAAAATATAACAAACAATTCCACATGTGACTGCCTTGCTGGAAGACCATGACCTCTTTTCACACCACTCAATCAACCAACATCAACATTGACCCCGTCTCTCGCCTATCAAAGCCACCTTCCTTCAACCTACCAAGTAATGCCCAGTCAGCCCATCTCCATTTGCAACCTCCGAAGGATCTGTAAAAGAAAAAACTGTAAATACTTTGTTCACACATTACAACTTCTTAATGACAGTATGCACCACCACTGGCATATCTCCTTCATCAACTGCTTAAAATGCATTCACTATCGCATACAAACACCAATGAAACTTAAGATGTGTTAACAAAACTACCCGTAAGATTTCCTCCACACCTCACAGATTCACAATACAAATAATACCCATGTGAAATAAACAAATGATTGCATTATAAGGCCTATTCTATAAATAAATATATCACTCGTTTCCCAACCAAGTGGTTCCCAACAACATTGTTAACCATAATTAAGGGAAAAAAAAAAACATCCATAGTCGTGCTATTATAGCCTATTACCAAACCTGAGGTGTAAATTCCCCCCCACGGCTCTACCTATATCCCTTTTGGACATGGGCAACAATCACCCGTGTCACTCTTAAATAAGAGCAAGATGCAATGCACTCTGGATTAAGGAATCTTACTTACCTGAAGCTGGCTAGTTCATCAAAACCTTAGAGCCATTAACCTAGTAACTACCCCCGCTCCTGAAATTGGTGCACTCTTCCCACCAGTAAAAATCCAAAACTACCCCTAAGCAAATATCAAACCCTGCATTAACTTGCCCATAGCATACCCTATTCTCCCTTGGCCTTACACTACCCAGCTGCACCAACCTTGAAATGCCTTATGCCTTAATGAGTACAAAACATTTGTTAACATACCAGCTACCAAACATCAACCCAGCCTCCCCCAGCAGAATACCTTACTTCCAAATACAAGTGCATAATAACTATAAATAAAACAAACAACCCAGCCTCCCAAATCAGCTACCTCACAACTCTGCTTCTTACAGGTCACTGACCATTGTTCACTCTGCACCTTGTCCTTTGTATCCTTGGTGTGCACAACTCTGGCATCTGAGACATCCACAGCAAGCACCCTCATCGATCTTTCAGATCTCCTTCTTTCTGGCCAGTCAACCACCAGCCACTGTGTGCCTCCACCTAGAAAAGAAAGAGAGAGAGTAAATTCACAACTTTCCTGTAACCAACACATCTCAATGACAATCTTAAGCAGAGTCAATATCCTACCCTGTTGACCAGCTGTCCGGCCTCTACACCTGCCCATGACCACAAAATTCCCAAGAAAATTACCTCTAGGAAGCTTCACCTTTGACTACTTGTTCTACAAATATCCCTAATGCAACCCATACCCAGCAATGGTCAATAACATGCCTGCTATATTAGAACGACACACTCCTAACATACACATTCCTCTCAGGTGCAGAGCACCCGGGGAACTCTTTCCCGTTAGACCACACCAGTTATGTCCAAACTGAATTCTTCTACCAGAAAGCCTGTTCTATCACTCCAATAATCACCTGATACTTATCCTGACCTCCTGTTAAAGCTGTAATACACCCTGAGAAGGAGACCACCTCTTACCCGATTGAGCCACCGTGAAACTAAACATTTACCCCTGCCAAGTCTCGGACCCAAGACCTTCTGAACTACAACATAGTGCATTCGTCCAGTAGGCCACCCTAGTTAGTTGTGCTTGGATCATCCTTACCCTCAATCTGGTATACCCTTACTGCAGGATTATTATTTCCCCCCTCAAATCCAAACACGAGGCAAGCCTGACCATTCTACAAAAGTGATGGAAAATGAAACGCTCCATCCCTTACATAGTTTACCCATTCAGCCCCTTTATCCACCCAAGCTCTGTTACCCCCCAAAAAAGAAAGATGGGAATCAAACACTTTACCCTGCATCTATGTGCCAAACACAATATCCCTATGTCCACCCCTTGCCACCTGCATTAAGCTAGTTGTCCATTCTGGGAACTCCACAGTAAACTCCAGTTATTGCAGGCAGCAGTAAAAGTAACTATGACCCATATCTCTCAACTTCGTAGTGAGAAACATCTGGGGAAGGCTGAAAATAAAGATCAAATGTCCAAAACTAGGGATTGTTTTAACTAGATATTGCTAATTGAATATTGCTTTTACCAACTTATATTGGTCTTACAAACATATATAACCCCTCCAGTGTTGCACTATCATGAATTTCCAGAAAGGTAGGCATTCTGAACTTGAGTGTTATTCCTCGTTCCTAACTGCAAGGTTTAAAACCTAGGCTGACAGAACAGGTTTGCATTACAATGAGTATTAAGCCTGAAACCCAAATGTCTGTCATCATTCTCTGCCTTTGAACCACATGCTTTGGCAATAATGTAACAGACAACTACCATTTTTATGAGAAACAGACCAAAAACATAAGGCCAAAATCTGGACAGTCCGCAAAATTGTGTATAGTAAAGAGGTATGTTTCAACTTCCAGCCCAAATTCCAGCCAGACCACAAATAACCGAGGGACATGGTCGACCACAGAACAAATCTTAAATACTGCTCTTACAGACTAAGAGTTGCTGAAATAACCACACAGCTAAAGAGAAACATGTCAGATACTCATAAAGGTGCTCATTGTGTTCTGGATTAAATCCTCTGTACCTAGCCATGCATTGCCAGGCTCAAACCAATACCCCACACCTGATATAAATATCTACAATATTTTTTTCTTTTTTTTTTTTTCCCTTCCTACCTTTCCCATCTTGCATCCATAAACTGAAAAGGAAATGGTGCCCTCATACATGGAATCTGAAAAGTGTGCCAACCCCCCACCTCTATCCACTACCGTTGATGTTTTATTGAAATATTTGTAAGCAGTAGCCATAACAATGCCCCCATCAGAGAGTCTTGGAATATCAGCAAAGTAACAGGATACCGAATATCCCAAAAATAAACTCTGAGCATGAGCCCATGTCAGCAATACCCCTTTTTTTATTTTAGTAAAACGACCACAGTTACCTGCAAAGCAAGATTAGGATGCAACTGCCTAATCAAAACTTTGAACCCAGGACCCAGCACATTCAAACCCGACAGCAACAACACAAAAACAAGTTGTCCCAACAATTGCAAAAAACTGGGAACCACTATCCCTCACATCCCCAGCCGCATAGTAAAGCAATGCCTCTCTTGCACCCAACATGAGCAGAGAATTACCATGCTTCAAAACCTCTCTGAACACTGGAAGTCGCATACTTAGAAATATAGAGACACTCACCAAATTGTAGGCATCACCATTCTGTTTCTCCAAATGAGGTTACCCACACTAGGACAGATCAAATGGCCTATATACCTTCACAGTTGGGTAGCTTCTGTGTTCTCTATATATTCAAAATTGACAGCTTCTGTTGTGGTTACTGTTTTCCATACTTCCTCCCCAATGAACCCTCCCAGATTTTTTTTTTTTTTTTGTGACAGCAAAAGCTTTGAACCAAGTTAGCTATAAAAGGGGAACAAAGGCCAAATTAGGGATAGACAGATGTATACATATTGGAAACTCTGTGCAGCCACGAGGTCCACTCCTTACAACCTCTCTTCACCTCCTGTGAAAGGATGTATCATTAAAAAGGTAATGCCCCACTCCACTGACAATTTGCCATACCAGGTATGTGCAGGGCAGCTGTTAGTCTCCCTTACTCAATACCCGTGAAAAGCCCTTGCAGCTTCATCTAAGGGGAGCACAGCAACACGGCCATTGTGTAATCAATCCTTACTAATGGGTGCTTCAGGACCCGCAAAAGCACCTGGAACTGCAAACTCTGCTCTCTCTTTTTTTTTTTTTTTTTAACACAACAAAGTCAAGATCAACTCACCGACTGACCAGCAAATCCACACTGCTTCCTTTCATAAGAAAGCATGGTTCAACATCTCAACTGAGCTGGAAGGCCACCCCAGCAGTGAAACAACCACAAATATCCGCCAACTTGCTGCCTCCTTGGTATTCGCAACCAATTAAACTGGCAGGCCCTGAAACCTGCAGACCATGTTCACTACGTGTGTCCTCTCACCAGCTCCACTAACTGGCGACCATGGCCATAACCCTAAGATAGCACTCCAAACCCTACCCCTGCTCACAAATTAAGTAAGACTATAAGACCCATCAGGCCAGTAGAATAAAAGCTTCCCATTCATAACAAATGCATGACTAAAATGAACTCCCATAACATGGAAGACCACTTCAGATTGCTTTCTGCTTCTCCATGCCTCAGTTATGGCTATCTTCAATATCTGGCTCTGCCCCTTCAAAAAAAAAATGCTAACATGCAGAATGGCAGCCACCGATGTCTTTGGGCCACTGAATCACCTACCTCCAATGCTCTACAGCTAAAGTATTAAAAGAAAAGGAAAACACTTCCACACTCCCTCCAAAGAATTAACAAAAGAAGGACAAAACATAACAACATAAAACAGTCTGGTAGCTATGTATCCCTAACTTTGCAAGTGCAAGGAAAAATAACTGTAACGTAACTCTGCCATACCTTACCAATATTAACCCAAGGCCTGCGTGTACCCTTAAGTACCTACAGGTTGTCAAGGACGTAGTACTTGCTGTAGCAAGTTCACACCAAAATGTGACTCCTACTCAAGTTACACTTGCCTAACATTCTTTAAGCCCCTCCCAAACCTCATCCATTCCTATTTAACCCTATCCTCCCCCCCCATCCTCCCAATTCCTGCTACTATATTATCTAACCCCCCCTTGAAGATGCCCCTAGACAAATTGGTCTGTTCCAAACCTCATTTCTGTTTGCCAGTCAGAAGAGGTATTGTTACTACACAGGTTACAGCAGCAACACAGTCATCTAGTTTTTCATATGTTACAGCAGTAAAACTCCACTTCTACCAATACAAGATATACTTTAAGTGTGAGTTCCTTTCTTATTTTGAAGGATGATGTCATTTTAAATAGGTAGGATATTTGTTATAAACTTATTATGCCTTTAGATATTTCTATAGTGGATGTATGCGCCTTCATTCATGTGGGCAAGAACATGTTTTGTGACATTGCTTTTGAGTCTGTTAAAACTGCTGAAACTGCAGATTGCTTTTTTCAGCAATTGTGTCAGACTTGAACACAACATTTGTTTTCTGCTTTACACATAAACTTTAAGAACTTGTACTACAGTGCTGGACTGCTGAAATTGTGGACAGTATGCTTAGTAGATATTTTGATAGCTGTTGCAAGACTGTTTTTGACATAAAAAAACATACGTAATGATAGAAGTTTGTCAAATAGGGCTTGGGAAGTATGGGTTATTTTCCAAATTGTGGATGCAACATATTCCTATTGTTATTTCTGTAAATAAGCAAAATCGTATGTTATCTTTAAGAGTCAGCAGAAAACTTGCTATTTCTGTGGTACCCTAGCACATTTAATACAAGCTTGGAATGAAAAAAGTGCAAACGATGTGGACATTCACAAGTTAATTGCATGTCTTCTTGTAGGAAACATAACATTATGAGATGTTTTGGGTTTGATTACCCACAGTTGCAGGATATGCAAGCTATCAATAAGAATGTAGTGAATGATTCAAATATAAATCTTAAGAGAGTTATATCTTGTCAGGCAAATAAGCAGGCAGTAGAAAGGGGACTATATTATAACATCGAAATCTACAAAGATCGAATGTTATAATATCAAACCCTTAACACCGAAATCCGCAAACATCGAACAGTCAGAATAGCGTTTTTTTTCCCAGGGAAAAACATCGCTATTCCAAGAAACATACACACAACACAAACACACACAAAAAACAGCAATCCACACACATACACTTAAAATCCTACACCTAAACCTAAACTAAACTTTACATACACTACTAGCTATCCACTTATCTTAACCCGATCCTAACCCTAAGGTCCGTCACTATCGCACACTCACTTCACCCGTGCCCTAACCCTAACTCACCTAACCCGCCCCCTAACCCTAACCTACACACAACCACACACTTACCTGACCCGCTCCCTAACCCTAACTCACCTAACCCGCCCCCTAACCCTAACCTACACACAACCGCACACTTAC
The DNA here is from genome assembly GCF_019279795.1 of Protopterus annectens. Lineage (NCBI taxonomy): Eukaryota > Metazoa > Chordata > Ceratodontiformes > Protopteridae > Protopterus > Protopterus annectens. Next base: position 192,447,120 of record NC_056751.1, on the reverse strand, counting down.
CTGACCCATGCCCTAACCCTAACTCACCTAACCCGCCCCCTAACCCTAACCTACACACAACCACACACTTACCTGACCCGCTCCCTAACCCTAACTCACCTAACCTGCCCCCTAACCCTAACCTACACACAATCGCACACTTACCTGAACCCGACCCGTAACGCTCCAACATATCGAACGCTGAAAACTGCGAAGCCACAGCAACGGCCCACCAAATTCTTCCCCTGGGAAATAATTTGACGTCCTGCACCTACGCTGTTTTCAGCGTTCGACAGAACTGGTTTGATATTATAACATTCAAACTTTATAAAATTCAATGTTATAATATAGACCCGTAGAAAGTACTTTACATCTGTTGAGGGAGGAAAGCAAGACAGTTGTGACTTCACTGGCTAATTTAGTCGATAAAGATGCTGCTGCTCCTGATAGTAAAAGTGAATATGTTGTTCAGAGTAATGTTGTGTAAATGGAAGAGAATGATGTGAAGGAGGAAGAAAGAAGTGAGGATCTTGAAGGAAATGTTAGTGGGGGTACAGATAGATATAGATGATAGAAGTGCTACAAGCATTATAAGAGGGTACAGAAAAGGAGGTTAAGGCAAGGAGCCAAAACATGTTAAAAAGGGAAAGGGTAGTATAGTGTTTTGGAGTGTGAATGTTAATAGCACTATTAATGAGAAACAATAGTTAATTGTTTTAGAATTTTGTAAATTATATACACCTTGATATTGTTTGCCTTTTAGATATTAGACACTGTGTGATAGTTTCAACTGATAGGTACAAATCATATGTGGTAATGAGGTGGTATGGAGTTTTGGGAAAGGCTTACATTCTGGAATTGCCATGTTAGTGAAGACTAGTATTGGTATATTACATGCCTTAACTGAAATACCTGGGAGGCTAATTATTTGAGATATTATGTCTGGGTTAGCAATAATGAGAGTGTTATATATGCACCTACTAGTGCAAAGGACAGAGTGTGTTTGTTTGCCAAATTACAACTTTATGTAGTAATGAATAGCAATGTAATTGTTGTTGGGGTCTGGAATTGCCATCTCGGCTCTGAAAAAAACATATCAACTGAAATAAGAAAACTCAAACGTGCTTTGCAGTATAGAAAGCGTGTGCTAGCACCAAGCATGGGATCTACATATAAGGAATGGAAATTAGTTACTGAAGTCATTTCTCCTTAAAGAATACTTAACTTATTTTCCTCAGTGTGTATGGCATTACCCATAATGGTTCATATGGCTTTAGTATCTAAAGTTACTATAAAAAACAACAGTATACTAAAAAGGAAAGGTATTACGAAATTAAATTGTTGGATGTTGACTTCAGCAGTATGGAGAGAAGCCCTACAGACATTATAGAGAAATGTGGTGATATTAATAGATTTGTGATAATCAAACAAAGCATTGACATGATTATAAAATAAAATTAAGCATAAAAAGTCTTTTGTTAAATAGAGCAACATTTATTAACACAAAAAAAAAAAAACGCTAAAAAATTCAATGGTCTGAGTTTGAAAAATCTTTAACTTATTTTGCTATGGTAACATATTGGCCAAAACTGACTTAGGAGAGGATTGATATGTTATTAGTTAAAAATATTTTCTGCAAGGGACTAAGATAGATATATCATATGTAAAACCTTAAAACCAGAGTCTTGTTTATGTTTAACCTGACCTTTTCTCAGGGCAATCTAATACAATCTCACTCTGATATAATGCATGTACTTGGAAAATATGTTCAAAAGATATTTACTTCTGTTGATAGTTTTGAGAAAAAACATACAATCATGAAGTTAAGTAAGGAAGAAAACAACTTTTAGACCAGAACATTTCATTAGTACGATTGGGTGCATTTCTGAAGAAACTAATTGAATATTCCTCTCCTTGTCCAGATGACACCACTTATATTTTCGATAAACCCATGAGTTTATGACAATTATTTTTCACTTTGTTGATTGAATGGTTTGAATACAGCATTGTCTGAACAGGTTTGAGATAGAGTGCTATATTTCATATTTAGAAATGGTGATAAACATGATTTAAGCAACTGGAGACATAACATTAACTAATACAGATTATAAAAGTTTTTTATAAGATTCTAAAAGTCAGATTAAGTACAATTTTTTACAAAAATTTTAACAAGGGGTATTTGGTATCAAACATAATCTTATTAGCACTATGCTGATATTATTGAGAGAAATTATGGGTAGTATAATTTCAAAGAAGGAAGGCATTTTTAATAATGTCATGTCAAAAAGCCTTTAATGCTATTTCACAAGGCATTTTATGGACTGTTCCACAAAGTTATAGTATAAGTGATAAGATTCTGCATGCCGTTCTTAATCAGTTACATGGAATAAACCATTAGTTAGTAGTTATTTGGAAATGTATACCAGTTTTTCAAGGTGAAAAAAAATGCTCCACCAAGTGGCTTTTTATTTTCATTGGTGCTACTAAATTTAAGTTTTTCAAGGTGAAAAAAAATGCTCCACCAAGTGGCTTTTTATTTTCATTGGTGCTTAATCCAATCATTAAGAAATCCACTCTTGTTTATGATTCCGAAGCAAGGAAAATGTTACCAGGAGTTTGGATCTCTTTGGTGCTTTCTTATGCTGGTGATTTAAACTTTGTGGTAAAGTCTGAAAAATATATCAACCCAGTTTTAAGTGTTGTAATGCAGATGTTAAAGTGGGTTGGTTTGCTGTTGAGTTTGCAAAAATATATAGTTTTTTTGTTCAACAGTAGCATATCATGACATCCAGTTTATGATGAATACAATTAAAATTTGGGGTATCTGTTTTGGTTCTAGGCAAACATTTTGAAGCAATGGGAAATTTTACTTTTAGATATACATACCATTTTAAAGTCCTGGAGGTGCCCTTTCTGAAGAAGGCATATGTTTTACATAATATGTTGCTGGGCAAATTTGAGTATTCGGGTCAAGTCCCTCATTTTCCTAAAAACTAGGAAAAACTTCTGTTGGGTATTTGCTTTACTTTTTTTATGGGGTAGGTGATTGAATCCTATAAAGAGAAATACTCGTGGGAATTCATTAATGTACTACAATATTTACACCTCCATGTACCTATGATATTATCTTTCACTTATTCAGCAGCACTGTGTTGCATGGCATCTACCATGAATATGGGTAGTGCCACTAAGGGCCTGATCCATAGCCATGCTGAATGCTAATGTGGGATTCCTGGGAGAGAGGCTCTTTCCCAGAACCACCTCAAGGAAGACATATGCACTTCCAGGAGATTCAGGAAATTGTTCAGCCTTGTAGATTAGTATGGTCATTCTTACAACACTGAAGTACTGAATGCAGCCAAAAGGTCTTGTTCAACTATATAACACAACCATGCTAATGGGATTTTAAATGGGGGGAAGCATTAGACCACCAGGGATTACTCAATATCACAGTGCCAAACTGATACCAACAGCAGTACAGAGATCAGGAATGGGAGGATACACTAGACCACCACAGACTACCCTTAAAGTACCATCCCAGAACCAATGGAAGTATGGGGATTAGGAGTTGTGTGAACCACTGGACACCAGGGATAATATAATGCTGTAATGACATCAACACCGTACTGGGATCAGAGGGTAGAGCAACACTCTAGACCATCAGGGCCTAATTGATATGTACCATAATGGTACTTCAACTCTTTTGGGGTGGGGGAATCACAAGAGTGCAGATAGGGTAAGGAACAGGTACTGGGCTGTGGTGTGCTTGCATTTTTATGTTTTGTGTGTGGGAGAGTGACATGGGGAAATGGCACTGTCTATACAAGCAGCAGTTTACTAGCATGACATGCAGATCAGCAATGATCTACGCATTATAGTAGTAAATGCAATTCATAAACATGCAAATTAGCTGTTAATGAGGTCTTGCCTTATTGTGGCTGACATGTCTCTGAATTGCATTGTGGGAAAAAGAACCTTTTTGACACATGCCGTATGACTTGTGCTAGGCACTTCAATGAAATTCTGGGCTAATGCTTTTTTTAAGGAGGAATTCATTAATTCACTATTTTTTGTTTTTTATTTATTTTTTAATTTTTTGCTTTTTTTGTTTTTCATCATATTGTCATGTATATTGTATAATCACATAAATTTAGTAGTTTTACTACTGATTTGATTCACACGATTTTGTGGGAAAAAATATAAATATAGTTTAGAATGCACATTTACTTTTAAAAGAAGACAGACATTTCATTGCATTATGAGAGAGTACTTATATAGTCTATTTAGTGACATTGAGATTTTCACCTCTGTCAGTTGCCAACAGTATTGTGATTCATAGCCAAAATATTCTTCATAGCTAACCACCTTAAGGACTATGTCAGTATTACAGCTTACCCCAGAAAAGCAATTTCATGGTAAGTGCAACCACTTTCCACAGCAGACCTCCACGATAAGGGTGTCATTGCTGTTGTGAAGTAGTGAGCAATAGTATAAACTGTAGGCAGGTGCACATTGTAGGCTTAGACTGTTAAGAAATAACAAATTTATAGTTATTAGTCCTATCAGTCTGTGAAACCACTGAACTGGGAATCTACAAAGAAAAAAAATAGTAGTTTATATCTCAGCTCACAGTACCAGAAAACGCATTTCTGGTTCATGGAGAAAGATGATTGGCCTACTTACCTGGCTGGTAAGTACGAGTGGCAGCGCCACCTACCTTGAAAGCTGAGTGTGTTCACAGGGGTAGTAATGTTGTAGATCAGGAACAACTGCATTTAATATTTCTGAAATTATTTTTTTTTCTGTTTAGACACTTATAGGACAATAAAGAAACATCAATGGTGACTGAACAGATGCTGGATTCATTGACTATTGATTTAGCTTTCAGGAAAAATACCTGCAGTTGGTGTATTTTTTCTTGCCAGTAAGGCTGCATACCATAACAGCATTTCAAGAGAACAGTCAGAACTCATTTTAGTATTATATGTTGAGCATTAGCTCATTAGGCACCATGAATTCCTGATATACTAGAGCTTAAAGAAGGAGACTATGTACTTCACCATTGCTAGTTGGCTAGAACTTCCTGTGAAGTGGGATGCATACAGATGTAGTCAGAGCAAGAACTGAAAGCTGATTCCTAGCAGTTGTTATCACCTGGAAGGGATCACTACATCATGTGCCGTTCGTCTTATTTGTGGATGCATTTTTTTCTTGGTTTTCTGCCAGCCTGCATGTTAAAATCTGTTGACAACTGTCAGATTCTGGCAATAAGGAATGGCCAGTATGGCAACCACTTAACCATTGCTTTTTTCCCATTATGTTGTTTTTACCCTTATGTTCACTAATCTTCACGCCTACTATCTCAAGTTGCCCAATCATTCCACTCTTTAATCGTTTCCCAGTTAGCACTGTATAGCACCTTTGTGGACATTAGTCTCTCCAGAGAAATTTTGCTTTGTTAGTGCCAAACTTTTGGTTTGTAACAGTAGCAGCACTAACAGCAACCTACCCACACTCATCATTCAGGCAGCCATGAAGTGGGATTTGTTCCCTCCTATCCACACTCAAAGTGAGGGAAAGGATTTTTTTGACAAACCTAACCTCCACCCCTTGCTGAGTGAGCTATGTACTTGCATTTCCATGAGGTCTTACTATACCTTCCACATGCTTGTGCATGCTTGCACCCACATGTCAATGAGTGCATCCAAGAATTACTTCAATAAACTAAGCTCACATCTCTGGTTTTACTGCTATTGCGACACCAACAAGCTTTTACCTGCTTGGTGATGAGTGTGTCATGCCAAAGCCATCAACTCCCCTCATAGGATGAGCAACTTGATTCTGGCTGCTTATATCATTCCTCCCCTTCTGGCACTAAGTACTAAGGAAATGCTAATGAAACTGGAGCCATCTGGGTTGCAATGATTATTTTTTTTATTTATATGGTATTTTTTTACCAAGAAAGTTCTGCTGGATCATGAGGTATCCATTTTCTGTGGAGGCCTGGCACGCACACACACACACACACACACACACACACACACACACACACACACACACACACACACACACACACACACACACACACACACACACACACACACACACACACACACACACACAAACACACACACACACACCCGCACACATGCATATCTGGAATACCTCTTACCTGTTTCTGAATTGAGATATTGTCCCCAATGTGTCCTCTTATTTTTTCCTACCTCTTGTAAATCATGGCTGAGTATAGTCAGTCAATAAAAAGTTCCAGAATAACTTTATCAATCTATGCCATGAGACCAGTATTAACACTACTGTATTTCCTTTTTTAGGTACTGAACATCTGCAGTTTGGGAATAACTTTTCATTTTTGAAGGCTGATCCAAGAAATTAAGCATCTCTAGTGTTGTTAATAAATATTTTGCAACGGACACACAAATGTCACCATACATTGAAAGTAGGGAGTCTGCTGCCTTAATACCGTATAAAATATAAATATATTCTAAAAATAATAAAGGTATATCAAGATAAAGTAAAACATATTTTTCTGAATCACGAATGTTACTTAAATAGTAGATCAAACTGGTATTTTGCACTCAATTTCTATTGCATCATTATTCAGTTGTGCTACATTAGTTAAGCACAATACAGATGATGTGTATGCAACCATGCAGACCCTGTTTAAGTTATAAGTATGATCTGCAAAAAATGGTCAGTATAACAATGGTAAAAGATGAGTCTAAATAAAATCCATCTTTATGAGTGATCATGACATCAAAGTTTCTGGTTGGCAGTTTCCTTCCTGATCATTTAGAAGTCACAGGATATTCACTCTCACCTGGGATTCACTCTTATCCTGGTAGTAAGAGATGCAGCCAAAAGGTTCTGCTTCTGTGATGGCAAAAAATGTAATTTGGAGACCCATTAGCAGCAATGAGGAAATATCCTATTATCATCTAATATCATGTCTCTGAATCCTGTGGTTTTACTGCTGGTGTTAGTCAGCACTTTCCTGTGATATATACATCTTGTAGCCCATACATCATGTCAACACTGGAACCTCTCATTCATTCTTAAACATGCACACATGCACATATTCAAACACACACACACACACACACACACACACACACACACACACACACACACACACGCACGCACACACACGCACACACACACCCGCACACATGCATATCTGGAATACCTCTTACCTGTTTCTGAATTGAGATATTGCCCCCGATGTGTCTTCTTATTTTTTTCTACCTCTTGTAAATCATGGCTGAGTATAGTCAGTCAATGAAAAGTTTCATTCTTCTTATTTTCAGAAATTGCATCCTAATGCTAGACCTGTTGCTTTATTAACTTTTGTAAGTGACTTCATGTAATATTTAAAAATCTCATTGGTATTATATACTGTTCTTCCTGGCTTTTTCTGTAAGTCTTCAGGATGGATGTTTAGAGGTAGGGCACCCCCACCAATGGACACATCCCTGTCCTTCACAGCTGTCCTGGCCCTGATTTTGTCCCTGTTCTATTCTTCATAACTCACAGAGTAATGTATCCATCCATCCATCCATCTGTCCATTCAGAACCTCTTGTTTCCCAATTTTGCACATGGTAAAAGGATGTCACTTCAATAGTGACAGTTATCTAGAACCAATGTTCACACTGCTGGGTTGCTAGCCCTGTTGTTGTTCTTCTTCCATTCCGCACATACACAAACACATGTCCATTCACACCTACATCTAGTATAGAGTGTCCAATGTACCTACTGCATATCTTTGGAATGTGGAAGGAAACTGAAGCACCCAGAGAAAACCCATGTGAACATGGTGGGGGAGGGCATTCAGACTCCACATAGAAAACACCCACGCTGAGAATTGAACCAGACAATGTCTTAGTGTGAGGTGACAATGCTACCTGTTATACCACCGTGCCTCTCCCACAGTGTATTACAGTCTGACAATAATGCCAACTTTTAACTTTGTACATCAGCACAAAAAAGCAGCTCATTAGCAAAGCTTTAGTCGTCTGCATTACCACTAGATATCAGGGATCCTTCTTAAATATGTTAAGTTATTGAAAAGAGGTTAATGTAAAACAGGAGAAAAGATTTGGGACAGGAAGCAGATGTCAGGTGTCAGGTGGAAGGAGGTAGAGCGTGAGCTCACCTGGTGGGACCTGAACGATGGTGAACTATGCCTGGGTAGGGCAAAGCCAGAGGAAACTCTGGTGGAGGTCCTTAGTGGTCCTGACATGCAAATCGGTCATCCAACCTGGGTATGTAACATCTAGTAGCTAGTTCCCTCCAAAGTTTCCCTCAGGATAGCTGGTGCTTGGCAAATGCAGTTTTATCTGGTAAAGCAAATGATTAGAGATGTTGAGGCTGAAATGATCTCAACCTATTATCAAACTTTAAATGAGTAAGAAGCCTGACTCATTGGCATGGAACCAGGCATGGAATGCGAGCTCCCATCGGGCCACTTTTGGTAAGCATAACTGGCACTGCAGGATGAACTGAATGCCGGGTTAAGGCGCACAATGAGAAATGATTGTGACAGGAAACAGCTCATTAAAAATTCAGAGTTTCTCTACACTAACTGAGGAGGGTTTTCACAGCTTTTCATTTTTGAGCTATATGAAGTATGAAACTCTTAACATCTGGCATTACTGACTGACAGTAACACTCTGTGACTGACTGTATTAACTCATAGTGTAAGGATTTCAATATTAGGAAGTGTTTTGGTGCTTGTGTGCTGTTTGTAACAACTTGTTTTCATTATTTTACTACTTGAGACATTTTGCATCTAGAAATGTATTTTACATTTGCCTCAGACTTAATAAATTCCATGTAGGCATAGTGTAGAGCCTACGCAGATGTTACCATGTCTATGTACACAGTTTCTCCATGGTAGCATGCCTGCATATTAATGAAGGCACATTGTTGTGGGAGAGCTATGGAACATGGTTATTGAATCAGTGTAGTGAGTGTGTTACTGACTGTGTCTGCAGATGAGTAACACACCCCGTGCACTGTCCAAGTGCATGGTATCAATTAATTAATTTATTTATTTATTTTTTTTTTTTAAAGTTTGAGCGGCATTGTGCTCAGCAACAGGCACATGCCAGACATCTAAAAATAGAAACCGGATGCATTTAATTTTTGATTCAAAGGTCAAGGTTAAGTATTGCTTAGTGAGTTTCTGTGGCATGGTGCAGTGCTTAGCAGTCCTTAAACATGACTCAGAGTTATATGTAAAAGTATAGCAACATTCCAGATATCCAAGTAGCCAAGTGAATAGAGTCACGGCCTTATGTGCAGCAGATGTGGTGTTTGAATACATGGAAGGGAAATTAAGCATTTATTTTCAAAATAAATTTATGCCAATTATTTTTATATTGTGATCTGCTGCACTTATCTAAGCTCTGCTAAGCCTTGCTCATGCATGATAGGCAGTGCTTAAACAATCTCTGTTTAGGCACTGCTTAGCAGTGCTTGGCACTGCCTGGCTCTGCTAGCTGGTTTGTGCACTGCTAAGCACTGCTAAGCATTGCAAGCTGTGCTGGTGTGTGCAGTGCCAAGCGACATGCCACATTTTCAAAAATTCCCCAATGGTGCATAAGGGTGGGAAAAGGGGGTATATTAAGCCCAATAGGTGGGAATACACCAAAATCCATTGGAGTTCTGTCTCTGAAAGATACAATGGCAGGTGTTGAAGATGGTATTCACTTTCAGGTGCAGTGATGGGGCATTGAGAAGTCCAGGGTCATGGTCAGACTCCTTGTGAAAAACCATGAAGACCGGCTCATGCAGGGAGGATACTGGGGCTCAGAGTACAAAGTGGAGGCCTGAAACCAGCTGGCAAGACACCTGACTAGTACGACTGGTATCCCCCACACAGGTGAGCAGTGTTGTCACCACCATGATGACATGAAAAGACAGAAGGGGGCTCTATTGGATACCTGTGTCCAAGAATTCCAGGTGGGCAATGTTCCACATGTGTGTAAGTATATTTACATGTGTTTCAACAATAATTAATCTTGAATGTCTGCTAAACTGGTATGCATAATTGTGAGCTTCTCTCCCAACAGCTGCAGAGGTCAAAGCTCACAACGTCAAGGCACATGCAAGGTGCCTGGCTAGGTTGCACCATAATGGTGGTGATTACAGCTGTATTATGCTATGTATAGTCAAATAAGACAGAAAGAGTAGCACATTAACCATTTATCTGCAAAACATTTGTAGTGCAATAACTGTGGAATTACAACTGCATAATGTCAACTGTTATGGAAACAAAACTCAAAACTATTCCAGTAAATGCCTGAAGGTATCTGTAATAAACTGTTGTACAATACTTGTGGAATCAGAGCTGATATTTCAACCAGTAACAATATATTGTATACACCCGAAATGTATTTAGTAATGTGTATATTACCTAGTATCTCTGTCATGATTGCATTTTATTACTGTGTGTTCAACTGCCACTGCAGTGTACTATAATACTGTAGTACTAGTACCACATCATATTTTGTTTCCAGGTGAGCTCTAGGTAAATATCAGTTAGTCAGATATCAGCAGTTCTCAGTCTGTTAAACGCTGTGTATGAAGTACATTTTGGCACAAACAGACCAGGGTTCAAATCCAGTGCTATGTACTAAAAAAGATTACTGAGTCAGATTCTGACAGATATTCTCTGCATAGGGACTACTGGTAAATGGGTGAGGTAGCCCATATTATGTGTAAATAATTGTTTGTTCAGATCTCACAGACTGTTAAAATTATTTCCACGAATGTGCTATTAATACATAAACTAAAGGAATATGTGCAATAATAATAAAATATAATAAAATAAAATAAATTAATAAAATGTGTAATCTTGGTATGGCTGTATGTCTGGAGTGTCTTGTAAAGGTTGCTGCAGTCAATTAATACATGTGATGCACATGTCCCCTGCAGTCACTGGTATTGCATGCTACCCCCATGCCTGCCAGAAATATTACAGTATCAGTCACACATTGATTACAAATATCATTCTCTCCACAGGAACTATAGGTAAATGGGTGAGATAGCTCATATTATTTGCAAATAATTGCTTGTTCAGATGCCATAGACTGTTAAAAATCATTATCATATATGTGCTATTAACACATAAAATAAAGGGAATATGTTCAATAAGAATAAAATATATTAAAATAAAAGAAATAAATGTGTAATCTTGGTATGGCTGTATGCCAGCAGTGTCTTGTAAAAGTTAATACAGTCAATTAATACATGTGATGTACATGACCCTGCAGTCACTGCTGTTGGGTTCTATACCAATGCCTGCTAAGTAAGGCATGATAGTTGTGTACTCACTGTACTGTACACATGCATGTCTCTCAAGAGTCACAATGTTGTGGAATATAATTACTGTTACTTAGTTACTGTAGTAGCTAAGTAAAACCTCTGGGATGCAAGAACCTGACACCCTTCAGCTTTTCAATTGTAATAGGTGAACTACAATTTAGTTTTTGTAAACTGTTGAGGCTTAATGGTGTATGCACAACAACAGTGAAGGGATCTAGCTAATTGCCACTAGATTGGGCTATGCTACTTTGAATCATTCTTACACTCACACAGTGTTCCAGCATTTACTTTTTAATTTGGTAAAGTAATTTCGCTCCCTCCTTATTGACTACATTTGCTAGTTTACCCCTAGGATCCAATTAAAATTAGCTTGGAAATTGGTGTAAAATTAAAAAAGAATAAAACAAATTAAAGTACAGCCAAAAACATTGCTTACATACAATCATACAAACCAAACCAAAAGCCAAAGGTAACTCTTAGAGTCAGTCCTCACCTTACACTGATAGTTTTTCAGCCCTTCGCCCTGTGGGGGAGGGATCCATAAGTTCCTGGTTAATCCTGTCCTGACTGCTCTCTTCTCCATTCTCCCTATCTTCCACTCCCACTCCCACCCCCTAATTATCTTCATTAGTCAGCCCCTCCTAGGGTGCCATCTTTAATCAAACTCTCTACTACCTGACTCACATTCATTTCATCCTGTAGCTGTTGTACCTTCCCTACCCCTCTGTTTGTTGTGCCTGCACAGCAAGTAAGTTACTTTGCATTACTGCCCTCTTATTACTGTTAACTGCTGATTTATTTGGTTATTACTGTTAACTACTGAGGTATTTAATGGTGAAAAGCTGTAACTGATGTTCAGAACTCCTATATGTTTTGAGAGCTAGCTAATGTTCTAACTTACAAACTGCTTGTTTTTTTATCTTGTTTTATGAAGGTAGAACTTTAATTGTTGAACATCTGACAGGCATCCTGCTAACTGTTTTGCAGAAGTCATTCATGTTCTGATTACATTTGTAAGCATTCCTATGGCATGCTACTGTACTTAGAAGACTTACAGGCTGGACTTTATAATTCCTTTTATAGAAGGCTAAGTGAACACAGTTTATGTTACTGTTAGTTCATACTGAATAACATAGCTCTAGAATTATTGGGCTAAAACAGCCATACTTTGCTTTGTGCATTATATCCTGTGTGTATTCACTGAAGTATACAGCTATTATCACTGGACTTAGAGGCTGTATGTTACTGCTGTTAGTCCGTGGTTTTACAGAGCTGATACTGTATGCACTATAATCAATTTTAATTATAATGTATGCAATATAATTAATTTTATTCTCCAGCTCTATTCCTTGCATGCTGTCCACTTCACATTCTTGTAACCTTTGCACTAATTCTGCCTTATTTACCTTTATTTTTCAGTTTGCACGGGTTTCTTTCCTGAGTGACCCCCCCACACACACACACACACCTGGGATTCACTGCATAAAGCAATTTCTACCTTTTCCACTGAAGCTGGCTATCTTAACTAAGTAAAACCACTGGGAAGCAAGAACCTGACTCTCTCCAGCTTTTTAGTTGTAACAGGTGAACTACAATTTAGATTTTGTAAACTGTTGAGGCTTAATGGTGTATGCACAACAACAGTGAAGGGATCTAGCCAATTGCCACTAGATTGGGCTATTCTACTTTGAATCATTCTTACACTCACACAGTGTTCCAGTTCCAAGCATTTACTTTTTAATTTGGTAAAGTAATTTTGCTCCCTCCTTATTGACTACATTTGCTAGTTTACCCCTAGAATCCAATTAAAATTAGCCTGACAATTGGTGTAAAATTAAAAAAGAATAAAACAAATTAAAGTACAGCCAAAAACATTGCTTACATACAATCATACAAACCAAACCAAAATCCCAAGGTAACTCTCAGAGTCAGTGTTAGCCCCGCTCCGCTCTGCTCGCCCTCGCTGTGCTCAGCTCACTTCACTCCCCTCCCTGCCCCCAAATCCCACCTGACCCCACTAGTGCTAAATTTAAACCAGACTTTGCCACTCCCCTCCGGCTAAGTACCAATCAGCACCTCACACATCATTGAGCAACCCTGCCCCCTTAACCCAGTTCTTTCTCTCTCATTCTTCCACACCCTGTTAGCACAGTCAGCCATCAAATTTGCCCCCCCTATCAAAATGCAAACAAGCAAAAAAAACACTAATTACCCAAATGCCTATACTGTTTTTATTTTACCATCTCACTGCCTACGAACAAACACTTGACCATGGTATTCACTACCCAAATGGTCAAACAGATACCCACAACTTCATACATAACACCAAACACTTTACCTTCCCCAGCACACCGAATATACCACCCTTTATAAAATACCACCCATGTACAACCACAAAACATAATCCTAAAGACAAAGACTATATAAAGCTTAAAAACAAACTCCTAAAGCTCAGAATATCCAGTCATTATAACCTTATAACACATGGAGACATTCATCCCAACCTTGGCCCACCCACACCCAATAACCTCCACTCCCCTACCACAACCCCCACAGTCAAGCTACCCATGAATACTCCCACTAGTTCCCTCCTAACATTTCACCTAAATATTAGAAGTATTAACAATAAGATTCCCAACCTACATGCCCTTCTAGCAACCCACTCCCCAGACATTATGTGTAAAACCCAGTACTACTGACAATGAGATACTACCTCCAGGATGCAATATTCACCAGTTAGACCATGCTACAAGGAAAGGAGGTGGGCTAGCAGTCCTTTACAAAAATACTCTAACCGTTAATAGAGACACCATTCAACCTCCCCAATTCAATAACGCGGAACTCCTCATAACCAAGCTACAGATTAACCAAAACAAACACTTGAAGATCGTCTGTGCATATGTTCCACCAGGCAACAACCTAAATACCCTAGAAGATCTCCTTTACTGGTTATCCACTATCTATCCCCAAGAAACCATAGTTCTTGGTGATTTTAACACCGATTGGTACCCCTGTTCCACTGACCCCCCCCTCACTCATATAAACTTATCTGGGTTTAAACAGACCATAACCTCTCCCACTAGGATAAACAAACCAACCAACAAGGAAAGCATCCTAGACTGGATCCTAGTTAATAACCAATCCCAACTGTACACAGCTGGTACTCTCCCTGATGACCTCAGTGATCATTGTCTAACCTATATCATAAAATATAAGGCAGGAAACCCTCACCAGCCCAAATATAAAACATTTAGAAACAGGAAAAACTTTGATGCTGCTATATTCCAAAATAAACTAAAAGCAGTTGACTGGTCAAAACTTAAAAAATCTAACATTAGAGGAGGCCATAGGTCACTTTAACAGTAAATTCCTAAGTATCCTTGATTCCCATGCTCCAGCATGTACAATAAAAACTAGATCAAATACACCACCATGGTTCACAAAAGATACCAAAGCCAAAATCAAAACTAGAAACAGAGCCTGGGCCAGCTGGAGAACAACCAAAGCCCCACTTGACCATCTAAAATATCGTCAACTCAGGAATGATACAAAAAATCTATTTTACTGGATAAAAAAGCTTCTACCAAACTCTCCTACAAAAACACCACAACAACCCTCAAAAGTTCTGGGCAGGCTTAAATCAACTACTTTGTCCAGGTCACTCCATCACCCCAACCCCAGCTAACTACACCCATAGTTCCCCAGAGACCAGAGCTAGCACCTTTAATAACTTTTTCACTGAAACAATCCAATCCCTAGCAAATCAACTAACCCCCTCAAACTTAAACCACATGCCTAATCTACCTAATAATCACCTGGAATTTAGCTTCTAACCAATATTGACTAGTTTTATCAAAACACTTCTAAAAAAACTAAAACCTACCATCCTCGCTACTAACCTCCTCCTGCAGAGTACCTACAAATAGCTGCAGATGTCATTGCATATCCCATATCTATCCTCATCAACAGAACCTTATCTGAAAATGCTATCCCCTCCCTTTGGAAAATATCTCACGTCATCCCACTCCATAAAGGTGGTAGCTCCTCAGACATATCCAACTATAGACCCATTGCCATTCTTTCCCCACTAGCCACAATAATGGAGAAATGTGGACACAAGCAACTAATGCAATACCTTTCACAGAATAACTTACTATCCAACTCCCAGCATGGTTTCAGGCCATACCACAGCAGCACCTCAGCCCTCCTTTCCTTTACTACTGCCATAAACCAAAACAGGAATGACAATAGGCTAACCTCTGCCCTCTATCTTGACCTATCAAAAGCCTTTGACATGGTCAACTATGAACTTATTCTTTCACTAAAATCTATTTCCCTCAACAAGCCTGCTATCCAGTGGTTCCAGTCCTACCTGACTGGTAGATAGCAGGCAGTACTATGGCAGGGCAAACTCTCCAGCCAGTTACCTCTCACACTTGGTGTTCCTCAAGGGTCCATACTATGTCCACTACTCTTCTCTATTTTTATCAACAACCTCCACACTGCTATCCCTAAAGCCACTTGCATTCAATACGCAGATGATTCCACTTTCATCTGCTCAGCCAACTCTCCATCCGACTTGCAAATCTTAACCCAAAATACATTTAACACTATCGAGAACTGGCTCACCAACCAATGCCTACTTCTGAACCCCAAAATAAACTTCTACTCTTGTATCCCACTAGTAGATCCACCACACTTTCATTCTCTGTCACATCTAATAATGGTACCACTCTTTCCCCAGATAATCACACTAAACTGCTAGGGGTTATCATAGACAATAATCTCAAATTTGACCTACAGGTCAACAAAATCATACAGACCATCAATAAGAAGCTTGGATCACTGTATAGAAACAAGACATGTTTAACCCCACTGGCTAGGACTGCAATCGTCCAATCACACCTACTCTCTACTCTTTTATATGCCTCGCCTGTACTCTCAAACCTCAACAAATCCAAACTAGGTAAACTGTCTAATAGCTACAATCATATTGCCAGATTCGCCACTGGCTCCACCTATAGAACCCACCACTGCCAGAACCTTAAACAACTAGAGTGGCTAGAACTGTCCAGCTTAATTCAATTCAATCAACTCTTAATAGCGCACAAAATTTTGTACCACCCTTAGGATACCCCCTCACTTAAAAATATTATTAAGCCATATAGCAACCTAAGATCCCTATGGTCAGCCAATAAACTACTGGTCCAAACCCACAAAGCTAATAACTCTGCTGGTGAATCCCTGTTTGCCAACTTCATTGGCAAAACCTGGAATTAGTTGCCAAACTATATAACCCTACAATCCTCCAAAATTCTCTTCAAAAAAAACCTCAAACAGTATCTCAAAGTGAATTGGCTATGCCCATGTACCAACCCTGATTAAGTTATAAACTAAAAGCATATTCTGCAATTATCATAACTTGTAACTACATCACCAAGCTCTGCTTCCAATCTGATGTCTTTTTTTTAATTGACTGTCCATGAGAATTGTGAGTCCCTAGTAGGGAACACTACTAACCCATTGTATATAATCACTTTGTTTTTATAATTGTTTGCTAACGTCTGTGTAATCTATGTAAGTTTGTCTATGTGAAACTTTTCTCCCCGGGCCTCAGCTGAAAATGGACATGTATCCAGGTGGACTATCCTGGTAAACAAATGTAAAATAAATAAGTAAGTAAATAAATAAAATACTGTTGCATTATCCCTCTGTCACAGATGTATCATCGACATGATCATATGTCAATAGCAAAGTAACAGTAGATCAGCCCACAGTATACCATGGTAGTTATATAGGTCCGACTGATATTTAAGTGTTCTTTGGAGTCATGTCCCTGCAGGTGTTACTGCTTGGCCCATAGTTCCCATGCAGATACCTTAAGAGGTATGTACATGCTACAGCAGCTATAGGGCACATTTACACACACAGAAAGAACAGACCTGTAAAGTAGATAGCATTACTGGTGGGGCCTGCTGACCCCGGTGTCCAGCTTCCAGTGCAACCACCTTCAGGACAGTGAAGGACCAGTACTAACTGCCCATAGGTGGGGATCTCAGTCATGCTGCTGCCCTCTGGAGGCACATGCACCTCAGATTCCACAATACCTTCCCCATCCAAGGTGTTTACCCCCTCATGTGCCACACATTGCCCCTGTCAGCTGCCTTGTCTGTCTGCAAATGGAACCTCTCCTACCCAACTTACCTCCCCGCTCACACCTACATCCCTCCCCCAACATTCCACTCTCTCCTTAAAAAAAAAAAGGCGGGCGCCTGTCCCACAAAAAAATATCGCCCCATACATAGTTCTCCATTTCACACATGTGTCCACTGGACACAACTAATTATTACTTTAAATAATAAAAACAAACCCGCTTAACATTGCCTTAATGATCTTATGTGCTTCTCACAGTGCTAGTCATCACCCCTACCATGTTTTGAACCCAGGCCACTGTCAACTACAGCATAGTGCCCACTAGGCCCCTCAGCTCTGAATTAAAACATGTATTTCCAGCAAAATGTACTGATTGCCACTGACAGACAGAAAGTACACATAATGGGAAAAATGGGAGTGTGCCTGAGACTGTGATGCAAACACTATACCCAGCAAAATAAATAATAATGGATGTACCTGAGGTCTGGGATAGCAGGCATACATGTCAACTGTACAGATTGTTGTAGAATGTCCACAGTTTTTCCCCCTATTTTTGGCCCAGTTTTCATAAAATCATATTTTTCTGTCAAAGTGGTGGAAAGTCATTAAAGATTGAGGTTAGAAAATCATGACAGTCTTTTCAGTTTTACACTTCATACTCTTCAGAAAACACATGCTAATGCAAAACCTGTTATTCTATCAACATTCTAAGTTTCTAAGAGCAATATGTAAAGACTGTCTCTTTTTTGGGGGCCTTTGTCCCACTGTTGTTTATGGCTTTGTTTGGTTGAGAGGTATGATAGCAGGTAATTGTTCCCTTTTGTCAGCAATGTCTTTAAACACACCCGCTAAAGCAGCAATGACAAAGTACATGCATACAACTGGGACCCTGATGCACAACAATTGCCTTTGAAAGCCATACACCTAATGATAGATGCAGGCAATGTGTGTCACAGACTGTATGTATGCACATATATCTTGCAAATACACCTACTACAGCACTGACATAGTAACTTAGTGTGTTAAATACCTTGCACGTAGTATATTTTGCCACCCACAGTCATGAGTTTGAATCCAGTGTGTTGCATATCAATTACATTCTTGTGAACACGGCAAGTAATTACTAAGTCAAGCAATTTTAACCCACACAGGTTGCTGCTACTGCATTAACTGCTACTCATATTTGCAAGTCAAAGGCCTGTCAGTAGGGACACACTGCACATATTTGTATAGCCAAGCTATATGCCACTTACTACTCTGTGATTAGCACTGTTACATAACAGATGTACCTTGCACACATGCCTGACTTGAAATGTAAAGCATACCCTTACCCTAGCACTGCTGTGATGACTCAGCTAACACTGCTGCCTGAGTTACATGTACAGCTTGCTGGCCTCCAAAGAGTTCACACTCCCCACCTATGTGACTAGGCTGCAGCAGCAGCTGCAGCCTGGAACATTTGCAGATGTATGTTAAGCTAGCTGCTACATAACTACCATACCTCACAACCTCATAGAACAAGGGATCCAGACAACAACATGCATAAATGGTGGGGGTTGGCAAAGGTCCAGTAACAGGGACAAGTTTCACAGTTTGCCCCTAAAAAGATAGTGAGCTGACTGAATAGCAGCTACTGCATCGGCATGCATATTCTGATGGGCATGACATCTGACATTCACATGTCTCTCTCTCTCTGTCTCTCTCCTTACTGACCTCAACCCACAATGTTTACCACTGAACTGCCAGATAATCACAATGGCCAAACAAATCATGATAAAACTTTGGACATACCACATAAATCTCAACAGCGGATGGTATTTGTACCTACTCTCTTTGATGCTGTAGTCTGCACATCTCACTAATGTTTGTCTCAAAGACTAGGAAAGAGGCCAAGGCCTACATGAAGACCTTAAATATTGCACTGCAGTGCAATATCCTTGACTAATGAAAGTGCAATCCAGCTGTTTTGGATGCAATTAGCAAGTCTGAGCCACAGATTGGTGCACAGGCAAATACCTGTTAATGAGCATTCCCTACAAAAGACAATCAACTGCCTATGGGGAACAGGTCTGTATGTTCATTTACTCAGATACACCACAGTTTAGCAACCTGTTTGAATAGGATCTGGTCAAAAATTAATTACTTCACTCTACCAGGTATGTAATACATGTGCCCATACAATGGGATGCAGATGGGAGGATGGAAGTATAGGGAAAAGGGACTACAACAGTAGGCATGTAGTACATCTATGGCATTGACATGTTGCTGATACTCTTCTGTCCAACAGCTACAAGCATGCCTCTCAACTGTCCCGGCTTTGAATCAAACCACATCTCTGCCCCTGTTACTCATTCCTACAATGGTCTGCTCCTGTAGGAAAGCTAGTGGATTATGAGTTAGACATACTGACAGTAAGTAAGGGTGTACACAGCTGTAATACCAGATGATGTACTGTAATTCACCTCCTCTCAGTCTGTCAGTGTCACACAGAAATAGTTCAGACATTGTAAAGGTGTCCCTGACTGTCCCTGATGTACTCTGGCTAGGTCACTGTTTTGTTGACATTCCTACCTCATTACTTGAGAGCTATGGCTAACATACCTGCCAATCCCTTACAGCAGGAATTCAGGTCATAGCCATTATTATTGGGTGCCACAGGCCCAAACTCGGTGACAGAGTGTACATATTGGCCTTAAATAGTAAGACTATGAATAGACTAACGAAGATTACTGTAGAGTAAGTGTTTTCTGAGGGGGTCTGGCATGCAACAGCTAGATACTCTATATTCTGACAACAACCATTAATGATTGGCCAACTGTTTGTCAGGCATCCACATGTTTGTGCCAAAAAGACCGCATCTATGAGGCACGTGTTCACATTCTGCAAACATCTGAGTAGTTGAGAGGTATGATGCCTACAGGGAAGCTATACCACAGCAGGTTTGCATTGCTATCTGCCATTGTGGCACACTGTTGTAGCTGGACTGTCCCCATATAGTTGTTATAGCATACAGCTATTTGCCTGACAGTGGCTGTATGACATACTAGTGGGATTTTGCCTGTAAGGGACACCCACAGTAGACTGCAGTGATGGGTGTAGAGACATAGAGCAGACTCTGTCACAGCACCCAGGGGCATAACTGGTATTGCTACTACCTTGGTGGTAGCCACACATATATTGTGTTAATAGACTTCGGGGTAAGACGTGTGAGGGAGTGGTGGATAGTGCAGCCCATTGTGGTTGTGCAGGGTGTGTACATAGTGGATGTCAATGTAAATGGTCCTGTGATGTGTTCCCCTCTTGTTGTCTTTCAGGAACAATGTTGCACAGAAGGCACCCAGCATTTACAGCTGCAGAAAATAATGTTATCTTGGATCACCTCAGACTGCATCACCACATTCTGCTCTCCAGGAGTCACTAAAACTGTGACCAACATGCAGCACTGTGGGCTGACCTCATCATAGCAGTGATTCAAATTGGCCAACAGGACAAGACATATGAGCAGGTGCAACACTGGGCCACAGATGTGGTCAATGCTGCATGGCAAAAGGCAGCTGCTGTGGCCATGGACCGTGCTGCCACCAGTGGAGGGCTTGCAACAGTGCAACCACTCTTGACCACAGAGGAATGCTCGGTGAACATGGGATCATCCTCCAGCTCCCAGCCATCCATCACCCCATACATCCTGGAGGTGGGTGCTACAGTGTCTACATCAGAGAAGCTTCCAGGTAAGCTTACTGTGTTCATCAGTGTAATACTGTATCAGTCATTGTGGCAGGCTCTGTGTACCAGTACATTGGAGATAGGTCTATCTGCATTGGGGGTGGTTTTAATGCACAGTTGTGCACATATACTCAGAATGTCAGCAATGTAGGAGTAACACATTATATACTGTACATGTGGGTATACGCGCATATTCCCTTGTAACAATGCAACATGTGGTATTGCTGACAATACCTCTCCCTCACATTTTCATAGGCACATCAGGTGTGGCAGGAGTCCAAGGTCCTGCACCTGGTGAGTGTTTGACAGATTGTATATACTCTAAGAATGTTAAGTGCTGCCATGTCACCCTAGGCACAACTGTTATGCTTAGCCTGAGTAGAATAGTTGTACTTTCTATGTCAGAGCAGTTAGCTGAAGTGCATAGAATGGGTAATCGTAGCTGTGTTTTTGAAGGAACATTAACACAATTACACTTATTGTTAAGAAGTACTATGCAGCCTGCTGTACAAGAGACAATCACACATAGATGCCTGTTCAAACACAATAAATAGATGGTCATACATGATGCATTGATACTACAACTGGCATATTATGCTCAAGAAAGGTGCATTAGGTTTTAGGCGTAGGTCTATCACATACACTGTCATATTGCTTATCTCACAGGTGTATTGTACTGGTAACGTTAACTGGATGTAGCTGCAGTGCATGTTATAAAGGGTCTGTCTTGTCTGTGTATGTTGTTGTGTGTTTGTGTGTTGTGCATGCAATCAGAAATAAGATATGAGATGTGTAATACAGTTGTGGCTCCTTACCTGTATGGGTCTGTGTGGATTACCATACATAATTGTAGAGGTAGTAATGCACTCATTTTGTCTTCCTCCTTATGGGTGAATATGGGGGTTGGCATCTGTCTCCCTCATAACCTGATGTCAGTGTCTCATTGGACTCTGATGATTATGGTAGCCCTAGTGAGGCACAGGTGGGGTTTTTGGGGGCTGAATCTGTCCCAGGGGTTGACATCCTACTCCCTCCCCATTGTCCGTGCACACAGTCAGTATGCCCACACATACCCAGTCCCCTGAGGCCACAGATATCTGACAGTCAAAGGGTGGCAACATTGAACAGGGCAGTGTGGCAACTATGGCATTAGTGAGTGTAGACACTGGCCATAGCCAGGCAACTGGCGAGGTCCCACACAGGCAAATTGACAAGGATGGCCGAAGGAGGACTGCTACCCATCCACCACCTGTCACAGGTGTCACATCATGGATCACTTGCCTCCTGTTTTGATCCATCATGGAGGCACAGCACATTCCAAATGCATCACCAGATGGATGCTCAGGATTATAGATGCAGCACAGTCTCACATTTATGACTGCCTCCACTGCATTGGTTATGGCATGAATCATTTCACTGATGCAGTGGACAGATTGTGGGCTGAGACAGTGTCAGTCTTTCCGCAGACATTGTCTGTGCTGGAACATCTGGTTGGAGTAGGGCATCGGACACATGGACTTAGGTCAGCAACACCATCTGCTGAGACTCCATGTGACCATGCACATTCACACTCCCATAGTGGTAGTACCTCCAGCACTACAGAAGTAAGTATGCTGTCTACACCATGATTGTGGCAGGCTATGAGCACATGGTCCTGGGCAGTCCTGTGGTTGACATGGGCCCAACGGACAGTAGTAACTGTTAGCTACTAGCACCATGTCTGACCCTAGGCATGGTGGTGCCAGTGCCACTCCTGGCAGAGCCAGTTCCTGCATTGGTGCCCAGAGATGGTGAACTGTCCACTCTGCCATGTAGGGTCCACAGCTGCCCAACATACACACATGTAGGGCTAGCACTTGGCTTGACTGTGTACACGCATACCCTCAAACATCTGCAGGTCACCAACAGACACACACAGCACCTCTCTATGGCCCATCTAGCCAGTACTGCATCCTGACTCACACACATGCTGTAAACTGTTTGGCACAGTCTAGGTCTCTGGCACTCCCACGCCACACCCTGTGCATATGATGATACCTCTGCCACATCCCTGCCATCCATTCCATTGATGCAGGGACATGCAAGTATGTGTCTGATGCACAGAGTGACTATATTACTTTACATGTAGTTGTGTAGTGTGGTATTGTTATGCCAAGGCAGGTGTTGTGGGCCATGACAGGTGCTGTATGCTGGTATGTGTCATTACTACACATCAACCTTTGTGTATCGTTGTTGCAGGATGTTAGACTGGCAGTAGTGTTATATAATGACAGGTATCTCACAGATCTGTGTATGTTTCTGTTCCAGTGATCTGAGTGGCTAAGCTATGGAGACTTGCCACCAATACAATGGCATGGGATGGCATGGCAGAGCAGCAGAAATATGACATCGGCATGGTATGGCTGTATACGTGCATGGTTACCTAGGTGCATATATGTCAAACAGTGTGTCAGAGACAATGAGGGCAGTCAGCATAATCATGCATGCATACCCTGTGATAAGGCCTGCTACCCATGATACGTGTCACCTGTGTGTTCCATACATACAAATGTAGGTGGTGGTGGATAGCAGTTATGCCTAGGTAGATGTGCGCTATTTAGGACCAGCAGCTAGTCATGGTGCAGAAAAATGCATGACCATTGCACATAAATAGCCCATATGCGTACTGCTGCAAGGGGATATATTTGCGCACACACACACACACACACACACACACACACACACACACACACACACACACACACACACACACACATGCAAACACTTGGCTTATGTGAGATTAGAACCCCTATCTATCTAATAGTACACACTACAGAACAAAGTACATATGACATCACTACAGAGCTTATCTAGCATTAGATTGTCAGCTACTGCTGTTAAGTTGGATGACATCTGCAGGCCTTGTAAAGGAGGACAATGGTGAGGCTGGTGAGTAGTAATAAGGCCTTAAAAGGAACAACCATGCACAGACATAAGCCAGATGGGTATGCCTGTACTGTTGTAGGGGATATATCTACACACACATGCACACACACACACACACACACACACACACACACACACACACACACACACACACACACACACACAAACGGTGGCTGATGTAAGATTAGAATCCCTACCTACCATTACACATCATAGCTGACAGTACTTATTGCATGCGCCACAGGTTATATCTGTTGCACAGATGGATGCAGCCACAGTACTTTTGGACAACAGAAAGTGGCCTTGTATAGTTCTGCAAGTGTGGCCTGTTGAGCGACCCTACTTGATGTTGTTATTGTATCTCATCTCCTAGCAGTGGTATACCTGTTAATACCCCTGCTATGTGTTCATAGCTACCAGTATCCCCATGTCTGCCCTGTTGCAGTTTGGTAGGTAAACACTTGGCCAGTGACAATATGGCCTGTCCAAGTCCACTTTGCAAACATTGCACATTACACCACCTGTTCACCATTGTCTATCTACTGGGTAACATTCCGCAGGCACAGGGTTCTCTGGGTGAGTGTATTCTGTCATCATGCGGCCTTGGTCTGTTACCATCAGACAACTGGTGTGTGTGTGTGTGTGTGTGTGTGTGTGTGTGTGTGTGTGTGTGTGCTAATAAACCCAGCATTCTGCATGTAACTGGGGACATTTGTACATCCACACACACACACACACACACACACACACACACACACACACACACACACACATACACACACATGAATATATATATATATATATATATATATATATATATATATATATATATATATTATATATATATATGTGCCACATACTGATAGGGTAATCATTTGTGAGGGGGTTACGGAAAGACAGATATGTATACATAGCTGTCATAGGTTCATAGGTTCATAGGTTCATAGGTTCATACTAGGCTATCTGCCCGAGGGCATTTACAAGCCTAGCCCATAGTTTTGTGGCTTACACCACCCCTTAGGTTTGGGGAACTATGCCCATTATTTTGCTGTGCCTCTGTCGAGCAGTGACACTGAGGTAATCCCTGGGGTATACTTGCGATCTCCCATCCATTGGTCAAGATTTCTCTTAAACAAAGCCAGCGAGGTGCTTTGCCTCACATATACCGGGATTTTGTTCCACAGCATAGGGAGTCTTTGGGTAATGAATCTATCCCTCCAGCACGTTCTATTAATGGCCGTGTCAAGGTTTAGGTCTCCCGCTCTTGTGGCTCTGATGGATCTAGATTTTTTGAGGTGAAGCATGTACATCAAGTCAGGGTTTGATAATGCCTTGTATGTCAGGCACAGGTCACCCTGAGCAAGCGGTAAGCGACTGAATAGAGTTGGAGTTCTTTCAGTCTGGCAGCATAGGTCAGATTTTTGAGACCCATAATCCTCTTGGTGAGGAACTTTTGTGGCCTCTCCAGCTGCTGCAAGTGTCGGGTCAGATACATTCCGAATGGGGCATTGTACTCAATCATTGGTCGGATGAGTGATGAATATAGGGAGACTATGACCTCTCTTGATCTAGATGTGAATCCCTTCATGATAAGGTGGGCAATGTAGAAGGTCTTCCTAACTATTTTTGCAACATGGGTGTCGAATGACAGACTGCTGTCAACCTGGGTCCCCAGGTCCCTAATAACCTCTTCTGTGCTCAGTGGATTTCCACCTATATGGTAGCTAGGGGTAACCTTGTTTTTCCCGAAGGGTATGACTATGCATTTTTTGGCATTTAACTTTAGGCCGTGGCTCTGGCACCAGTTATCCGTATCTGTGAGACCCTTCTGAAGGATATCTGTGTCAGATGTGTTTTCGGCACCCAGTTTGCAGTCATCTGCAAACTTTGTCAGCCATAACCCTCCCGTGTTTGCTTGTACTGGAAAAGTAGATGCCAAACAAGAGTGGGCCCAGGACTGAGCCCTGTGGGACACCACTTGAGACAGGCTTAGAGTCAGACATGGCACCGGCAACTCTGACCCTGTGGGTTCTGTCACTCAGCCAGTTTGCAACCCATCTTGTGATGTATGGGTTAACATTTAGGCTGATGAGTTTTCAATGATACCAGTGGGGTATTGTGTCGGCCTCGCCAGATCGAGGTAGGCTGTATGGACTGCCTTTCCCTCATCAATGGCCTTGGTGACTGTTTGAAAAAGTCAACCAAGTTTAAAAGGCATGACCTGCCCTTGACAAAGCCAAACTGGGTTGGATCCAGAGTCTGCAAATTCCCTATGTCTTTATTTATGAGATCCATTATGATCCTCTCCATGGCTTTGCAGATAAGGCTTGTCAAGCTAATGGGTCGGTAATTTCCAGGGTCGGTGGAGGCACCGCCTTTGTGAAGTGGGACTACAGCGCCACTCCGAGGTGAGGCTACGATTAAACAGCTGTCCTAACTGAGGATTTAATTCCTCGTTGAGTGCATGTAGCACACAGCCGGGGACACCATCAGGTCCCATGGATGCTGTGTTTTTGCCTTTGAGAGCCCGTTCTCACTTGGGCATTAGAGATGTTTGGGGTCTGCAATCTGTTGGTATAGATATCTCTCCTTTTGGGGGAGAGTTTGCACTGAACCTGTCAGCCAGTATGTTGGCAATGTCTGTAGGATCAGTAATCTTCTCATCATTTTGAACTAATTCTGAGCATATCTGGGAGTTTCCTCCCAGGTTTCTAACATAGCTAAAGAAGGCCTTATGATTGTCTTTAGAGTCTTTAGCTATTCTTCTCTCAAAATTTGCTTTGGATGAGTTTATGAGGGCTCTCAGCTTTTACTTATAGTGATCAAAGTTACCTTTCAAGGATTTTGCTCTATCATGTAGTAGCTTCCTCCTTTTGTTGTAGAGTTTGTTTATGGCTGGGGTCCACCAGACTGGACGCTTGCCTTTGGTACAAAGAGTCTTTGTTTTGCTTGGGATTGCCTTATCCATGCAGTCCTGCAGGTGCTGGTAGAAGGCATTTGTAAGTGATTCAGCGGCTAGAGTACTGTTTTCCATGGCTCAGGGGCCTTAAAGGAGACCACACTAGTCTTTAGAAGTGCAAAGTCTGCAGTTCTTTACTGTGGTCTTTTTGTTTCAGGAGGAGGTGGGATGAGGACCTCCAGCGAGATTTGTTTGTGATCTGATCTCACCAGTGAGGGGTATACTTCTGGTGTTGAACATTTTGCTCCCATGTTCGTGATGATGAGATCAAGTATGTTTTCTCCTCTTGTGGGGATAGTGACTAGTTGTTCCATGGCATTTGAGTTTATGAATTCCAGGAACTTTTGGGCCAGGGTGTTTGGGCTTGAGTAGCATTCCCAGTCTATATTTGGGTAATTGAAGTCACCTAGTATGATGGTATTAGGGGATACATTTATTCCCTCCAGTGTTTTCAGGAAGGCCAAGTGAGATTCCTGAGTTTGTGAGGGTGGCCTGTAACATGCTACAATTTGTAGAGCAGTCTTGCCTATGGTTAACTGCACCTGGATGGTCTCCGATGCATCGTGCGTTGCCACCAATCTTGAGGTGTAAGTATCCTTAATGAATATGGATACTCCTTTCTTGGTATTGTCCGGATTTTGGGGCGGAGCATGATATGAGGTAAAACCTGATAGTGCTGGGGTGCTCTCAGGAGCCTTGAACCAGGTTTCTGTCACAGCACAGACATCGATGTTCTCCATACTGAGAAGGGCCTCGAGTGAGTGCATTTTGAGATTGAGACTTCTGGCATTGAGCAGCATTACCCTTAGTTTTTCCTTTTTGTGTTCTAGAGTGGAAGGTTTAGAATTTGAGCCTTGCCTAAAAAGGCACTATGGGGTGGCAAGAGCCTTTGCCAATATCCGAATCCCAGGGTGACAGGTGCAAGCCGTGGCTTGTCCAGCATGTCATCCCAGGCAGACAGACATTGGATCCCCTTTGAATGACACCAGAGTTTAAGCCAATTGTTAAAACTGATCATCTTATCTTTGTATTGTGGCATCATTCTTGGTGAAGGTAGGATACTGCTCAAGGTCAGGGTCATACCTGCCTGGGCTACATAATCAGAGAGCTCCTCAATGTCTCTTTTCATGTAGTCCAAGGAGGTACGTCTCAGGTCGTTTACACCAGCGTGGACAATGACTGAGTCGTACCTGCTGTTGAGAGACCTGAGTGCATGCGTTATGTGGCGGATTCTAGCGCCCGACAGGCAGCTTACTGTGACCTTCTCCTTACTCAGTCTGGTCGTCAGTGTGTCTGACTATGGAGTCACCAATGACTAGTGTGTCTGGCATTGTGTTGGGCTGTGACTGTTTGACACTCTGACTGTGAGGTCTATGTGTTGCAGGTGTTGTGTTTTGAGGTAACAGTTGTTTGGGTGTATGCTTTGGTGGTCTCTGCTGTTTTGGTAGATTTTTGATCAGAGCCCAGTATGTCTTTGTGTGTTTATGTGTATGATTTGTGGTTGTGATGGTACTATGTGAGACTGGGTCTATAGTGTATGTGGTAACCTTCTCCTCCTGTCTGGTCTTGCCAGTCTTGTGTTGAGAGCTCAGCCTCCAGTTTGGCGGTATAATTGCATGCAATATGTATTTGTGTTTTGTGGGAGGAGGAGAGGGTTGTCTGTTCAATATTCCCAGGTTCACCAGGACATGCCTTCAGTCCTCGACATCCGCTGGAAAAAAGTTTAAAAAAACTTTCAAAAAAAGTTTTGGGGGGATGTGGGTGGAGCTTTGGGGGGGCTTATTTGATTATATAAGCCACAAGATAGCAGTATCAAGGTGTTAGTCTGTAGGAGCAAGTGTTAGGTTATATAGATGGGCCATAGTCTAAGTGGAGTCAAGTAGAGATGATCTTTTTAGTTTGGTTTGGATCCAGGGTGCAGTCATGTAGTTAGTTGCAGTAAAGGGAAGGAAAATTTGAAGGTGGAATTTAGATGGCCAAATGGTTTTAGCTTGCTGCTCTAGCTGCTGCTAACGTGTGCAGCGGTGGCAACTCAGCACTGGCTGGTCGCTAAATAATCTGCTGCTTAGCGTGTTTTATACCAGGGGCTGGAAAGCTAGAAACTGGCCCCAAATGACCAATAAACTACTAGTTACTGGCTGAAACCTCACAAAACTGGACCAAAGGCAGCTCAATGCTTCCCTCTCACTGGTAAGCAAGGTAACCTCCTTTCCCCAATTAAGGCAAGGAAACAGTACACAGGAACTACAAACAAAGCCCAGGAATCAGCAAACTCTGAAACTGGACTAATCTAACCCAGTAAAGCAGGAAAAACAAGAGATTTTTTTTTTTTTTTCTCAAAGAACAGGCAGGTACAGCAAACACTTATAAATGCTATAAACCAGCTATTACAGCTAACACAGAAGAAATGCTACAATACAGTTAATAAGTAACAAACAGAGATTATAAGTGCAAAATTAAGTTAAATGCAGAAAAACAGTTGCAATGTAACAGCAAGGCAGAGATACAGTCGCTAGGTATTCAGATGATAAAAGCAACAAAAATATACTTATTATCAAGAAAAGTCGCTTTTCAGCTCTCTGTAGCCTGGATAAGTCTGCTGGCCCACGTGGAGTCTGTGCTGAGTAGGTACAAGCTGGAAAACGCGTTTTAGCGTGTTTTATACCAGGGGCTGGAAAAAGCTAGAAACTGGCCCCAAATGACCAATAAACTACTAGTTACTGGCTGAAACCTCACAAAACTGGACCAAGGCAGCTCAATGCTTCCCTCTCACTGGTAAGCAAGGTAACCTCCTTTCCCCCAATTAAGGCAAGGAAACAGTACACAGGAACTACAAACAAAGCCCAGGAATCAGCAAACTCTGAAACTGGACTAATCTAACCCAGTAAAGCAGGAAAAACAAGAGATTTTTTTTTTTTTTTCTCAAAGAACAGGCAGGTACAGCAAACACTTATAAATGCTATAAACCAGCTATTACAGCTAACACAGAAGAAATGCTACAATACAGTTAATAAGTAACAAACAGAGATTATAAGTGCAAAATTAAGTTAAATGCAGAAAAACAGTTGCAATGTAACAGCAAGGCAGGCGAGATACAGTCGCTAGGTATTCAGATGATAAAAGCAACAAAAATATACTTATTATCAAGAAAAGCTTTTTTCAGCTCTCTGTAGCCTGGATAACTCTGCTGGCCGCGTGGAGTCTGTGCTGAGTAGGTACAAGCTGGAAAGCGCGTTTAGCGTTTATACCAGGGGCTGGAAAAGCTAGAAACTGGCCCCAAATGACCAATAAACTACTAGTTACTGGCTGAAACCTCACAAAACTGGACCAAAGGCAGCTCAATGCTTCCCCTCTCACTGGTAAGCAAGGTAACTTCCTTTCCCCAATTAAGGCAAGGAAACAGTACACAGGAACTACAAACAAAGCCCAGGAACAGCAAACTCTGAAACTGGACTAATCTAACCCAGTAAAGCAGGAAAAACAAGAGATTTTTTTTTTTTTTCTCAAAGAACAGGCAGGTACAGCAAACACTTATAAATGCTATAAACCAGCTATTACAGCTAACACAGAAGAAATGCTACAATACAGTTAATAAGTAACAAACAGAGATTATAAGTGCAAAATTAAGTTAAATGCAGAAAAAACAGTTGCAATGTAACAGCAAGGCAGGCGAGATACAGTCGCTAGGTATTCAGATGATAAAAGCAACAAAAATATACTTATTATCAAGAAAAGTCTGTCTGTATGCACAAACATATTTTCATATAGCAGCAGTTCTTTGAGCAGATGAGGCATCAGACATGGGCTCAAGTCAGCATGCCCAGTGTGACTGTCAGTACTTACTAGGCCAGAACTACCTGTACTCCAGTCTGGGATTTTGTATGTTGTAGCCAATTGGCTGCTGCACCTGATTCAACAGTCCAGCACCTCCCTGATATTTTGTCCAAGGCATTCCCTGGCTATTTGCTGAATGTAATTTATGGCACATACCTATCAACTGTACAGAATGTAATAGAATTTATAGTTTTGCGTCAACTTTTTATATGTTTTACATAACATTCTGATTTTCAGGTACATTAGTGGCAAATTATTATAGATTGAACATTAGGAAATGTTGCCAGACATTTGAGTTACTGACTCCATATTCATCAGGACATTCATGCTAATGCATGACCTGTTATTCTTTTAACTTTCCACATTTGTATGGCCAGTAGTTAATCCTTCTCCTTATATTTGGTCCTTTGTCCCACTATAGTTCATGGCTTTGCCCAGATTTCCTGCTGTTAGTGGTTGAGAGCTATGATGTGACTGGGGTACATGACATAACACCACACACAGGGTGACAGTCTTCACACCTCTCACTGTACATGTTTTTGTAGAATGTCCAGCATTCCTCCCCATATGTCTGCTCTGTTCCTCATACAGTTGTGTTTATTTGGTAATATACTGAAGTGTTGTAAGTACTGACACAGTTAAGTGATGGCCTTTACACCCTGCTGTTAATCTAACCCGTTGCTACCTGCTGTTATACTAGCCACCTTCTAGGTTACACAGAGCATGTATAATGTCTGTAGGTTTGGACGTCTGTCCCCTCATTTTCTCTGGTGTTGTCCATCTTTCTTGCAGTAACAGACTGTGGCGTTTTGACATTCTGTGGAACTCATACCATATGAGTAACTCACATGCAAAAGTTGTAGGTGCGGCCAGTTTAAACCATCAACACCATCAACCATGCTAATTTCATTAGCCCAGTGAGCCACAACAGCTGCCAGAAAGTGAGGTTTAATTCCTCACACAATCAACAGCCTATAAACATACATTGTGACCCCTGCTGTGACCCTTGCATTTTGTGGAAAACAGAATAAGTGGCCAGGTTATTTGTGACAGCCCTGGAATTGTGTGATCTGCTTCTATATCCTTGCAAACATACTGTTACTGCAGTTGTATGGGAACACTGATGTGTTGGTGGTAGGGGACTCTGGCATTGACAGCCATGCATCTGTCCTATGACCCCACTGTTTGGCATTTCCCTTGCATAATGCAATGGGGTTTCCAGCCATGTGGTCTAATGCATATTATGGGGCACTTATTATTGGACAGAGTACCTGTTGTCCCAAGTGGCTGTTAGTTCTCTGTAAGTAGCCTTGTAGCCCACTCTATTCCCTTGAATACATGCAGCAGGACCATACATATGCTACCATGGTCTAGTACCTGTACATTTGTTGTATAAGAGAGTGACTTACCTTGTGAAAGCAGCAGTTGAGAGACCTGTGTTTCTGGGCTGACTCTGTGTGATGCACGCAGTACACAGCCAATGAATGCCTCGGTACAGGTTGTGTGGTCTGGCTGGTATCCTTTTTACTGTGTATGCAAGTCATAGTAAGGTGTCAGTCTCTAAGACTCTAGGCTGTTAGTGCATGTGCTATGTGTTGCCTCTTGGCCAAGGCCAGGGGATACTAGGCATGCCTACGTCTGCCTTCAGGAACAGCTTCAGGGGGTTTCTCCTCTGAGTCCTCTTGTGGGTGTGGCTGTGGGGACCTAGGCACTGGTGGGGGGCTGTGGGTCCCTTAACTGTGATGACCCTGCTGCAGCTGTTTCTGCTGGACCATATTGTGCAGCATCGCACATACTGTGAACATCTGCGCACATGTGGCTGGAGAGTACTGGATGGCTCCACCAGATATATTAAGGCACCAGAACCATGACTTGAGCAGCCCAAACACATGTTCTATGATATTCCTAGTTTGTGCATGTGCCTCATTATGGCATTCTTCAGTAAGTGTGTGTGCATTTCTGATGGATATCCTCATCCACGTTTCCAGTGTGTAGCCAGCATCCCCCAGTAGATGGCCATATGGGATGTCCCCCCTGGCAAACATCTGGTACAGCTGTTATGCGAGCAAGATATGGGAGTTGTGATAACTGCCAGGGCTGCCAGCATACACATTCATGATAATTCCCTGGGCATTGCACATGACCTGGCAGTTGATGGAGTGGTACCCCTTGCGGTTGACATAGACTCTACCCTCCTCACCGGGCGGTGCTTTGATGTGGGCATGAGTGCAGTCTATGGCACCCGGTACTTCAGGGTAGTTTGCTACATGGTAAAAGAAATGTGTACTGCTGGCCCTCTCCTCAGGGATGTGGGGTAAATAAATCTGCTCACTAGCATGTGTTAGCATGGCTTCCAGGAACTGGTGGAGTACCTTGGATGCTGATGCCTGTGATACTCCCATCATGTCCCCAGTTGGTCTTTGAAAATTACCTGTAGATAGTATCCTAAGGTCTACACATGCCTTTGTTTCTACTGGGATTTGTTCCACTTTGTTGCCTCTGGGTCTGAGTTGAGGGTGGCAGAGCTCAGTGAGTTGTTGTAATATGTCCCTCTCCACCCTGTACCACTCTACAATGTCCAGCTCATGTAGCTCCTGAAAGGTCACCCTGGGCTTAAACACTCTTCTTCTTCTCTGTCTAGGCCTATTGTCAGCAGCAACAGCAGCAGCAGCACTGACTTCAGCATCTAGCACATACAGATGTAGCAGAGCTGCAGCAGCCCCTAGCATTCTTTCAGTTAAAATTCTCACATCTGTACTCCAATGGTGCAGAGTATGGGGGGAAATCATATTCTAGGGTGTATGCATACTTTATAGTGCTCTGCTGTAGGTGTAGACTGTGTGATTGTCTACCTATAATGCATTCCATCTGCCAAGTACATCACTGAGGGGTTGGAATGGCCCAGGTTAGGTGGAACAAGCGTCATCAGTAATTTATATCTGATTGGCTTTCTCAGCCAATTTCTATTTTTTTTTCTTTTTTTGACAGCCTTCCTCGCTAAGCGCTATGGCTCAGCATGCAAACCCATGCTGCAGGTATAAACAATGCTCAGCAGTCAATAGATATGCACTTCCATGAACGGGCATGCTCAGCACCGCAGTAAGCTGCACAAATACACTTAGACCAGCTTAAACATGTATCCTTAAGCTACACAAAGCTCTGCAGCACTAGACACCCCTACCTGCTCAGCTCAGCGGTGTGGAGTGCAAACATTGCTTAAATAAATAGAGACACACCTCCTTTTGATGGCAGCTACCTCTTATGTGGACACCAACATGGTTCTGAGGCTACACAGATGTGATCTGTGGGCACAGATACCCATTTTTGCTATTCAGTAACCACAGCTTATTTGCACACAGATTTATGCACACAACCGGAAAACTACACTATTCCAGGACCTGCCTCCTTAGCAACCACAGGCATCTACCATTGTACATACTCCATGCAAGGCCCTATAATGCATTATTGTCACATTTTTTTTTTTTGTTTTACACTTTTAATTTTTTTTTTTGCATAATGGCATGTTTGCGCACTGCTGCTCGCTGTGCAAACACTAAAAAATTATTATTATTTTAAAATTTTGGATATACGGGGCATAGTTTTGCACATATCTGTGTCTGCTTTGCTATTTCTGACCTTCTAACTGGGCTTTTACAACTCCTGTTCACTTTTTAATTGCATATACTTGGAATATTTCCATGTACACTTTGGATACCAACACAGGATCTTCAGACTGCCTATCTGCTTGCTGGATCACTCTACACCCTCATTTGCATACATTTCACCTGCTTATGGGTTGATTTGCATGCAACAGACATTTCCATGCTGGCATGCTTGTGCATGCCCCTCAGCTCTGTTTACTGAATTGCACAGCTGCTTACTTCTGTGTAAGTTCCATGCCGCTATGCCTACATGGAAAATTAATCCGTGTAGGCTTTATTGAATTCCTCCTTTACAGTTTTTGTACATTTTGTGACAACTTATCTTTATTTCTTGTCTTATCTGAGTGTACATTCTGTGAAAGAGACTTAGAGTTCTGGTAGGTTTTGGAGTACAGTTTGTGCTTTTATTTTTACTATGTGGGGAAACATAAGTGTATGTGCTACTTCTGAATATTTGATTCACAACTTATCTTCTTATTGATTCAGTGACTCTTCCCAGCAGTGCTTTCCAGTAAACAGGCTTCTTCCATGGCTACTGCATGGATTGTTCCTCAAGTCCTGCTGTTTTTTTCCCACTGTACCCCAAAAGAAAAAAAAAACAACAAAATAGGAGCCTTTCCTACACTGTGGTCAAGGGCAAGGCCTCAACTGCTTGTGAGTGATTCTGTAGTGGGCATTTATTCTATGGACTTCTCACTGGTTTCTCCTGTTTCCTCTGTTGTAGTCCAGTCCACCACCATGAACACGGGGGTTAGCCATGTCCTTTGCACCCTTTCCAGTGTCTGATCATAGGCATGGAAGGACCATCTACTTTTTTTTGGTCCAGGAGATTTTTTTCCAGGAAGGTCTCAGATGAGTCAGAGAAAGCAACCTCTTGCTTGGGTTGAAATGGCATTCTTAGTTAGTCCCCTTCCAAGGATGTCCTGGAGGATGGGAAAAAAAATACATTGTTCATCCAAAGGCATTTTGTCTGTTCATTAGGATGATTGTCTTCCCTTATCCAAGACTTTATTGCAGGATTTCTATCCTGACAAGCAGAAATCTAAACCAGAACATTAACTATGTCAGTATATTTCTGATGAAAATATGTCAGAGGATTCTAACATATACAGAGACAGGGTTTTTTCTTTGTCTAATCCTCAGGTCCAAGACTCTGATTCAAAGGAAAGATTCTCTTCTCCAACTCCATTAGATGAGTTTTAATTATGTAGATTAGTTCTAAAATGAATGATGTATTTTTCTGGGGGCAGATGGATGTTCTCCCTAAACTGAGAGGATATTATGATACACTGTAAGTGGATTTACCACATGTGACATCCATTCCTCCTATTATACCACTCTTGGAGGATGTGTTAAATGCTGCCTACAATAACCCTGACCCTCAGCCTTCAGTCCCCAAAAATGGCAGAACACGTATGCATTAACCTAAAAAGATGGAAAATCGGAGGAAAGAATAAACTAGTAATCCAAAACGATCTCCAGCCACAGCAGGTACCCAATAAAGGCAGTCTCACAATATAGTTTCACTTGGTTTGTTAACAAAAAACAAGGATGAGTGCTTTCATTTCCCTCCAGGAAACTTAATCAGAATCCTAATACCAATTGTAATTGTAGTTTAAATAACAATCAAGGTCCTCCCATTGGTCAACTTCTGTCAGATACCACAGTTATCTGAACATCACTGTCTATTATTTTAATGTTCTACAGCCACAGTATTACACTTTTCCTTGTGCATTAGCTCATAACCTCTGGCTCCTTCAGCAATCTTTCAGCACCATCTAGGAGGCAAAAAGCACAGGTGAATTTCCTCAGTGCCCTAATTAAAACTTCAGTCTTACTTACTAGGGCACTTTTTGCCTCCTAGATGAAGCTGAAAGATTGCTGAAGGAGCCAGAGGTTGTGAGCTAATGCACAAGGAAAAGTGTAATAGTGTGGCTGCAGAACATTAAAATAATAGGCAGTGATGTTCAGATAACTGCGGCATCCGACAGAGGTTGACCAATGGAAGGACCTTGATTGTTATTTAAACTACAATTACAATTGGTATTATGATTCTGATGAAGTTTCCTGGAGGGAAATGAAAGTGCTCAATCCTGTTTATTGTTAATAAACCAAGTGAAACTATATTGTGAGACTGCCTTTATTGGGTACCTGCTGTGGCTGGAGATCATTTTGGAGAACACGTATGCATACCAACACTTCCTCTAAGGATTAGAAGGTAAGGTATTAGAAAGCTTTCATGCAAGAATGCTCTTCCAGTTTACTCTGTTGGATGTTGATAGCTCATGGATTGCTGTGTCACACTTCCTTCATAACAGATGTCCTGTAGAATTTCTAATCTGTCTCAGTTGTCTAAACGTGCTTTCTGGATCATGTATGATTGTGCAAATACTGCATTTAGGGCATCTTCCGCTGCTATTGTTTTAAGGAGATGTGTCTGGGAGTGTACTCAAAAGTTTTCTGACTTGGTAAACTCTGAAATTTTAAACTCTACTTCAAATAAAGAGATTCTGTTTGGTCCTCCTGCAACTCAGGTTCTCAAACAGTTTGATGACAAAAATAAATTAAATCAGGGAGTTACTGACATTTTGCAAGCCCCACATTATAAAGATTACAAACCCCCGCCTTTCTTTTTTTTTAAGAATAAATAATCAGTCTCTGCCATCTTCTGGCAAATGAAACAAAACAAGATGGTAGGAGGGGAGCAATAAATGCAGGGAACCTTAAAGAAGGTGGGGTAGACTTCTCCTTCAGAATGACAATGCCAGCATTCCTTCCCCCATTCCCTCCTGTCCCTAAATCTCTAAGTCTGTCCCATAGACTGACTCTCAGTCTTTCTCTTTGTAACATATTGTTTCAGATTCTTGGGTACTAACACTGGTTCAGGAGGGTTACAGCTGGCATGAGATACACATACCTTATTTCAGGGGGAATTCCCCCCTACCCTCTAAACCATTTTTTTCCTGTGGTTGTTCAACATGTGCTTACCGTAGCAATCATGCTACAAATGTTTTTAGACATTGAGGAAGGCTTTTACTCCAGAGTGTTTCTGTCTTCAAAGAATGAATTTTCCAGGAGCTCATTTCTAGATCTTTCCTTTCTCACTGGTTTGTGAAAGTGCCAAATTCAAAATGTTGACCTTTCATTGTCTGTTTCCAGTCATTCCTCTTCTGAGTTTTATGGTAACATTACACCTAAAAGATGCTTATCATCACATTGTTGCATCTAAAGGCTTCACTTTTTTCATATTCTGTGTCTGGATCACATTATCATTTCTCTGCACTGCCCTTTGAGTTAGCTACAGATTCAAGAGTGTTTACAACATGTCTAGCTTCAGTGATGTTACATGCAGGCTACAAGACATTTGCATTTTTCCTTTAATAGATGATTTGGCAATCTTTGAAGAGTCTTTTGCCAGATATTAGGAATCCTTAACATGAGTTTCTCCATTCCTTACCAATCTGGGATTCCAAATAAAAGTTCATAAATTGTCCTTGACTGCATCACACATGATTGTGCTTTTAGACTGCCTTCTAGATGCATCTCTTCAAAGGCATTCCTAACACTAGGAAAATGCATATTTGTATCTGCAAACTTCCTTGATCTTCTACAGTCAGCCTGGGTTTTCAACAGAGAATATCCCAGGATTCTAGGGTTCATGTTTTCTGTGATTCTCATGATTTTTCTTTCCTGGCTTTATATGAGAGCAATTCAATATTTAAAAATATGTGGCCTCAATATTGTCATCCTCTGGGATTTTAAGACTCCTATTGTGGGCTTTATCAAGAAGAACTGCACTTGTAAAAGCAATAATAAGCCTCCGTTTTTGTATAGGGAGCACTCTGTTGTGGTAAAGGTGATGTGATGCATGCTAGAATTACTTCTTGACTTGTGACCCATTCGACCATTACAGTGATTACAGACAATACTGCAATGATGTGGTAGATAAACAAATGGTGGGGGGAGGGGCATCAAGCATTATCCCTTCTGCAGGCTAACTATGATGGCTTGGGAGTTAGCTCTACATCATTTTATAACTCTTCAGGAATCTCACATACCATCAAAGCAAAATGCAATGTCATACAAACTGAGCAGGACCAGGACAGACCCAAACAAATGGAAATTACATGAAAGTGTCTTCGAGGAATGGATCCAGTTGTGAGGAACACCTCAAATGCATCTGTTTGCCTCTTTTCAAAACAGACAACTATTTAAATTCTGCTGCAAGATTCTTTGAAAGGAGGCCTGGAAACTAGTGCATTTTCATTCCCATGACTGGGAATGTTCCTGTATGCATTTTCACTCTTTCCACTAATATCCGGGGTCATTATGTAGATTCAGAAGGACTCTCCAAAAAGATATTGTGGTGACGTTCATGCAGCCCAGGTAACATTGGTTCTCCCAGTTTATGGAATTGGCCAGATGGAGTAATCATAAGCTTCTTCACAGATTGGATCCATTCACACAAGTCATGGGAAGTTTGATATGCCCCAGTCTGAAATAACTTCAACTGACTGCTTGAATGATTCAACTCTAACATGTTTTAGGCACTTTTTTCATGAAGGTGTGCAGCATACTAGGAAAGTGTATGTTAACCTGTGGAGATTTTCTATTTGGTGCCTCAACAATAATAAGGACATTATACAGGATTTTTACCTCTGGTACTCAAACATTATGTGAGTTAGTATTCTATGACAAGTTTACTTCTTTGGCAAGGGGTATTTATCAGACATTTCAGCATGTCTGCATGTGGATTCTCTGCTGCTTTTCAGACATTTCTCAAGCTTTTCTAAAAAGAGATTTTTCTGTTGATATGTAATGTTACCTCTGTACACAGTTATTTGTTGGAATATAACGTTATTTGTTACTATTATATCAGAATGACTATGCACTTCTGTTTATGGGCAAGAAAGTCCTGAAAATGTCTTCACTCTGATTGCTGATCTTCTTCTGAGCTATCCAATCACCAGTAAGAGTTAAAGTGTAGGAGGGTGCCAGAACTTTGTGAAGATTGCCAGTTGCTGTTTTCTTGGCAGAAAGCAGCCCATATAGCCAAAGACTACTGCAACAGTGAGGAACTTAAACACCTACTGTGATGGTAAGTGTAACCTACGCAAATATATATTTTATTAATTTTTAAGTGACTTTAAGATATTATTTAAAGACTGTCCCTGGCATCTAGTGTACCAACATCCCATAAATCTTTCTTGCTGCAAAACTGTTGTCCTATTAAATGTTTACATGGATTAGATAATCCCTAGTCTTTAATGCCCCCCCCCCCTCATGTTGTATGATTTGATCATTGGTCTAGGGGAGTTTGGAGATATGACATCTCTCACCCTCCCCCATACACATACATTCACACACAGACATGCACACCACAGACACACACACAACCCCCCACTCACCTGATTGCACTTATAGACCCACTCCCTATTCACCCATACACATACAGATACACACACCCATACCTATCCTACCTACTGTATTCCCTAACTAAACCCCCACTTTGACCATCCAAGCAGACACACAAACACACCATGCATGTGTTTAGGCATCAACACACACTGAGACACATACACACATATCACCTGAAGCCATCCATCCCTCTGCATACACTTACACATGCAACCACACATACATACACTCACATGAATACACCCCCCACTGGCACTTATGTCTAATGAAGTTTCCCCCACTGGAAATAATAGGTGAACATGAACTTTTGCCAAGTTCATTAACTCATCAGCTAAGATAACTTAGGCAGCATTGATTGGCTGTGCAAATGCCTTAGTGCAGGCATTTCCATGGAGGAGCACATGGTTAACCAGCATAGGCTGCTCCCCCAGATTAACTCATTAACATTTGCAGTAGGCCACAGAGACAGCCCACCATGGTGTTGCAGCTCCTTGTGGTAGCTCATTGCGTTAGCACTGTCTCTGAACTGGAAATGGTTCCTGCCACTGCAAAAAAGGGCTTATCGCTGGTGATGACTTTTCTGAACCACAGTCTTAGCATGCAGCTCATTGTATCAGACAGCTTTTTATTAAGCAATTCAAAGCGCATAACGTTATGTCTGTTGTTAGAGCAGACCTGCCTTTTCTGCACATTATCATCATATCATACTGGTGCCATACTTCTTTGGTGTTATAGCAAGCATTTGGCTAATAGGAGAAGTTATCCCTCTCAAAACTGTGATGATCTCAGAAACGGTATATATGAGTCACTCCAGGTACTGTACATTAACTTTATATTGCATTGTGCATGAAGATGCTAGAACATAAACAGGCTAAATAAAAACAGCATTTTCTGACCTTATTTTAACACTGTTACACTTCACTCATTAGTCATCATAGCATTTTTAACTGTCCTGTGTAAAACATTAGTTATCCAGAAGGCTTGCCCGGATATCTTTGTTCAGCATTTAGCTTGCCAAGTCTACATAACAATGCCCGGTGGAAGTTAATGAAATGTTTACAGCATAGTCCAGAAGTTAAAATCTTAAGGCCAGCCAAGGGATATAGTGGCAAAGTTCTGTGTGATGCAGTGATCTTGCTACATTTAGCATCCTGGATGGAGAAAGACTAGCCAGAAAAGGCTTGTGATTCAAGCAGCAGATCATCGGTTCTCCTTCTGTGACATGAGGGTTGTGGTGGCTGCCAGCCCTTGGAGGAGTCTAGCAACTCTGCTGTTGGTCATTGAAAAAGGTTCATAGGGGTTCCTGCACATAAGGTGCATACTTCATGCAATGATATCTTGTCCCAAGGAGCAACAAAGGTGGGTGGGGGAGACACACTTTTTGATGGTCTGTGGAGTTCCACTGCTCATACATCTCTAAACTGAATGAGTAAGGCAGGGGACACTTGATGGAGCTCTAGACCTTGAATACACTAGGTGGGAAAAGAAGTTGCAATATTAGTCTATCAATGAGTTTTGGTACTTGCAAAAACCTTGATTTGAT
Source organism: Protopterus annectens (assembly GCF_019279795.1). Classification (NCBI taxonomy): domain Eukaryota; kingdom Metazoa; phylum Chordata; order Ceratodontiformes; family Protopteridae; genus Protopterus; species Protopterus annectens. The sequence goes on along the minus strand of NC_056751.1, from coordinate 192,405,577 downwards.
TTCCAAAGCCGTGTATTTATTCTGAGAATCTGAGAAACTCATGTTTATTGATCTGAAGGTGCACACAAAAGCAATAAGATGTGCAATGTATATCTTCAAGCTTGGTAAATTAAAATATGATTATGTATAAGCATTAAACAATACCGCATGTTTCACAATCTAAATTAAATAAAATAAAATGACATAAAATAAATGCAGTAATGAAAATACAGAGTATTCTAGAAGCATGCAAAACAACATTCCATTTTCTGGGAAACAAAAACTTATGACGTTTTTAAGCAGCAGCTATACTCAAAGTTTTGGATAAAACCACTGAAAACTATTTAAATTATAAGGTTGCATTTCCCATATTAAATGTAAACACATGCTTGCTGAATTTTAAAATATATTTTGACTCACACATTCAACATGAAGAAAAATATGTGAAAGAGGGAAAGAAGAATGTACATCCAGGATAACATTTTTCATGTTAAAGAATAAAATGTCTTATATTTATACAGTTTTATATGGTTTTTGCAAAGCACATAAAATACAATATTTGCTTGTAAAAAGTGTAATTTATAGCTGGGACATGTATTTCAGTCCTTCAAAGTATAACATCTGAATTCCAAGATAATGGGGCAGCATTGTGTAATAAGAAAGCCAAAAGATATCCACTCAGTCAAGATGCAACTGTTACCAGTGACATTAGTAATGTCAAAATCAATAAAAACTACCAAACTTAAGGGAAATAGAGTAGTATGCAGAAACCCAAGGACTAAAAAAGAAGTGACATTACAGTTCAGAAGCGAAAATTCTATATTGACATGTATAAGTTAAGATATGCATCACTGATATTTTTTTAATAGTAAAAAAGTAATGTCTTTCGGCTTTTCCCTGTTAGGGGTCGCCACAGTGGAACTCCGGTCTGCTAATGATTGGCAGTAGATTTTTATGATGCTGAGGTGCCAGCCCGACACCCAACCTTCAAGGAAGGCACACCCATTCATGCACACACCTACCTGCATGTATTTAGATTTCATTTCACCATGGGGAGGACATGCAGACTCCGCACAGAAGGCGCTGCAGCCGAAAATTGAATGGGAGAACCTCTTGTTGTGAGGCGACAACGCTAACTGCGGCAGCATGATGCATATAATATACAGATAAAGCTATGATTATGGCCCAGGCAATGTGAATTTGATTAGAGACTTTGACACTTGATGGTGTGAGTGGTGGGATTGCCATGCCTCAGTTCTTGGATGAAAGTGCTTGTCATAAATAAAATCTGAGTTATTCCAGTGACTAACTCTGTTTTAATTTTTTCTTCAATACTGGAGAAATTAACATCTGAAGTTTTGGACTGTTTACTACTGTTGCCTTAACAGTTGCTTTAACTGTTGCTCTAAGTTTAAGAGGTTTAATTTTTGATTTTTTCTCAAACAACAAGGAAGTAAAGTCAGTCTGCTATGTCCATGTGGGGACAGTCATCTCCTTCCATCTCTGCTGTATTTTACCATCTCAGGAAGGAAGAGGCTTACTCAGGACACCCATGCATTGCTGATTTCCTTAATGGAGATCAGGAAAAGAGGAAGACTCTATGTTCTATGAAGGCAGATGGGACTGTCCTGCTAGAAGTAGGTCCCCTAGTACCACTTTAATCATGTGCACTAACTGTAATCCAGTCTCTAACTTTAACCTTCCACATTGCTTTACTAAAAGCATTTTCTATAACAGTACCCTTACAAAACATAAAACAGCACAGAACATGCACACAATACCAGACATACAAAATCATAAATCTATTCTGTTACCAAACCCCTACCACAACCCTAACCCAGGAACACTGAAACATATGCCCCAGCAATTAGAATGTTTTCAGTCAAACATTTATTTTCCAGTACAGTTCTACCTGCAAACACTATAACCATGATTATTAAGTCAAATTTGCTTGATTTCAGTCAAATAAGCTGCTTTAACTGTGTATGTG
>NC_056751.1:192246108-192398608 GCF_019279795.1 Protopterus annectens | reverse complement strand
TCCTAATAGTTTTCCTTATATAGAATACATGGCATTGTTGACATTTTGCCAGGTACATTATCATTTTGGACTGACAGTTGAATTTCTCCTTAGTATGGTATTTTCTGTTTCTAATATAGAAAAAGTTGCACATTTGACACTTGGTCATTCCTAGATTTGTAATGTAGCTATAGGACTAATTTTCCAAAATGTTTTTAACATTTCTTCCCTTCCTAAATATTATCTGAGGAGGGTTTGGGAGCTTTTTATTGACATAAGGGTCATTTTCCAAAATTTCCCAATTCTTATATAAGATGTCTCTCAAGTCTCGTGCATTAATGCTGTACAATGTCATAAAACTATAACGTGTAAAGTTATAGTCTCTAGTGATTGATGTTTCCGTTTTCTATAGCTCCATTGTCAGAATGATTAGGTTCTTGTTCGAACCATAAAATGGGTCTATATATCCCCCTATTTCTCTTTTTACTAATTTCATCAATTAGGTTTCATAATAGATCATATGGATAACCTCTGTTGAGGAACATTTCGTCAAGCTTTTCACATTCGGTCTGAAAATCAGATTCGAGGCTGGTCATTCTAGCAGCTCTTACCAGCTGTCCTTTCACCATAGATCTTTTTTGGTGATATGGGTGACAGCTGGTAAAATGTAAGAAGGTGTTAGAATATGTTTCCTTTCTAAATATGGTACTAACGTACCTGTTGTTACTACTATCTTTTCTTAACTCAATGTCTAAATATGAAATCTTGTGCTCTCCATAACTTGATGTAAAACTCAAGAATTCTGTAGTGTTATTGAAATAGTTAAGTAAGTCCATAGCTGTTCTTTCATCACCTTTTAAGATGACTAAAATGTCATCCAAAAATCTTGTGTAAAAATAAAGTTGTTCCTTAATTTTGGAATTATTCCAAACATGCTCATCTTCCCAGTGTGCCATGACTAAATTTGAGAAACTTGTCCCACGTGGGGACTCCATGGCAACCCCTATTTTTTACAAGTAAAAGGTGTTGTCAAACATAATGTAGTTGTTTCTTAAAATTATGTCCAGTAACTCCTCAACTAAACCAATTTCACTACTGGGGCTCCTAAATTCTTTAACTTACTGGAAACCCACTCAATCCCTTCTTGATGGGGGATAGAGGTATATAGCTCCTTTACATCAATTGTCATGAAATTAAAGTCACCTCTAAATTCCAGTTGGTTTATTTCCTTCAAAAATGACCATGAATCCTTGCAAATTTGGTTCTCGTGCTTAATATATTTCTTCAAAATAGAGTCCACTACTTTAGCGCAACTGTATGTAATACTTTTACGTGCATCTACTAGTGGCCTCATAGGGGGGGTCCTCTATGTTTTTGTGGACCTTTGGTACACCAAATAGTAAAGGAATTCTTGGTGCTACCATGGTCATATAGTTATACATATCTAGATCAATTTTTGCCTCTATAAACAAATAATTTATATAAGCTTTTATTCTAGTATAAGCTGTATTAAGTTCACTTCTTGAAACATTAACATATGTCTCACTATCCAACAACAGCTTCATTCTCTGCTTATAATCATCTTTATGCATAATGGCCAACCCCCCTCCCTTATCTGGTTTCATAAATCTAAGGGGTAGTTTTTGTATGTTACAAATTGCCTGCCATTCCTGTTTAGTGACGTTTCTTTCATTTTTAAGTGTCATTCTACTTTCTAAACTATGTCTAAAATTTATTTCGCACATTTTTTCAAATAGTGCTACACTATTATGTAGTGGTGGGTTGTAGGTACTGGTTACGTAAAATCCATTCTCATTATGCTTATCTGTACCCATAATCATTGCCAAATTAACCTTACGTATAAATAACTTTAGGTCATTGAATGTTTGTGCTTTGTCAGCAATCACAAATGTTTGACCCTTAGCAAACAACTCGATAATGTCAAGTCCCATTTCGGTCTCTGTATAATTGTAGACTTTAAAGTCTTTTTGTACATTTGTCAATATTTTACAGTACCTTTTATTGATAACATGTGTTCCTTCTATCTCCTCCGCTTCTTGTTGTGGCTGTGGCGTTGTTGTTTCCCACCCCGAGGATTGTGGTTCTGGGTCTGGTGATGAAAATTTTCACTGTAATCAAAGTTTTGATTTTGGTAGTTATTATAAGTAGAATGGCTTCCTGTGTTAGACTTGAAGCCAGAAGAAAATCCACCAGAAAGAATGAGTGATGAATGAACAAATAAATCCGCCTCCAAAGGATCTGATGTGATAAACTGCTAATTTATTTTTAAGCAACAAACAAATCCTGCTTTTCGTCGGCGACTCCACGCCAACTTCATCAGAAATTTACATTTAAAAATGCTGCTCCACTTCCGTGGCAAATTTGTATACTGTGATACATGGTGTCACCACGTTCGGCCTCAATGGAATCAACATTTAAAGGAAAATAACCAAATTCCCCGACTTAGATTTAAAACTATAATCCTACTTCCTAGGGAAGTTTACCTAAACACAACACTTTAATTATGATATATTTACAATACATATTGAAAATACATATTAAAAATTGAAAACGGCCAACACAGTGCAAATACAAGATCATCTAACGGTATGGACACACATTTCAAAATCACTGAATGTTGAAATACATAACATTGATATATATATTTCAATGAAACACACCATTGGACAACCCAATTCAAAAATAAAAAAATTATTTCTTTAGCGGCCAACTCACAGTGAAATGATAAACCCGTTTATGTATATATTCATGGCTATTCCATGCCATGTAATATAAAGACATTAATAATAATTAAAATGCTTTAAAAATAATAAAAAAATAATAAGAAACAATAGGACCAACAACTAATTCCTCTTAGGGGCCATCTATCTTTCTAAACTCCTCAATTTCAGCACACTGGCAATAGATAGCATACTATTTAAACCTGGCGGATGGTAAGCATCCAACCTCAACTGCCAAACCAATTCTTTGAGCTCCAGCAACAATGATTCAGGCCCCCCACCCCCTATTGTTTGTAACCAACTGGTCAATTACAGTAAAATAAAATTCATGACCGGGGCATTCCTTTATATGTTTCACCAGGGCATTATCCAATTTGCCCTTCTTAACAGCGTACAAGTCTTCATAAAGACGCTCCTGCAGTTTATCATATCGGATCCTTTGGAGGCGGATTTATTTGTTCATTCATCACTCATTCTTTCTGGTGGATTTTCTTCTGGCTTCAGTTCTCCAAGTTTGTTTTTGGCTTTTTCGAGTTGTCTAGTGGTTCCTGCGTTAGACTTATTTTTCTGTATAATTCTTTCACTTCTCCAAACCTCATTGCTGTTGTTACTACCAGTGTCATCTGTTCTATTCATGAGTTGTGTTCCAACTTCCTGGGGTTTGAAGTTTTCCCTTTCTCTTACTGTCATGCCCATTTGCTTCCACACTTGCGATTGGGGAGGTTTTGGGTATGCTGTCCCATTCCTGTATACTAATTTATCTCATTGCATTTTCTTTATTTTTGTAGTTCTTAATTTCTCCATTAATTAGTTAATACTATCAAATTTTCTGTTGTAGTCAAATTTATAACGGTCAAAGTCTATATCATTTTTAATGTCGGTTTATTTTTTGAATGTCTGTGGATAGAACCTCCAAATTACACTGGTAATGTTTGGCCATTAATTCAAGGAGCTCTATACCATGTTTATCAAACAATTTTAATAAGTCCTTATGAAAAACTGACCCTTCTTCAAGTCCCGTCGGATATTGCCACACTCTTAGACCTTTTGGTACAACTTTTCCCTTGATGCACTCTTCAAAGTAAGACACTTCTAACTGGAGCTTTTTATATTTAACAAGAGTGTGGTCAAGTGTTTTTAAATTGGTTGCAATAGATGTTTTACCTTCAGCCGACTTCTCTTGTAGTGCTGCCTGCTCGACACAGCTTAGTGTCATTGGTTCATGTAGCCGAGCCAAAACATTAGGAGTCCCGATAAGTCCCGAGGTATTATTTGTTCTGACAAAACTTTCAGTTTGAATCCTGGAGCCGTTAGTGTCTTGGTTGTTGTCTAGTATTGACTGCTCCAGATTAGAATTTGTAGAGGTAGTAGAATAGTGAAGAGATTGTGTTGTATGTATCATGTGACTTAGTAGGAGGGTACTTATAATGGCGTAGTAGAAAAGTTTAGTTTGTCTGAAGAAGCCTTTGCATTTGGAAGATGAAAAGCGCTTAATTTAACTTGTTTTTACTTGGCTGGAATCTTTTATTAAATCGCTATTACAATTTTACAACTGGGTGACTTGTAATTTTTAATTGAACTGAAAATAGAACTGTCTGAAGAGAAGGATACTATCTGGATTGTTTGGTGCAGCTATATTCTTATAAGTTTGATTCTGTGATTTGCTTCTTGGCATGTCTTGTTCTAAGAGAAAAAAATTCATTTATTTTTATCTATTTGACATTTGTTCACCGGGATAGTCCAACTGAGTTTACAGCCTTTTTCAGCAGAGGACCGAGGAGAAAAGTTCCGCAGTCTAAAGTGCACAATTAAAAATTCCACAGTACATGTTAAGCAGTATTACATGCTCAAAATAGGTTATGCATGTAAACAGAAGATGACAGACTGTGATGAAAGGAAATAATGCCAGCTCAGCTATCTGGAATTATGTAAATAATTATATGTAATTTGTGAATTTCAACATGATCTATATAAGATGCTTGTGCTACAAACGTATTAGAACTGTATGTTGTGTGTATATCAAAATTGTTTGTACAGATATGTGTTGAAAAACATTTTTGCAAAGTGATTGAAATGTATCCACAGTGTGCCCTACTGGAATGAAACAGAAATGTACAAGCACTATCGTAACTGTTTAAATGTATATATTTTAACAGTGGAAATTGGAACCCAGGAGGTTAACTTCAGTCCAGTAAAACTTCAGAAAAATAGCTGAAATTAAATTACTTTATGGCTATCCAATAAAAGATGATATATTTCAATTTCATTGCAGCAAGGAGACAGAATGTCTGTACTAGGGAGTTTTCTGTATTGTCTTTAAGGTGAAATAATTATTCATTTTGAAAAGTGAAAGCACTCATTATTTTATGACTTTCAGCATCTACCAAAGATCTGAGGTTTATGTATTTTCTCAGGTAGATGCTAAATACTGCCAGATTACAGCACTGAGGATTTCACCTGGCATAGAGTCAGATGACAAGAAATGATATCATTCTGCAAGCTATCCCAGCAGTAATATTTGAGATATTAATTTAAGAAGTCTCATAGAAAGACACAGCATTCTATATTCTGTTTTGGACTTGACAACAACTAGAAGATCCATTCACCACATCCCGCTTGCACTTAAGTAAGTTAACTAGGGTATAGTAATCCTCTTAGATACAGTCAGGAATATAGATAAGCTTGGTTTAGATATTTTTTTTTATTTGAGACTGTTGTGCAATGTTGTTTTAAATATGTCCTACGGTTTTGAACTGTGATGTCACTGTGAATATATACTGAGTATTTTCTTGTTCTTTTATTATTTTTTATTAAATATATTTAAACCTTTCATTGTGGCTGATCTGTCTAGAGACATTTACATTTTGAGAGTACTTGCATATTTATTTGGTGACACTCTGCAGGCCACTCCTAATAGCCTGGCTTTTGGTCAAATTACCATTTGTATTAATAGTAACATTACACAATAAGATTGGACACCCTTTGTTAAGGGCCTTAAAATATCTGATAAGAAGTTGGCTGGTGGCAGTGATAACTACCTTATAGTCTGGGCAAAAGGGGGCATAGCTAGTAAACCTGCGCCAGCCATTCCCAGGTGTGTCTGTGTGTATAAATCAAACCTCAAAGAGTTTGCATGTGTGTCGGCTACTTGGGCAGGGACACAAAGAGCTGGTTGGACAGAGAGGGTGATGGAGGTCTTGGCTTGGCCACTCAGCTAAGATCTCAACTGTATAGCTGTGCCAGTGGGGAGTCTTATTGGGGATCTGGAGAAAGGAGGGAGAAACTAGCCCCAGACTGACTGTGTTCTCTGTGTGCTCCTAAGGGAAAATGCACTTGATGCAGTGAGCTACATCTGGAAATACTCTGTGTGTACTTGTCATCGTCCCCGTGAACGCTCCCCCACTGTTGCCAGCCATGAGAATTGAGGCTCATTGATTACTTGTCCAGTGGTGTGGAGTCACACTTACAAGTAATATATTCTCAGTACAATTATGTCAGTGAAGTGAGGATAACAGACAAGTAGCAAATTCTCAGTGCAGGCTATGAAGCAAACATATAGTAAACACAAAAAAGTTTATATAAGATTAGGATTAGAGGACCATTGTTGTACAAGTCATGGAAATTCAGTTGTTTGTCTTTTTGGCTTTTCCCGGTTAGGGGTCGCCACAGCAGAACTCCGGTCCGCTAATGATTGGCAGTCGATTTTTATGGTGCCGAGTTGCCAGCCTGATGCCCAACCTTCAGCGAAGGCATGCCCATTCATGCATGTCTTTCGGAGGCCACTCATCCACGGGGAGGACATGCAGACTCCACACAGATGGCACTCCAGCTGAGAATTGAACAGGAGAACCTCTTGCTGTGAGGCGACAACATTACCACTGTACCACCATGGCTTAAGTCATGGAAATTCAGTAAATAAGGCATTTCAAATAGTTGGAGAGCATAGATAAGGTGGGAAAGATCAGAGTGGCAAGAAGAAATGTGTATATAGGTCTGGAAAAGTAGTAATGGTAGTAAGTCTGGTAAGTTACTGAGAGAGTGAAACAAGAGGGTGTGGGTGTAAGCAAGAAAAAGTGGTAGTGTCAGAATAATAGGAGTAAGAATTTGGAAGGGTGTGGAGAGCAGTAGTTGAATCTAAAATCTTATAATCTGCTAAGTGTGAAGCACATGCATACATGTATTAATATAAATATAGTTATAATTGTGGATACCTTATTATATTTTTCACATAGAGGTCTGACTATAATAATAAAGGTTTACATACAAGAACACATTAGCAAATGTTTATCCATATGCTAATGTGTCACTAAATTGATACTTCTAAATACATGGACTGCAATACTCAATTACTTATGGTGCCCATCAACTGCTGATTTCATTAATCATCCTTCCAGTTCAATTGTCATCTGGGGTGCCTTCTGTGCAGAGTCTGCATGTACTCCCTGCATTTGTGTGGGTTTCCTCTGGGTACTCCAGTTTCCACCCATGTTACAAAGACATGCGTCTGGAACGTTTCTGCCTGGGCCTCTGCTGAAAATTGTCTCATTCCAAGTCACACTTTCCTGGTAAACAAATGTTAAATAAATAAATAAATACCGATGATGCAGTTCTGCTCCCAAATAATATTATATGCCAGTCTGCACAGTTTAACATTACACAGTCTAGCAATATGCTCACAATCATTATCAAAGAAGGAACATTTCACTAGAAAACTCTATGTGTTGTTGGATGTATTTTGAAAGATTACACTTAACACAATGTGAATCATAAACATTAAATATGATAATGATGATTTACAAAGGGATAGTGAAAAGCAAGAGGAGGTTGCATAATTAGATGAGTGTTAGAAAAGATAGCACATTTAAGGTAATGGAATGTAGGACCACAATAATGGGGAGGGGGGAGCAAAGCTGCTTTCCTTGTAGAAAGACTAGAAACTAAATCTTGCTCTGTGGCAAACAGAACTTAATATCTGAATGTGATCCAAATGACAGTGGGATCAGCTAGTGACCCAGGCACTGGAGGAACTAACTGGAGAGAGCGGGACTGAGCATCTGATACTGATCTGTCCTTTATAGGGTATAGAGGCACCCAACCCACTGCACTACTGACAGAAACTGAAAAAGCAACTGGCTACATTTTGGGCAACAACATGCATGTCCACTAGGCTTTTATACTAACTCATTAGCATTGATTAGACGCATGTGCAGTGAATGCATGGATTGGATCATGGGGTACAGCACTGCAGGATTGCCTGTATGTCAGCCTGCAGGGTCAAAGTTTAAAAACCTTCTGATGGCTGCCTGGCGGATGACCTCATGTTATTACCTCTTACCATGGAGAACATGTCAACAATAGGGGCCAAGACTGGGTGTATAGTTTGCAGGCAACAGAGAAATAGAAATCACCAAGGGAAAAAATTAATAGAGAAGTCATGGATACAAGTTATGGGAAAAAAGTTTAATGGAAACATACAAATGGCTAGTTGGATGAGAAGCACATGGAGTCAGACATTTATTAGAGATATGACATAAATTATGTGATCAGATACCACAGTGGAGTAAAGCATTATGACACAATAAGAAAAATGGACTGGGGTGGTCTATAAAGACCTATCTGGATTGAGATTCATAACAGTAGGTGGGTCAGGTTTGATAACATTCAATCTTAAAATGTATATCTAGTTCAAACTTAAAATGTATATCTATTTCACATATGACAGATATTGTATGTTTGTGGATGATTGCAAGCTGAGGGTTATCATCGACTTCCCTGCAGACACTATCATTCTTCAAGAAGGACTATCTCTGATTAATAAATGGTGCCAAAGCCATGGTCTCAAAGTAAGTGCTAAAAATGCATAATTGTACCTTTTGGGAAGTCAACTACCCCAACCAATTACCATGTTGATAATGCCCCTGAGTTAACCCAGTGATCAGGGACCTAGGTACACATGTCGACAGTAGCTATAGTGGTAAGGAAATCCTTTTATGTTGTTCATCTTTTAAGTAAAGCCATGACATGTATATCCAAAGATTTCATTATCCTACTCTATTCTGCTCTTATCAGACCAGTCAGAGAGTACATTATTCCCTTCAGTATGTAATTGTCCAGGCATATGCAACAACTGGAGCAACATCAGAGGTTCCCTATGAAATTATTACAAGGTATAATAAACCTACCTTACACAGAGTACCTTAGAACCCTGTCCCTCTATTCAGTCTCCCATAGATTGCTGAGGGATGATCTATGCCTGGTTTCCAAGGCATCTGCAAACCCCACACTTATGAATCTCTTGCATATTTGTAAGCCAAACAGTGCCTGAAATACAAAGTCTGGAGACCTGAATTTTGACTGTGACTTAATCAGAACATGGTGGAGAGACACATATGTGCCCCAGAGACTGCCCCTCCTATGGAAAAAGTTTCTCATCCATGTGAAGTTGAGTTCATCAGTTATCCAATTTAAGTGCAATCTAGACCAGTGGATGAGGAGCAGGAAATTTACACTGGGTCTGTCACCATGTCCCTTATGGACACAGGTAGCTTACAAATGCTTGGCCCTCATTGTACTGTTTGGATACAGGACATCACTATTCTTTTGGGAAAACTGTGCTAAGCTTAGAAAGGTCCCCCAGGGTCATTAGCCTAGTAACAGTCTACAAATCTGTGAATTTATGTATAAATGCTGCATTTCAGTACTGCATCAGTTTATTAAAATAAGTACTACCTGAATAAAATATGTTAGCAAATGTTTTAATTAGTAATATATATGTATATCCATTTGTGCTCTAAACTGGAAATATACCTTTATACAAAATCATACAGCTTCACCGAAAGCATTACTATTTCATGTATTAAAGGCTGTAAAAGATGGATGTGGACAAAAGAAATGTATATCAGCTATATATTAGATACATATATTTTTGGCATAGCTTTATTCTGCCTCATCAAAATAAATAACATGACAGGGTCTTCTCACTGATTAACTTTTAGAAGTAATTGATTGTGTTTTGGGATGCTTTTCCCCAGTCAACCACATCAGCAGACTCCATTGTCAGTTATTCCATTTATTACAGGTATTTGCACCCCTTTAACTCTCTTAACTAAATTATTCTAAATGAGTTAGGGTTAAGGGGAGCCCCAGTAAACCTACAAGCATAAATAAATAAAAATATAGTCTGAAAACATGAATTATAGGAATACTATACATGAACTTGTAACGGTATGCTATCTGTTTAATGTGTGTATGAATGTAGTCAAATGATGCCATCAATTGTCCTAATCATGAAATACTACAGATATAATAATACCCTATGCATACTATCACGTAATGCTATACCACTATAGTGTGGTCCATGGTGCTGTTCTAACATTTGAACATTATAGCCATATTGATTATAAATGTATATAGAACTGTTGTAGATTACTATTGGTATCTTCACTGGTGAATTTATTTATGCAGGGTTACAGAGCTCTATATTAGTATATTATCAAAATGTTAGACATACCATAATACATCAGTAAAAACAAGTAATAAGGTTATAACTGTGTAATGCCTGATAACAGCATTATATCTTGTTTGCACCCTATCGCAAATCATTAGCTACACACATCATATATACAATATGAGTTTCAAAGCAATTAAGACTATGCATTTCATAGACGTTTTATAGCACTTCCCAAAGTTGATTATCTCCATATAGCTTGCATAATAAAATTATTTTCAATTAAATTAGATTATTCAAGGGGAAATTCAAAATAATCTGGCAATTAACTGAGAGGGTTAAGGACATGAGCTGTTACCAAGCATCATTCTGTAACCCTGGGTTTGATTCCTACAGTTTTCACTTGTAGACTGTGTGACCCTGAGGAATTAATTTAATCTGATTGCTTTTATTGGTCATTCATGAAAAGGGACACATGTCGAGCAGACTGACTTAATTAATAAATAAATAAAATAAAATAAACAAAAGATGGTATCGACAAAGAGATGGCAGAAAATGTGGCAATGTTGAAAATACAAGTTTGCAGGAGGAAATTAATAATGACATAGATACTGAGATACAACCCATATCAAAAAGGTAAGATCTTATCAGAGATTTACAGGTAAAGTATTTTACTTGCTTCACCAGATAAAGCTTTGTAATAAAAGTCTCAATTGTTTGGTTCAAGTGCTTCCAACTTTTTTTTGCATAACTGTTACACAAAACGATACTTTTTTAAGGACTATCAGTAGCGGAATGCTTGTACCAAAAGTGAGTACTACTGCTAAATTAGCCACCAGACTGAAATCTGTAGTGTTTCATATGTTTCTTGTCTATTTTATTTTATTTTATTTTGTTTTATTTTATTTTGCTATTTTATTTTAATCTGTCATTGTCCTTTTGTTTACAGTTTTAGCAAATCTACCTGTTTTATGTTGCATCCGATAAAGTATACTATGTTGTGAGTAATGATCAGTGACTGCTTCTTGAAAACTCTATATATAGTAACTAGCAATCAAAGCTCTATATATGCTTATAACACAAGAAATTTGTATTTAAATTAACTATGATTCAAAATGTCATCTGTATGTTAAAATTGGATGAGAATAAATTTGGGATGGTTTGGTCCCTCTTATGGGAGAGACTGTCTCTTCTTTGGGTTTTCCAGAATTACTTGAGCTGTTAAATCAGGTTAAATATGTGGAATATAGAAATGATTTAGCAATTGGATGTTTTTGCCAGTTATAAAAAGTGGATTATGCTTAATGTATAGTTAATAATTTCATACGTGTTTTTGTATTTTATTTTTCATCCTTTTTATGGGATTAGAGCAATAATTATGTTCCCAACTACTGACTTATGTTTTTTCTTTTTCTTTTTACTTCTGGGTTATGCAGCTTGTTAAACCGTATTATCTGACAATTATGTTTATACACCTCTATTTACAAAAAATAATAGTGGTTTGGCTCTGTACTAGTATCCAAATAACAGTGTGGAGCATTTCTAAAGTAAAATTAAGCAGCAGTCAAGCCTATTTAATACCAGTAGCTTTTAACCTTTACTATATTGCTATTTTTCCAACACCTTAGGTTTACATATGATCGTAGTATATAGAAGGTGATCATCTATACAATTATAATGTGATGTTAACCGATCTAATTTCAGAAATTATAACTTATAGGTAAGAGAAGGGTGTATTTTATGCAGGTGGTAAGGATGATGAAAAGTTAAATGGTTTTATTTAAAACTATTCTAGAATATCAACATTTGTAAAAGAATAATGGGAAGGATTAGTGAGAGAAGAGAAGAGAAGAGAAAAGAAGAGAGTGTGCTGTTTGATTTTCTGGGAAACACTGGGAATATGTGTAATTGCTTACAGTTTGACTGATTTATAGATTTAAAAGGTTAAACCACCTGACTGCTTAAGCCAGTTGTGCAATGCTAGATTTTAACACAAATGGCTGGAAGGGGGTAATATATATGAAGATCTGTCCATAATATGTGACACAGGTTAAGAAGTATCCCTTCACGTTTATCCTGGTTGATAGACTTGGCTATTTGTTTCACAGCAGCACTGGCATAATAAGAACTGACAAGTTGGAAAATTTTAGGAGATTTAAGGTGCACATGTGTGGAGGAAATTGGAAGTCATTTATTGTCTAAGACGTGTTGAGCTATGCCCCCCAGGATGAGGTATAAGGGAGGAGTTAGACACAGAAGTGGAGTTTACAGTAAAAATCACTTGCTTTTAGACATACAAATGAGATATTATGTGGTAGGAAGCTATACTTAGACCTCACATGAAAAGGAATGAAGCTGAGTAAACTGGAAAGATGTTAGTAGAGTATAGCATTATGGCATCTAAAGGCAATAGCACAGGCTTGTTTGCTTGAATGCTGACTGAAGGTTTCAAATAAAGCTGGTGGGAAGTACCATAGATATCTAAACTAGTAACCATTATCATCATGAGTGATAATAATTAAAAATATTTATTTAGTTAGATGGTTATGGGAGGACTCCAATGAGATTGTATTTGAATGGGATGAGTAGAATGTGGTTAGGAATATTTAGAGGATATGCATTTGATTAATATTTTGCTTGAATAAGATGCTTCCATCTTGCTTCTTATAAATATAGTTGTTTGATATGAAAACTAAAGAATACGATAGAAGCAATGTAGTATTACATGTTAATTTTAAGAATTTGAGAGAAGATGCCCTTTCATTTAGAATGATTTGCATAGTACAAACTATAGTAACACCATAATACCAAGTACTTCATTTAATTATTTTAATTACAGCTTTTACAGGACACAAGATTATATTCTGTGTCAAGATTATAGATTCTAAAGAATGAAAAATGTTTGCTAAACATCATGTTCTAGTCTAGAATTATAAATTTGTAAAAGAAAGATGCACTCTACTATTATGTTCTATATATATATATATATATATATATATATATATTGAGAGAGAGAGATTAAATGCTGGTTGAAAGATTGATAAAGAAGATTTTAAAAAAGGGTTACATTCCAGGTAATAAAGGACAGAAGAAAGCTTGCATATTTTAATTAATGAATCACTTTATTGCAGATGTGTTTTGCAGCAAACACTAGAGGCATTAATGCAGTGCTGTAATTGCAAGTTACTTAATCATACTTACAACACTAAGCAATCACTATACAAGGAATTATTGTGTTTGAGCATATAACATATTATAGAAATAAAGCAACATGACATGTCAATGAGACAAAGTGTTTGGCTGAAAGTTTAGCACTTGTGTTCTTTATTAAATAGTGCAAGAACTTTTCCAAAACAGA
Source organism: Protopterus annectens (assembly GCF_019279795.1). Lineage (NCBI taxonomy): Eukaryota > Metazoa > Chordata > Ceratodontiformes > Protopteridae > Protopterus > Protopterus annectens. The sequence continues at coordinate 192,385,083 of NC_056751.1, read as the reverse complement.
GTGATTGTAAAATCAGCTTATACACACCTAAATGAATGACATAATTCATAGCTGACTCCATCATCCAATAAAGAACAGAAAGTGTTGACACACATAGAAATCATCCACATTACAACATTTTTCTAATAAAAGCCTAAAATAAAGTAATAACCTTTCATAAAAATTGTAAATAATTAATTACAATTTTAAACTTCTTAATATACATGTGTTGTTTATTACACCATTCAGCTCATTTGTCTTGTCTGCAGCCAGTGCTATCTTCCATCTGACTCCCTTGTATTCAAGTGCATTATTAAAATTATCTATAAACAAACACTGTTCTACAGCATGTAAAACAAAAAATACATATACTTCTTAACATCTAAGTCAACTGATGCATGCTTTGGTAAAGCATTAATATGACCCTTCTTATTAATAGCAGAAATATGCTTTTAAATTATTTGGGAGACCATTCTAGTGGTTTTACCCACATAGAAGCTCTTGCAGCTACACCATGTTGCTTAATAAACTCCCCTACAGATCTACAATGATATCAACTTGTAGAATCAATTACCTGATTTAACTGTTTCAGACTGAGTTTCTTGTATTAATAAACCTGCAATATTTACAATTAAAGCATGGGTAAGTACCTATAGGGGCATATCTTTGTTGATCAATATCAACTTATCATCTCTCAAAAATTGTTTTGGGACTGACACCATCATTTCAGCCAATTCATTGTTACACACAATAACTTTCCAATTATTTTAAGTATTTTTTTTTATTTCAAAAGAATCTCTAAAAATTGATGCAGGAAAAGTCTTCTAAGAAGAATCACTGTCAGTCATATAAATATTTTATTGTATTTTATCTTTGAAAATAAAACCACTTATATGAATTGCTGGAAATTTAGTAGCTCTATAGTTTTTACCCTCTTCAACAGTTTGATTCAGTCTTTTTAGTTAATACCCTCTATTGACAAAAAACTGAACCAAAATTTCAGTTTCACCAAAAAAAGTCATACTGTTACGTGCTTTCCCTGATCACTAATGGTGAAAGAGAGAAAGTCAATACTGTGATTTATTTGTTCAAGAAACTTGTCAAAATCATTAGTTGTACCTGCCCCATATTACAGAAATACAATTTTACACAAAGTGCAGTGAGTAGTTATTTGTGTAATGATTGAAACATGTTTATTTTAAAACAATGTTTCTTTACATTGTCAACCACATTCAGGCATTATATTTACCTCCACATGTATAAATGTTATTAACCATGCACAGTATAGACAGTAATTCTTCATTACTGTATTCACATTTTATAAAATGTCGTTAAACATTTTTGTTTTAATGTGGTGAGCAAAGTCTCTATCAGTATTATACATGACATAGCTCAAACACTCACACATGTAACATTTTTTCATGTAACTGCAAATCCTTATTGTTTGTTTTTTTATACACAAGCTATGTTTCTCTAGAATAAAGCTGTTCTCATGTAAAATTGTCTGAAAGAGGAGCATGTTGTTATATCAGACGTTACCATATCTAGAGGATTGCAGGTGTGTCCAGACAAGCTGCCAGAAAGAGGTGGTACTGATTGCATTGATATCCATTTAGTATTTTAATCTTGCCGGAGTCCATTTCTTGATGCACCATATACATATGCATCTGTCGGAATACCACTCAATGCAGAGTTGGACCGATTGCATTAGCTTGCCTAACCACTGTCAAATTCCTGTTATCAGCTTGTTACTTCACTTTAGGGGAATATTCACTGGTGAAGGTTCAGTAAGGGAACTGCTTATATACAATTCTTTTAAATACAGCTTTTCTTAGCCTAAACATGCATGCCTTTATTGTGTATGATTGCTTTTCTACATACAAATTTGCACTTAACTTAGGGAGGGACCAGTCACTGCTGTTTGACTTGAAAATTGTGTCATTTCATTTTTCACTCTATAACACTTCAAGCAAATTGCCATTCCGAAATATATTGTCATTTATAATTGCACCCACTTATGATGTCATCAAACAAATACTCACTCATGCAATTAAAAAAAAAACAATGAGTTTTTTTTTGTAAGGAAGCACTTGCTTATAAAGCAAATGAAATAATACAGAAAACTACCTAAACAGCACATAGCAATGGCTCTTCAGACACATAACAATAACATAAAAAATAAAACCAAAAACTTCCAGTACTGTAAGTGAATTCCAGACAAAACTCCAAAACCCACAGAGACAATGAGGAATCGAATGCCAAGAACCACAGCTGATTTTAATGTAAATGGATTCACTGAAACAATGCATAAGATTTCATGCACCTCTATATGCTTTATTGTGAGTTGGACATGTAGAATACTTTGACTTTAAGTAACAATTAAAACACAGTTTCCATGTCATATGATTAAAACACCAGGTACATTCTTAAAAACATTGATTTCAATTAGTTTTGCTACTCATACTATCATTTAAACCCGGTGTACTTATATTGCTTAATAAAGTAATTCACCTGTACTGTTTAGGTTACACAAAGTTAAAAATATCACTTTTCATCTTGGAGATTTTAAAACTAATTCCATAAAACACTACACTTACCTTTCCCTTTTCCCACCCCCCCCCACAAAAAAATTGAGCTGTTTTGTTAAATATGTCTAACTGCATATTTTCCTACATGCTAATGTTCCATTGTTACTGTATTGTGCCTTTTTACAACATATGTGCTGTTTAGATAGTTTTCTGTATTATTTCATTTGCTTTATAAGCAAGTGTTTCCTTACAAGTTCATGTAATGATATTCATGCAACATGGAGTTTTTCTCCCCAGGCCTCCACTGAAAATGGGTCTCAAGCCCAGTGCACTTTCCCGGTCAACAAATGTCAATAAATAAATAATAAATAATAAAACAATGATTCTCACTAGCTTCAAAGACATGTTTCTTTAAGATGTTAATATTAGTAGTAGTATCATTATCAGCATCATTATCATCATCATCATTATTATTATTATTATTATTATTATTATTATTATTATTATTATCTTGCCCCAATATATAACAAATGTTGATATATTCTTTCCAATATAAACACTGTGAATGTTATGTAGCTAAGTTGGCAAATCAAATGTTCTGTGTTACAGTCTACATAGAAATTACTTCTAAACTCTTTTCCACTTACAGGTTTGACACGTATTATTTGTGTATCTATATGAGGACATGTTGTACATTTTCTACATGGGAATGTTCCTTTCTAACTACAAATACTATTTTTGATATCACTTAGCTCCAGCATCACATCCATATCTGAATTTATTTCACAAGACTTAAAATAAAATTATTAGCCTCCATATTAGTCTCACTTTCCATTCATAAATGATTTGGGGCCAACCTCATCTGTCTGCTAAACTGACTATCTAATATATTGTTAAACACATGGGCTGGATGCATGTTATATTGCTCCAAATAACTATTCACCTTTACTTTTTACTGATGTAATGGTGTCTTTGTAATCCCTTCACAAACTGTATCCATATTAAAGGCTAGGAAAATTAAGGAACTGTTAGACTAATCAAGACTGAATGTAAACAAAAAAGCTTGTTTTCTTTAAATAAGTGACATAATCATGCAAGGTAGAATTATTTCCATACAAAACAAGAAACAAAGTATCCACAAATCTGACATAAGGAACTTCTTTGGTCTGTTATTAAATGTAATTATATATTTTATTGTAATGACAGTGTATGTGAAGATGGGTAAAGGCTACCAGCCTAGCCAGATAGAATTTTGTAGATAATTCTGTCATTTGTAAATATTAATGTAAGCCACAGGCTTGTTCTCTTAAATGTGAAAAGACTGCATTGGATATTGAACTGAAAAAATGTAACAACAGTGCACTCTGCTGTAAGAAAGCTAAGTCAAGCATTTCATGACTCTCTTTGATGTCAAAATTCGGAGACGACACCCCTGGATGAAGGAATTCTGCCTATTGTTTTGAGGCCAGAGTTAATGGCTAGAATTTGCATGTATAAATGTCCTTTATTGCTCTTGTTTCTGACCAGGTGTAAAGAATGTAAATGTAGTTTCTGTTAGCCTGAGAATACCGGAGATGTGTGAAGAATGATGTCATGTGAAGCAGCTCTGTGTTATCAATTTAAAGAGAGAGAATCGGAGACCTCAGAGCATTTACCTTGAGAACATCCAACCTGGCACTGTCTTGCCCTAGATGTAAGTAGGATTGTAGAACTGTGTTTTCTCTTAGATATAGCTAGGAAATAGGAAGATTAAACAAGTTTGTTTTTCTGTGCTGTCAGAACTTTTTCTACGGTATTATTTTAAGTATTTCTCTGTCATCTCTGAACTCTTGAACTCTTGACTAGCACTGTGTAGTAAGAAGTATTGTCTTGTGTTTTTATTATTTATTATTAAATATTTTTAAACCTTTTAACTGTGGCTGTTTTATGTAGAGTTAGTTTAAACTCTAGAGTACATTGCATGTATATAATGATACTGTACCAAGTCACTCTAATAAGCCTTGACTTCAGTCACACTTACCATTTGGACAATAATATTGGACAGTAATAATTGGACACCCTTTAGCAAGGGCCTTTTTAGTAGCTCATAGGAGTAGGTGGTGGCAGGTTGGTACTACCTTATAATCTGGGCAGAAGGGGGCATAGCTGGAGAATCTGTGCCAGCCTTCCCCCAGGAGTGTTTGTGTTTTTGTATATAACTCATATCTCAAAGTGTGTGTGTGTGTGTGTGTGTGTGTGTGTGTGTGTGTGTGTGTGTGTGTGTGTGTGTGTGTGTGTGTGTGCTACTTGGGCAGGGACATGAAGCACTGGTAGGACAGAGTGGGTACTGGAGGTTTTGGCTTGCCTACTCATCTGGGATCTTAACCTTTTTGCTGAGCTAGTGAGGAGTCTTATTGGGGACCTGGAGAGATAGGGAGAAACCAACCCCAGACTGACTGTGATCTCTGTGTGTTCCTAAGGGAAATTGTACTTTACTGTGCATATATTTATTATCCTTTCCCATATATGGATGCCACTCACTGGTGTTAGTGTTGAGGATTGAGGCTTCTTGATTGCTGGGCCAGGGCACAGGCGTCACAGTACAATGGTCTAACTATTTGAACAAAAGTCCTCTCTATAGCTATGCACATTTTTAAATATTTATGATCAGAAAACATCATAGCATTATTTTCTGGAATACTTTATAGTTGAATACAGATCATATTTTCTTTCCAGTTATAGAACTGACTTATTTCTATTAAAATATGATACAACATATTTAAATACTTTGCAGACTTCACACAGCAGTTATTTATGACAGAACATCTACTGTTGCCATGATATAATCTTCTCCCTTTAATCCAGTATTTCATAAATATTATTTAAAAAATTATTCATGCCTTGCAACAGTTATTATGAGTTTATGTAGCTGTTTATCTAAGTCTATGGATATAGGTTCTGTAATCCAACCCCTATCAGAAACAACAGGGCATATTGGTGGTAGCGTCACAAGCTTATTTAGGCAGCTCTTATAGTGAAGATATATACGAGACTAGCAACAGATAATTTAGTTATGGAAAGTGAGATAAATAGGACAGCTAATAAGTTCATTTTAAGTGGCTAGACATCAGATAGGATCACAAAGGATATGACATTGGGGTATCAAAATGAAACAGTGGGTGAGAACCAAAAGTAATCAAAAGGAATCATGTGTTACTCTTACCTATGGTAGAAGTATTGCTGCTATGTGTGAGATCATTTGCCACAACTGGGGTATTTAACTGGTAACCCCACTATTAAAAATGATAGTAGATTCATCTAATTTTATAATCAACTATATTAGAAGTAGTGAATATAGTAACAGAGATAAAACAACTGGAATGGAGAGCTTTAGAAAAAGGTTGGAGCAAACTACATAGGAAAAAAATGGGAATTGTGGAACCAATAAATACTGGGGAGGAATGAGGTTTAAAAAAAGGCAGGACTTAAATGATCTATGTAATGTATGTAATGTTTGACTGAAAATGATTGGGTTGATTATAAGTGTCAGTTTGTTTTGTGATGTAAAATGCTTGCAACTAAGATTGTGTCGGTGTGGTTTGTTTTCATTTATATAAATGCACAATTGCTTATGTTATAAGTGATGGTTTAACAAAGATGTTTTTTGTTTAAAAAAGGGGCAGGAATTGAATAATGTATGCAATGTTGCTTAGGTTATATGATATATAGCAATATATGTGAAGCATAATGTTTGTTAATTTTAACTTATTAATACAGTTTGATTAGTTTTATATAAATGTAAATGTGCCTAAAAGTGTTAAAAAAAAAGAAATGTCTGAAACAATGATTACATTATAAGTAACAAAAGTTTACTTAAATAAAGAACATTTCCATGTTTTAAGTACACAGCATGTCAAACTATAGAACACAGAATAATATAAGTATAGCAAGTAATTTGTAAAAGAGTTTAGAAGTAATTTCTATGCAGGCTGTGACACTAATAAATTGATTTACGTAGCTAGCTGCATAATATGCACAGTGTTTTACAGTGCAAAGACTAACAGGAAGCTGCAGGAAAAGATATTTCAATAATTGTCATGTATTAGGTGAGCAGATACTAATAATGCCTTTGAAAAACAAACCATTGAAGCTGGTGAGAATCATTGCTTTATTTTCAAGGTGGCACAACTGGTTTTACAATCACCAAGTGGTAGTAGTATGGTTAATTTTATGGAATATAAAAATATAGTTTGATTGCATTATTAAACAGTGCAAGCATAACAGGTTTAAGTATTAGTATCAGTTTACTACAAAATGTCAACTTTCAGAATTCTGGCAAGATGATATGCTGAAAAGCAATGCTGAAAACTCAAAAGGGTGAAAAAAAATCAACCTTAAGTGTTTTATGCACTTGAACTTGTATATACCAACTCCCAGCTGCACCAAATCAAAGAAAGGAGAAATCTCCCAAAACAAATAAATTATTGGAGGTGTACACAGAAATCGTACCAGCAATAGTTTCCTATGGGAAACAGCAATCAATTTCTTTTTCATCTTTTTTTTTTTCCATTTGAGCTACTGACGCTTGAGGAATTTCACCTTGACTGTCTGTAGGGGGAGCTGAATATTCGACATGTTTTAAAATAGCATTCTTTAAGAAGATAATTATTGGTTTTACCAAGCGTGTTTTAGCTGTTATTTAAAGTCAGAGCATGTTCTACATGTTACCAAAACTTGATAAAGCACACACAGGGGCATGAAAGCTTTTGTATTATTGTGTGTATTGTTAATACAATAAAAATCAGCTGTGGTTACAGGCATTCTGTTCTTTATTGCCAACTCTGCAAAAACTGGGACTGGTAATTACACAGTGCAGTTACCATTATTTTCATATGTGCAAACCACATCGATAATTACATTGGAAAAACATTTTATATGAGTATTATATGACATATTGCTTACTGTTAAAATCTTTCTCAACGCTCCGATACAGTGTTGATGTCAAATGTAAGATTGTGATAGATAAGCATACAATGGTTTTGTGACAGATGCCATTAAAAGCTGACCTATTTAGTTCTGCATAACACTGCTGTATGATAGTCCAGTATCTACTTCCGAACAGAACTTCAGTCTGGACTGTGCTCACAGAAACAGGATTATAATACGGCTGCACAATTACTCAACATGATTTTTCCTTACTTTGCATTTCTGGCTACTGTATGAAATTATGTTGACAAAAGCAGCAGAGACGTAACAGCTATGCTGGCATGCTTAAGGACTATTGGCATTCTAATGACTGTTTCTGAATAAGGGTCATGCATAACCTTTCTGTTACCTCAGTTTTGTTAAAAGAGTATAGTATACCTGTCAGCACATTGACTGATTTGTGATGTAGATAATAACATTTACAACAAAAGTCTTTTCATTTCAAACCTCACACAATGATAGTTTTAAAACTTCAGGAAATAATTTCTACAACACAAACTAACAGTTAATCTAGATGGGTGTTATAAAAAGTACCTGTAATCTGACATCTTTCCTTGAATAAAACTTGAAAACATTAGCATAACCCAATGACATTCTTATGTTCAGAGACCTAGTAAATAAGAGATGCAGTAATTATAAAACAAATCTTCCAAATGATTTTAAAGAAGTACTCTGGACAGAAACTGGTGGTGTGTCTTAATGATGTGCATTCATTACATAGTGCTACATTCTCATCTGCAGTAGTGAAATGTAGCCATGATGTCATGAAAGAGAAATGTATTATGCCATTTCATGACTGCGCATATGGTATGCTTTCAAAAATACTGAAATCAGAAGTACAGCAAAACATGAACAAAATAAATTGATTTATTACACATGTACAATGCATAACGATTACATAAATAATAATTTAAGTGACTGCTACAGTATCATAAAACAGAGCATTTCCTGGAATGATGGACCTTTGTGTGAAAGAAACTACATAGCATCTGCATTGCAAGTGACATATGCTCTTAATAGTTATGTACTGTAAGACATATAATGTTAGGGCAAATATATTTTTACAGGATAGACATAGTTTACTTTGCATCTGCTATGACTAATTGTATGCCATTTACGTGATAAGCAATTAACTGCAGCCAAAAATCAAATCTTCAGTATGGTGTTTGTACTCTGTACTGATTAAGGTCTTCTGTCTGCTACACTGACCATTATACTGGTTCCCCACATGCTTACTGATTAGGATATTCTTATATGTCAAATGATTTCAACCATATGTTCCTTTCATGTATCAGCCATAATTAAATGGTCCCTATCCTGGCCAGTTGATCCTCCTATTAGACAAAAACATACAGTCTCAGCCATATGAATTTCAAAGTTTGGGAACTTCATTAATCTGGCATAGATCTATATATATATATATATATATATATATATATATATATATATATATATATTAATCTGGCATAGATCCATATATATATATATATATATACATATACATACCTACACACACACACACACACACATATATATATATATATATATATATATATATATATATATATATATATATATATATATATATATATATATATATATATATATATATATATATATATATATATATACATGTATACATACATATATAATATAAAAAAACAGTGGCTCTTCCAAGTGTGAAACAGATCACTTTACAAATATATCTGTTAATTGTCAGTGACTGAGGCACTGTTGTAATTTATAGATAAAGTCTTCCTCTGCAACAGATATATGTTGGGGCGTGACCTGGTCACTGCAGTGCCTGATAAGTAAAACCAAATACTCCCTCCCCATAAATTGCTGCTAATGTCATTCAAGCATGATTTTATTCTAGTACATTTTTTGCAAATTAATTAGATAAGTAATGTTTGGTGTCCTGCTATGAAATACTGTATAGCTATGGCATTACAAGTTTACAGAGATAAGATATGTAAAGGATGTACTGAAGACTGTCAGCTCAACTATATATCGAGCTTCATTAATTCCAAATCCTTATGAAGTGTACATGACCTCTTGTATATATCTAAGGTATGCGGGAGATGAATTCATGGAATTATAGAAGTTACAGGTCAAGTAAGTCAAGAGAGCATTTGCCCTTCCCAGACACCCATCCTCATGGTGTATGTCCTACTTCCAGGGTGGCAAAGCATGTCAGGCCAGGGATGACTTTGTAGATATCCACCCATACAATCATCCAGGTTTTTTGTGAAATATTTGAGGCAGTTCACTCTGTTTATCATGTAAAGGTAGTTTGTTCCAGAGATGGGGTGACTGTTAGCTAATAAATCTGTGCCTATAAAGTGTTTTATTAGTGTATTGGTGGAGGTTTACATTCACAGTCTAAGTGTTTCTAGAGTAATCCACTAGGGTAAAATATTTAATAGCATGGAATGCAAGACATAGAGCTTATCATAGCAGCCTATAAGAAGCAGATTATAAGAATGGAGATTTAAAGACCTGCATTGGTAGCTAATAATTTCTAGATCAATATTTTTTTAGGAACCATTAGATCTTTTCAAGTTGCACAATATGACTGCCTAGATAATACTGTATTTTGCAATTTTCCTAACTAGGGCTGAGCTGGGAGAGAGACAGAGAGAGACAGAAAATATTGCTTCTTTTGTTACTTTGATTAGACGCCTTTAGAAACTACTTGGACTAGACAAAATAATGCTGTTGCTACATTGTGGTCAAAGGAAAGAGATTTATCAGTGCAGTGTTAACATTGGGTATAGAGTCTAGACATGTCCAACCTGCGGCCTGTGGGCCGCATGCGGACCTCAGAGCTCTTCCATGCGGCCCTCTACCTCTAACTCCAACATCGATGTACGCATGTCCCAAAACAATTTTTTGTTGTGTTTTTCACGCCCGTGACCTGTAACTCTAACATCGGTGTGCAGATGCACCAAAGCATCCTTCTAGTTTTTATTTTTTATGCGGCAAAGAAGGGTCTGTGTGTTCGTGACAAAGAATCAGTGTGTGTGAGTTCTTGCTAAAGAGGGACTCGTGTATGGATTTGCTGCCACTGCCTTTGAAAAAGACAGCACTTAACCTGTGTTAATAGGTAAGTATGGAATGAGTGAGTGAGTGCATGCATGAAAGCAGAATGTTTGTGTGTGAAAGTAGAAGACTGTGTGTGTGTGTGTTTGTGTGCATGACAGAGAGAGACACATGCACAAAGAGGCTAATGACGATCAGTCTACCTACTGAACACAAGTTAGCTCACAAATATATCTTACATTAAAAGTGCACTTTCATTAAATTGCAGGTTTCTTGACAGGGAGAGTGTTGTATTGAATATGAAATCATACCTCTCAACTGTATGGATTTTTGAAGAATGTCTGAATTGTTGCCTCCTCTTCCAATTAGTGTCTTTTGCTTAGGAATAAAAGTAGTCATCCAAGGTAATGCAGTTCCAGGGAGTAAGAATGAGACAGCAGCCTAGGGTTAATGGGTCAGTAGTGGATTTTTGCGCCCGTAACCTGTAACTCTAACATCAGTGTGCATATAGATTTTTTTTTTCTTTTGACAAACAAAAAAGCACCCAGCAATATTTTGTCATTGGGGAGTTCTAAGCAGTGGTACATTGAACAACAGTAAGCATATCTTTGGTGGCTCATCATTACTGGCAAATCAGGTGGGCACAATGTCATTTTTTAAATGTTGGGGGTTTTGGTGTGTATGTGTGTGTTTGTGTTGGGAGTGCTGCAACAGCAGATGATTATTAAAGAAAAAGACTTGCAGACTGTAGAGAATATGTTTCTTTGTTTCAAAACCTGATACTTGGGTACTAGGCATGCCAAAAGTAGATTTTTTAAGACATAGCCTCTTGCAATTTACAGTGGATGGATATTTACATTTAATGGACAATGTTAGCAGTATGAGTGTGGTCCTGTAGGGATCTGGAGGATGCAAAGTCTACCACTGCCAATGCCTTGTAAAGTGACCTGGAAATGGATATTGGGATGTTACTGAAAAAATACAGCAAGTGGGCTTTGAAATATAATTTAATTAAACAAAGTGCACTTGCAATTTACAGGCCATAATTTAATTTATTTCAGGTAGTCCAGATCCTGGTGGATTGTATACCATTATACTTAATTAGGGAGAGCTGTCATTCTGGGGAAATAAGCCGCCCTAGTTTCAGTGAAAGCTCTGTGGTTGTTTGCAGGTAGGAAGTTGCAGGATGTGGATGCAATGTGTTTTATTATTTTTAATGCATTTGTCATTTCAAAGCATGGTTTTCTTTGTCGCAAAAGAAGGCAGGATTGAATGAGCCATATAATGCTTAACTGACAATGATAGGATAGAAACATTATACGTGATGTATAATGTTTGCAGCTACAGCTGTTTCAATGGTGTCTGTGATGCATAACTATTTTTGGGCCTGTGTCACACTTATTTTTCGCTTTGTCCAGATTTCTTGCCCTACGGTTGAGAGGTATGGTTCCATGCTAAATCAAAAGGTTGTATTGACCTTGGAAGACTTTTTTAGCATAATTATGAGAAACAGAGCTTTTTTAATATCTCTGCTTATTTCCAATGTAAACTGCCATGTAACCTTGCAAATAACTTTCTTGTTAAGCTACTTTAATTCTTTTGGAATTGACAGGTATGCTTCATTGGTTCAGACGTAAGCATAGAGTGCTAATGTGACTTTGATTTCTTGCAGCAGTCTGTGGTTTACTTATCACAGTAACTTTTCTGTGTTTCTGGGCGTGTGATCAATATAACGGTTTTAAAGATGTTTTCCAAAAATAAATAAATACATAATAAATAAAAAAAAAATAATCCTCTCTGCACTTTGAGCTATAGACAAAGTCTGGGAATTTTTTTTTTTTTTTTCAAAAGCGAAGGTCAGCATTACAGCTCAGTAAACTGTCAGTCTGTAAATAACGTCTGCACAAATTAAAATGTCTGAATGTCAAATGGCTTTAGATTGGACGGAAGTTATATGTTTACTCCAGTATGTAGTATGATCTTAGAGAGTTTATGGATTTCTTATTGATTTACTTTTTGCTGATCAGTTGTCAGTTGATTTATTGATGGTCCTTTTGATGGTGGGAAATTGCATGGATGAATCCATCTTTTTTTCAGATATTTTGACTTCCAGACAATTTCATTCAGTGAGTCTGTACCATGTGATTACTGAGGTTGCCTATTTTAGAAGTAGGGGCTCCTTTTGTGTTTGTAAGAGAGAGAGAGAGATTTAATATGTATACTGAATATATTTTTGCAAATGGAATTCTTAGTTAAATAGACCCCTCTTCTTGGGCAAGTAGACTTGAGTAACCAACGTTAGATCTTAACCATCCAGATAGGAAAGTTTAGTATGTGGATTTTCCATCAGGTTTGATGAAGGCTATGCTACTTACTCAAGGAGTACATTTATGACTATCCATCCAGTTGTCAAGTTACTTAACTACTTTGTTTGATAATGAGAGGAGCTTTTTACAGAAGTTGAAGGATTTTGTGTAAGGAACCTGTCCATAAAAAGTGGCTTGTTTATGTTGCAGTGAAGACTGTAATCTTTGTAGTGAGCATTTTAAATATAACCAGTATTTCTGAGGTGGAGAAAGACCACTAAGGCAGGATCTTTCTTAGCCTACAAAGCAAGCCAGTGATGAAATGTATAGGGACCAGTGAGAGACAGAGGAAAGCAAGAAGCTTTTTAGTCTGTCTGGATAACTAAGTGAACACAGTCCTTTGACCTTGTTTATCAGAAATGGTTGTGGTCTTTCTTTTGGCATGGTATTTTGCTGAGGCACATGCCAAAAGGGGCGTTGCACTCAATAATTGCTCTTGTAAAGGAAGAATACAGGCATGTTATGACCTCCTTGTCCCTGGACGATACCCTTACTAATGAAGTGGGCCATGTAAAAAGCTTTCCATACAACGGAGACAACATGGTGGTCAAAAGTCAGGTTTCTATCAATCTGGGTGCCCTAGCACCTCACGACTGATTGTGTCCTTACAACATTGTTATTAATGTGATAATTTGTGGGGACATCACTCTCCTCAAAGGGGATGATGATGTATTTTTTGGCATATAGCTTGAGGCTATGTTTCTGGCACCAGTCATTTGTTTGGGTGAGACCCTCTTGTAGCTTATTCAGAATTGTTTTATTAAGTCAGTAATGTGAATTCTTTACTTTATTGCAAATTTGTTGGCTTATTTTTGTGGATTATAGTATTGTAGGACTGCTAATATTGACATTTTATGTAGTTGGACTGCTGGTGTGGTTTTCCCAGTGAGAAATGCTAGTGCTGTAGCGAATATCTGTTTATTTATAAAAAAATATATATATATAAACTAAGATGATCGAGTTAACTGTTAGATTAGAGAATAAGAATTAGAATGAGAATTAGAATTTTAAAGCAAATATTAGGCATTTATTACATTTATTCATTGTTCAAATGCACCTACAGTACAGCCAGGAGATCCACTTTGGTCTCCTGCAGCAGCGAAAGAGTTAACTATATGATATATTTTATATGCGGCCCCAAGACAATTTCTGTTCACTCAATGCGGCCCCAGCAAGCCAAAAGGTTGGACACCCCCATAGACAGTCTGTCATTAACCATTGCCCTATAGTACAGTTGATACTTTTCAGAAAATTGGTTATGGGACAAATTAAATCTGGCTGAAATTATTTGCTTTAAATGAAACATGACAAGTCAACTAGATTACAATGATAAACTTTATGAAACTTTTGTAATGACTCTTAAGATTGTTGCAAAACTTTCAGATAAGGTTGTAATCAATATTTGGGAAATAGAACATTAAGACAGAGTTGAGGTGACAACTAAACAACCCTGAATGATCGAATGGAGTGATCCAAAGTTAAAAATGACTAATTTATATGGTAAACAGCTAGCAGAGATATCATTCCTGCACTAGTAGTACACAACTTACTGCCAAACTTCCCAAGTCATAGTGATTGTATCTATTTCCAGAGCTTGATTAGTCATTGTTCTCTCCACCAGGCCATCCATTATTTCCTGGTTGTAGTCATACTCTGAACCAGTCCTTAAAGTCCTGTTTTAGATGTCTAAAACTCTTAGCATAAGAAATCTGGGCAAACGCCTGAAATAATGAAGGCACAAATGCCCAAAAATAGGGACATATTTTAAATATGCCCTTATAAACTTAGAAAGTTGATAAAATAACATGATTGTCTTAGCATGCATTTTTCTGAAGAATATGAAATCTGAAGCACAAGTATAAGTCATTATTTAGTGACTTCAGTCCTCAGATCACCCCAGTGATTTGCCAGAAAATTACTGATTTTTTGAAAAACAGACCAAAAAATATGAGGCAGAAATATGGACATTATGTGAAAATCTGGACAGTTGAAAGGTATGGGTACATGCATCGGCTAGGACACAAGTCACTACTCAGCTTTTCCTGCTGATAGCAGATAAGTAACATTTGGATTACAGTGACTTTGGATGAAATGTCCTTGTATAAAGCAATGATCAAAAAATAGGTCTCTGAAGCTATACATTGATAGGTTATGCACTCTTCAAGGTATATCAGTTCTAACTGTTGGGTATAGTGCAGTGCTGATAATGTATACTCATTTTATTACATCACAATGATGATTTGAGATTTTTGGGGTTGGAGGAGCTATTAAGGAAAATACTTAATCTCTGACATTGATTATTGCTTTTCACTAGATACATAATTCACCATGCTATGGCTAGTCACTCAAAAATGTAAACACTGGTTTCAATTAATTCAGTCATATTGACTAATGTTGATTTGACATCTCAGGCCCTTGTAAAAATGGGAAAACGAGGGTTGATAATGACAAAAAAGACTTTTTTGGGAGTAAAGCTTTTCTGCAAGTTAAAGGCTTAGCCATGGCAAAACATTTTGCTGTCAACATATCTAGGCCATCTTCTGGATTATTTTTGAGTCTTATTTAGTATACAAGGTGCGCACCAATGTTTGATGCTATGGCCATGCAGCACTCATGGTTAAAGACAAATAATGAATGTCTACTTTGCATATTCATAGTAGTCACTAAACACTTTCCCAGTTTAACAAATGTCCTTTCAGCAAGCACCCCATGCCATATACACTATCACGAGTTAGCATATATCACCTTTATCATATTTATACATTCAGAGGAGTGAAGAAATTAACTTGAAGCAGTGAAATAAAAAAATAGTATTGAAGATATAAAAATTAAGTATTTCATCAAAGCTTAGATATCAGGACATTCAACATGAAGAGGAAGATTATTAGAGAAAGATGTCATGCTTGGTAAGGCTGAAGGTCAGCATAAAAGAGGAAAACTAGTAATTTGATGGACTGATGCAATAACTACAGTGATGGCTGTCGCTCTGTCAGTGATTAGCCATCTAAATGAATACACAAACTGTTCAGGACTACTATCCATAGGGTCACTATGAGTCTATATTTACTCAACTGTGCTTAATAATAGCAGCACCAACAGTGCAACCACTGACTTGGTATATGTGCAATATGCCACATTCAGCAATATGGACTACCACTAAGTGGTGTTCAGTGTGCCGCATTCAGCAATATGGACTATCCCTAAGTAGTTGTCAGTGTGTCACATTCCACAACATGGACTACCACTATGTGGCTGTCAATGTGCCACATTCAGCAGTATGAACTATCAATAAGTGGTGGTCAGTGTGCCACATTCAGCAATATGGACTACCACTAAGTGGTTGTCAATGTGTCACATTCAGCATCATGGACTACCACTATGTGGCTGTCAATGTCCCAGATTCAGCAGCATGAACTATCAATAAGTGGTGGTTAGTGTGTCACATTCAACAACATGGACTACCAC
The DNA here is from genome assembly GCF_019279795.1 of Protopterus annectens. Taxonomy (NCBI): domain Eukaryota; kingdom Metazoa; phylum Chordata; order Ceratodontiformes; family Protopteridae; genus Protopterus; species Protopterus annectens. The sequence goes on along the minus strand of NC_056751.1, from coordinate 192,368,738 downwards.
TAAGTGGTTGTCAATGTGCCACATTCAGCAAAGTAACTCTCACTAAGTGGTGGTCAGTGTGCCACATTCAGCAACACGTATTACCACTAAGTGGTTGCCAATCCGGTACTTCCAGCAACATGGACTATCACTTAGTTGTCAATTAGTAATCTGTTACTGAAAGTGCCATTAGCAATTAGTCCTGATACCTTTCTTTTTACTATTTCATTATGGTTGCATGGCAAAGCTATTTGGATAATCATTGATTTATTTCATCCAGTAATGTAATATTTTTAGCAATTTTTCTGATGTTCTGAAAACAAATAGATCTGGCATAGGGAAAGGAGTAAAATAATTGTTACACATTTGTTCCACAAGTTTAATATAGTTAATGTGTTACTTCATGCTACAAGTTGCATTCCTTCGTATTAAATTCATAGCATTCCAAAGTCATGTTATTTTGTGTGAAGTATTTCCACAAACCTTATACGACCACAATTTTGATTTGGTGAACTGCATGATAGCTTCATTGGGGTCTATGTCATCTTACTCAAATGAAACATACTGAACATTATAATACTAAAGGTACAGTGCTGAGATGTCAAAATGCTGAAATGTCGAAATCAAACTACCTACCTCACTTACATGTGCAGAGTGCTGGACTTGCCCCAATCCCATAGGACCTAGTGGTGAGAAATATTGTTTGTTGATAGTCTGTGTTCTGGCACAGTGTACATATGAAGTACATGTGTGCTATTGATAGTAATTTTGAGTTCAATATTTTGAAGATTCAACATTCTGAAATTTGTGGATTTTGCCTTCAGCATTATGACTTTCAGTATAAAACTATTCTATAAGTTATTAAAAATCTGGTTAATTTATTGGTGCCACAGCATGACCATCTAACACAAGATAATGACCTTGATTTGTCCACATCCAGATCAGAGTAATTAGTGAATCAACCTAAACACAGGCGGGATTTATACCCATTAGATTTACTATTACCTAAACTGTCAATCTGTGCATTCTACTATGGCTAAATAGTAACACACTCAATATTTCAACTTCAAATTGACTACTACCTGTCTGGAGCAAACCTCAGAAATACCAAAACAGAATTAATCAGAAAAGCCTGTGATAATATGAGGCTAGAGTGGCAAATAATTTTACATGGTAATTTCTCAGGTGCAGTCATGTATGGAGATGTAGGATCTTGTCTTCCCCACTACAGATTGTTCTCAACAGTACAGAAAGATGCCTCAAAAGCTGTCTAATACTGACTGTCCTAACTTTATTTTATGCTGGAGTGCAGTCTGTGTAAGTAAACATAGATGTGTGTATATATATATATATATATATATATATATAAATATATATAATATATATGTATATATATAAATGTGTATATATATATATATATATATATATATATATATATATATATATATATATATATATATATATGGTTGGCCACGGTGGTGCAGTGGTTAGCATTGCCGCCTCACAGCAAGAGGTTCTCCGGTTCGATTCTCGGCTGGGGTGCCTTCTGTGCGGAGTCTGCATGTCCTCCCTGTGGTCGCGTGGGTTTCCTCCCACATCCCAAAGACGTGCTGCAGGTGGATTGGACACTCTAAATTGGCCCTAGGTGTGCGTGTGAGTGTGCCTTCTGTGGAAGGTTGGGCACCGGGCTGGCAACTCGACACCGTAAAACTCCACTGCCATTCAATGTGCGGACAAGGCGATCCGCTGTGGCGACCCCTAACCAGGAAAAAGCCGAAAGAAGAAGAAGAAGATATATACATATATATATATATATATACACACACACACACACACACACACACACATATATATATATATATATATATATATATATATATATATATATATCTATATATATATATATATATATATATACATATATCTTGTGTGAATGTTCTGTAGAACCTTAATTTATCACGATGATTGTAACTGTCACTTGCCATACCCGTGCATGTATTTCCATAGAAAAATTAAAGTCCCATGGGATTGTATTAAGCAGACCAAAATCTTACCATCCAGTTGACAGAGAGGAATTCATGTATCCCAACCTGTAGATTTTCTTAATCTCTCTCCAACCTGAGTCTCCCAAATTAAAAGTAACCCATGTATTTCCAGAACATCTCATGTAGTAATTCATTTGTTCATTAACACTAGGAAAATATGCCACTCATGAATCAAATTGAGCAAGGTGAATGCTTACACATGGGTATATGTTGCTGCTCCCACTACAAATCAGTATTTTTTTACTATGTCACTCTGCTACCTTTTGTTATTTTTCTGGAGCAGAAATGTTTGGGTGATTATACTATATTTGTAAATCTTAGTCAGATTTTTCTTAGACAATGCCAACTTCTTTGCAAGTCTAACTCATCACATTAAGTTTTGCTATAATAATTTGATAAGGTGCCTTTTTTCATACAGTCATGAAAAAATATTAAAGACATTTGGCAGACAGCCATTTAGATTTATATAGACCTAGGGATACCCTTTCTTATGTAAGTAACCTTCACAAGGGTAACTACATCATTGAATATTTGTTTCAATGTACTTAAGTGATTGACAACATTAGTCATGTGCAAATTTCAACTGGCTTGACATACTCCTGTAGCTTGTTCTATATAGGCGATTTAAAAAGGAAATGTGACATCAGTTTACAAGAGCCTTAAAAATCAAAGAACAAAGACCTCTGTGACAACACATTTTTAAGCAAACGTGATGGTTCTGCTAAAATTTTAGAGCCTAATATATCAGAACAAACATTAATAATGGAGAAGGAATAGCATTTATTTTATCAAGAGGGTGTGATAATTTTGAAATTTAGTACTTTGTCTTATTTATCATAGAACTGAGTGTAATTGGAAAGTTCCACTGAAATCATTTTTATGTCATTGGCTGCTACAGTTTTCTTCTAAAAATTGCTAGTTTCTTTGGTTTATAGGTACTGCTTGGAAGGCTAGGTCAAGATAACATAAGGAGTTTTATGCTGCCATTTTGAAAAAAATATTCTGAATGTAAGACAAAAAAATAACAACCAAGAAAAACAAAACAAACAAAATGGTGCAAATAGGATACCAGAATGTCAACACCACAAAACACCTTTATTGAGGAACATAAAACCAGGATTAAGTGCTTTCGTCTGCTTATAACATAGACTTCTTCAGAATCCTTCAACTAGTGATAACTACACCATTGAATAACTCTAATTACATGTCATGGGACCATTAAGTTAACCAACAATTAAAATTAACCAATAATTAAAATTATTATAAATATGCAATTAAAATGGTGATAAAATTAAATACAATAAAAACTTCAGATTTTGTAAGACTTTAAACACAAAACACAAGCAATAGAAACATGTTCATTTAAACCTGGGGGGGCACACGCATTCAATTTAATCTGCCAAATCATCTCTCTTAATTCAATTAAGTCCTTCCAAGGTCCACCCCTAACATCTTTACAAACCATACCTATACCAAAAAAAAAAAGAAAATATATGCTCTGGAAGCTATTGAATATGTCTATATATTAAATTCTTACTGTTTTTATTTTTTATGTCTAGGGTATGTTCATATATTCGTTCCCTAATCTTACATTTAGTTTTTCCAGTATAGAAACAACTACACTGCAAACATTTTGCTATGTAAACAATTCTTTTGGAATTACAAGTGCAATGGAAAGAAGTATAATCTACCTGTCTATCTAACATAACCTTGTCTTGTTCTAAAATAAATTTGCACTGTCTTCAAAAAACACAATTAAAAGTGCCCTTCCTTTCACTAGACAGAAGGGCAAATGTGTCCCCCATTTCAAAAAAACTTTTAAATGACCTACTTGTTCTAATAACTATGTGTGGTCTTTCTCCTAAAATATCAATAGTATCCCCAAAGCAAGAAAAATATTACATATTTTAACCAGAATATCTAAAATAAAACCATAATCTTTAATATAAGCAGTAATAAAGATGGAATCAAAATTATTAAACTTTTTACTTCTATTATTTTTACTGTAAAAACCTCAAGGGGTAATTCTGATTTAGTTCTAAGCAAGGGAATAATAATTCCTTCGTTCCCCTGTAATCTATTTCACATTTAATAAGTAACACTAAAAATTCAGGATACCCCCTTGAATAAAAATTTCATCCAGTTTTTGTCCTACAACTCCATAATCATCATATTCTGAAATCATGCGAGCTAAACAAATAAATTGTCCTTTAATGATCCCCCTCTTAACATGGGGGTGTCAACCTGAATAATGTAGTAATACATTTGAATAATGGGGTTTTCAATAAATATTAGACAAAATTCTACTTATTTAAATCATCTTTAATGTCAAGAACATCCAAATAATTAATACTATGGGAATTAATTGAATACGTACATTTCAAAAAGAACTTGTAAGGTTTAAATAATTAATAAAATTCTCAGCTTCTATGTCAGATACTTCCCATGCAATAAATATATTGTCCAAATATTGGGCATATAACTTCCAAGGTGTAGGGACAAAATGATTAAAAATAAACTCTCTCTCCCTTTGCAACATAACAATATTGGCATATATGCACAAGCAGCCCCCATTGCCACACCATTCTTTTGTTGGAAATACTAACCTACTATATATACAAAATGATATTCAAGCACCATTTCCATCAAAGTAGTCAAAGTATTAATCTCATCATTACTCAGTTTTCCAGAATCAACCAAAAATTCTTGAAACCATTCTATTCCCTGCCTAAGAGGTATTACATTAAACAAATTAAGCACATCAACCATTAAAAACACAAGCCTATCAAAATATGGAACTTTCTGTAATTTTAATAAGAAATCCCCAAGAGTCCTGACATAAATGTAACTACATAATAACATTTTAAGTTTAAGATCAATATATTTAGCCATTGCATGTATTTTAGAAGTACCTGCATTAAGAATAGGTCTCATGGGGAGGTAATCCAATATTTATTTATCTATCTTCAGGACACCAAATATAGTAGGGACAATCAGAAATTGTACATTTAAATATTCAAAAGCATCTTTGGAAATCTGTCTCTGTTCAACCATATCCCAAAGAAAAATAATCAATTTTCTTATAAGCAATATGCATATAATTAAGGGTGGTTTCCACATAAAAATTATCATTTAGAAATTCAAACATTTTCCCTGTATAATGAATATTATGCATAACAACCACTCCCCCACCCCCATTGTCGGGCTTCATAACTCTAAAATTTTATCACAACACAAATACTTAAGAAGTTTAACTCAGTTTGAGCTAAATTAAATTGTCTAGAATGGTCTCATTGATTTAAAAACTGTCTAATACTGAAATCACATAATTTCTCAAAAATAATAAGTGGCAAAGAAAGGGGTGGATTTAATGTACGGTTTCTACATATCATACTCTTTTCAAATTCTATTCTAGCATCATTAAAAAACAACTTCAAATTTAATTTTCTAACAAAAAGTCAGCTTCCAGTGATTTCTCCTGACCACCTATGTTGTTGGGTGCAGTAACTGAGACCTGGTTCACAGCTCCAGAGAGCATCCCTGCAAGACCAGGCTACAACTCTTACCACACTTTTCGGCCACCAAACCAAGACCAAAACACTAAAGGTGGAGGAGTGTCCATATTCAGCAAGGATATTCAAACCTCCAGGCTAGTTGCCCAATACAATGCATCTGAAATTCTCCAGGTGCAACTAACACCAGGTAAGACTGCAATCCAAACTGTAGCTTGCTACAGATCCCCCACCATGCCCCAAGACTCTCACTACACCTTTCTAACCATACTGGAAAATATTAAGATACAACCAATCACCCTAATACTGGGTGATTTCAACTACCCTGCCATTAACTGGGAAAACTACTCGGGTACCAACACCTTTTCCCAACAGTTCTTGGAATTCATAAATTCCAGTGCCCTGGATCAACTAGTCCATTGTCCCACCAGGGATTCCAATATCCTAGACCTGGTCATTACCAACATGGGAGATAGATGCTCCACACCAGTGGTCACCCCCTCATTGGTCAGGTCTGACCATAAGCAAATCACCCTTGACATCCACATCCCACCCCCACCCCCCAGTAAGGAAACCTCTGTAAAAAACTTCTCCAAGCCCAACTTCATGCTACTCAAGTCAGATGTGCAAACTTCATGACACCCATGCAGACGGGAACTGAAAGTCTGACTGCTGAATCCTTCACTAAGGCACTGTATGAGCCCATCCACTCATGCAAGAATCGTGCCATCCCAAATAGAACCAAGATGTTCTCCTCCAAAAAAAGGAAGCCAATCTGGTGGTCCCCTGCCATAAACAAACTATACAACAGAAGGAAGAAACTGTTGCAGAAAAGAGGAAAATCCCAGGATGCAAAAAAACTCCCTTACCAGCCTCAGTAAGAAGCTGAGATCCCTCATAAAATCCTCCACAGCTAGTTACGAAAATAAAATTGCCAAAGATTCCAAAGACAACCACAAGGCATTCTATAGTTATGTCAAGAATCTAAATGGCAATGCTCAGATTTGCTCTGAGCTGCAACAGAATGGCATTAAATATACTGATCCCAAGGATATTGCCAATATCCTGGCAGATCGATTTAGTGCCAACTTCACCCCCTCTCACCCCCTAAAGGGCCCATCTCAATACCAAAAGATTGCCAAATGCTGGTAATCATGGCCACACAGGTAGAAACTGCACTCTCCAAAGCTAAGAATATAGCATCCATGGGACCAGATGACATCCCAGGCTATGTACTACATGAGCTACAGAATGAACTGGCACCTCACCTAAGTGTCATGTTTAATCATAGCCTCAACTCAGGCTTCATGCCCACTGAGTGGTGCACTGCTACAGCTATCCCACTCCACAATGGGAGATCCACCTTGGATCATGGGAACTACCATCCCATCAGTATGATGAGCCTGATCTGCAGGGGCATGGAATGCATTATCATGGAACTTATAAACAAAGACATTGGCAACCTTCAAACACTGGACCCCAACCAGTTTGGGTTCATGAAGGGCTGATCGTGATCTCTTGAACCTGATTGACTTCAGATCAGTCTCAAGAGTTGTGGACGAGGGTAAGGCGGTCCACACAGCCTCTCTGGACCTCGCCAAGGCCTTTGACACCATCCCCCACTCTGGAATCATAGATAAACTTACTAAGCTGGGCATAAATCCTTATATCACTTGATGGGTTGCCAACTGGCTTACTGACAGAACCCAGACTGTAAAAGTAGCTGACTCCAAATCCAGCTCCAGACAAGTGACAAGTGGAGTACCTCAGGGTTCAGTCCTGGGACCGCTCTTGTTTGGCATCTACTTCTCTGAAGTAAAGGCCAACACTAAGGGACACTGGCTAACAAAGTTTGCAGAGGACTGCAAACTGGGAGCCATTATTAAATCCCCAAATGATGTGGATATTCTACAAAAGGGCCTTACAGAAACAGATGCTTGGTGCCAGAGCCATGGGCTTAAGCTCAATGCCAAGAAATGTATAGTTATCCCCTTTGGGGAAAAAACATGTACCCATGAATTACCACATAGGTGGCAGTACACTAACCACAGAAAGTGTGATGAGAGACTTAGGGACACAGGTGGACAGTGGTCTCATCTTCGATAACCACATCACCAAAAAAGTCAGAAAACCTTTCTACGTGGCACACCTCATCACTAAGGGATTTTCATCCAGAAAAAAGGAGGTCATTGCCCCACTGTACTCATCCCTCATTAGACCCATTATAGAGTCCAACGCCCCATTTGGTATGTACCTCACAAGACATTTGGAACAGCTGGAAAGGCCGCAGAAATACCTAACTAAAAGAATCACAGGCCTAAAGCAGATGCCCTATACTGACCATCTAAAAAAACTCCAGCTATACTCTGTGGCATATCATCTACTCAGAGGCGATCTCTGCTTAACATACAAGGCCATGTCAAACACTGAGCTGTTGGACATGCTACACTTAAAGAAATCCCAATCCCTCAGAGACACACGCCCCAGGGATCTAAACCTTGTCATCACAATGAATAAAACATGCTGGAGGAATAGGTGCCTGACCCAGAGACTCCCCATACTCTGGAATAGACTGCCCATACATATCATGCAGAGCACTTCATTGGCCCTCTTCAAAAGGAACCTTGACGATTAGATGGGAGATAGGAAATTCATCCCAGGGATCACGTCAGTCACCCAACTAGACAGGGGCCCAGAGAAGTAAATATTGTGGGAAGAAATATCCAGGGAATTGTTATGGCTAGGCTTGTATAGGCCCGAGGGCTAATAGCCTAGTACCAACCTATGAACCTAATCAAGCAAAACATTTTCAGTCTTAGCATAGACAGTGGGGATAAAGGTATAACCCCTGCTAAGCAGTTCAGCATATTCACTTTCATAAACATTAGATATGTAATTATAAATTTCAAAGTCACCTGCTGCATTACAGATAATTTCAGGTCCAGCATCATCTTCCATGGAGAGAACGTCAAGCAACAAAACTAATTCCTTCTTCCCCTACAGTCCACTTACTGTTTGTACTGCCATTTACGCTGACAATTTGTTTTGTGTGAAGAGTCCCAATGGGTATTCCTCTGTTCCCACAGGCATTCTGAATGCAGCATTTATCACTGGTCAAAGGATTTCAAGGAAATCTATGTTATAAGCAGACAAAAGTGCTTAACCCTGGTTTTATGTTCCTCATTAAATGGGTTTTGTGTGGTGCTGATGTTCCAGTATCTTATTCACTCCCTTTTTTATTTTTCTTAAATATGTTGAATGCTTTCTAATCATTTTATTGTATTGCCAAAAAGGTGCTACCAGCAGTTCTGTATATAGTGTTTCTTCAGCCTGGCCAGTGCACTGGAGTTTAATCCACTAAAATATGGAAGCGACCCATGTCCTACCTAACAGTTCAAGTCTCACCTTATCATTGGTGGTCTTTCTGAAAAACTCCCAGTTTCTGACGGCATCAATTAAATATTTTATATACGAGATATTAGGTATTAGATATCAATGGTTAGATATTACTTTGTGAATAAACATAGAGTTTATCAAATGGAACAAGTAACTAAAATCTGTGCCAAAATTCAAATTTGAAAAGAAATCACAAATTGGGTTAATTAGCTGAAAAGCTAAATTTAATAAAAATCAAGCACTCTCATTCATAAAATGTACAAATTAACTTTATCAAACGAAGTAATCACAACTGAGTGTTCATTTAAATAAAAGTGCACTCGTGTCTCAGTACCATTTCCAATGAAACAGTACTGAAGAGGTTTCTTTTCAAATTAGTTAATAGTGTAATTTAACTCTGTATTTTAAAGGCATTAAATGTAAATTGCAAAATAATGCTTGCCTTTATAAAATTGAATGAATATCATCACCTGTCATGTCACTTTGAACTCTTTCTATAACAAAAAATAAAAACATTTTTTCCTAAATTAGCACCCAACACACTGTTTTATGACATTCTTCAAATACTTAAATTTTATAGATCAAAAGTGTCCAGATTTTTTTTTATTTTAATTATCTCATACTTTTCCCTATATAAAATGATCAGAGAAACGACAGTGTGCATTATCTGAGTTGATTTAATTTTTACAAATGCATAATTGTAAATTATTTAAATGTACATTTGCCTGTGATTATATTGTCTGATAAAGTTCATTTGCATGCCTTACAAATAAAAGTACTTACCATTTTTATTTCATTATTTTTTTTATTAAAATATCATCTAAGTAGTTTAGCTCCAGTCATGTTTTTTTTTGTGTAAGCTGAGAGATAAACTTAGCTTCTAGCTTTTGTCATATGGAAAGAATTAGTATGTATATCTAAATGTTAGGTAGTTCAAGTCTTTTTCCACTTTAAATTTCATCAACTTTTCCCCAGATATTGTAGTTCTGTATAAGTTTGTATAAGTCTCACAAGAAATCAAAGACCCATTTCTAGAGTCAAGGCAGTTTCTCAGATAAAGTCAGGTCTGGATGGTTTCTCTAAAGTAATGAGTATTTTGGGAAGATAATCATCTTAAATAATTATACATTTTACCTAAAAAAGGTATTTCAGTGACTTCCATATTTCTTTTCCCTGTATTACTTCTTCTACCGAAGTCATTATTTTCAGTTTTACAATCTTAGTAATGTTGTTTCAGTGACTAATCAGTAAATATGTAAGTTTGTCTTCTGATAGAAAGTAAGATTGCCTAATAATAATCATTATGCAATGCACAAGCTTCATTAAGCTTACAGATTTGTCTTCATCTCTGTTGAATGTTGTGATACCCCACCACTAGCCCAGTAATCAAGGAGCCTCAATCCTCATCACTGGCAACAGCTGGGAGGATGACAAGTACACACACAGTAAAGTGCAATTTCCTCTAAGAGCACACAGAGACCACAGTCAGTCTGAAGCTGGTTTCTCCCTATCCCCAATAAGACTCCCCACTGGCACAGCTATAGGGTAGAGATCTCAGCTGAGTGGCCAAGCAAAGACCTCCAGCACCCACTCTGTCCAACCAGTGCTTCACATCCCTGCCCAAGAAGCTGGCACACACACTCTTTGAGATTTGATTTATATATAAACACACACACACACACGCGCACACACACACACACACACACACACACACACACACACACACACACACACACACACACACACACACACACACACCTGGGAAAAGCTGACACAGGTTTACTAGCTATGCCCCCTTTTGCCCAGACTATAAGGTAGTTATTACTGCCACCAGCCAACTATCAGCTATCAGCTACTTTAAGGCCCTTAACAAAAGGTGTTGAATCCCACTGTGCAATGTTACTATTAATCTAAATGGTAGTTTGACCAAGAGCAAGGCTATTAGGAGTGGCCCACACAGTGTCACCAAATAAATATGCAAGTAGTCTCAGAACATAAATATGTCTCTACACAGATCAGCCACAGTGAAAGGTTTAAATATACTTAATAATAAATAATAAAAGAACAAAAAAAATACTCAGCAAATAATCACATAGTAGAAACAAGTATATTCCAAGCACCATGATCCAAGCAAAGGGAGCAGTAATAGTATAAAACCAAACTGTTTATTATGAAAAGGTAAGTGTTTTTGCAACTTTTCCTGGTTGCTTGTTCAGACCAAATAACAAACAGAGAAACATGACATCCATTTTTAAACATTTCCCATTTGAAAACAGCCTATCAGTAGTTAGTATTCGGACAGACCTGATTTAAAGACATATAAAAACATTAATTACATTTTAAAATAAATAACTTCCCATATCAAAAAGCTGAATGGCTATACAAACACATTTATTTGTTTGCTAGCAAATAATCGCAGTTAAACCAGAGTTCAAAATCACAGGAAATATTTAAAACAACATTGCAAGACAGTCTCAAATAAATAAAGAAAACATCTGAGCTATACTTCACTATATTCCTGTCTGTATCTAAGAGAAGTTACTGTACCCTAGTTAACTTACTTACAGAGCCAGGCAAGACAGATGTGGTTAATGGGTCTTCCAGCTGATGCTGTCAGGTCAAAGACAAAATACAGAATGCACAGTCTCTGCCTCAGAGAGTTCTTCAATTAATATCTCAAATATTGCTCCTGGGATACTTGTAGCATAACATCACTTCATGTCATCTGACCATCAGTTCCCAGGCTCACAACCATTGATTTTAGCATTGACCTGTGAAAACCCATAGACTGTAGATCTTTTGGCAAATGGTGGAAGTCGAAAAATAATTTACATTCCTCCACATTTAAAGACAATACAAAAACTTCTAGTTCTAGACATTATGTCTCCTGTAGGACTGAAACTGAAAGATAATATCTGTTTTGTTATGTGGTTATAAAGTAATTTAAGTTTTAAGCTAGTCTTCTGAAGTTAACTTCTTGTATTTACGTCCCCATTGTTAAAATACATATACATCTAAACAGTTACAAAAGTGTATATACATTTCTGCTCGGTATTTTACAAAATACATCTTCCACACTCTTCTGTACAATATGACATGCAGTTCTAATACCGTTGTAACACAGGCAATTGCATCATGCTGATATTCACAAGTGGCACACAACTACATACAAAATTCCAGATAGCTGGGCTAGCAGTATCTCCTTCTGTCACACTTCTGTATAAATCATATTAATATTAAAATGACATATAATTATTTACAAAATTCCAGATAGCTAGGCTGACAATATTTTCTTTTGTAACAAATGTCTTAGTTCCTTGATGTGTAAATAAATAACTAAAAAAATAAGTAACCCAGCATTTTTCTTGTGAAATAACATTCAAAAGACTGAAATGCTTTCTGGAAATCTAGAAAGAAGGCAGCCCTAAATCCCTCATCATTCCTGGCAAGTTGCTGAAAGGATTATCATTTCCCTTTGATACATACTTGCTGAGTGCATTGATTTGGGTGTTTTAGGTATCCCTTAAGTCTCTGTTTGAATATGTTTATACTTTTATATAAAAGGAGAGTAGGAAAATGGCTCTGTAAAGCCTTGAGATCTTGAATCTTTTTCTTCTTTAGAAAACAGAAATAGGTAACCAAGAATGTTGAAAAGAGAAGCAACTCCTTCTGCTCTGCAGGAAGAAATAATTGGAATAGCTTATAGGATAAACTTTCATGAAAGTTGATTTTTTGTAAGTCCACAGTATTCCTATTTTGATCAAGGTGTCCTAGTTGCAGTTTTTGTTTCTTGAGAAAAAAAAAACGTACCCAGCCTATCGGCATTTATGTGGAATATCTTGGACTGTTTTGCAGTTGTCATAAAGGAAGCCACTAAACACTGAAAGTGTGATAAGAGACTTAAGGACACAGTTGGACAGTGGTCTCACCTTCGATAACCACATTGCCACAACAGTCAGGAAATCCTTCTATGTGGCACACCACATCACTAAGGGCTTTTCATCAAAAAAAAAGGAGGTCATTGTCCCACTGTACTCATCCCTCATTAGACTCATTATAGAATACAACACCCCGTTTGGTGTGTACCTCTGAATACATCTGCAACAACTGGAAAGGCTGCAGAAAGACCTCACTAAAACAATCACATGCCTAAAGCAGATGCCCTATGCTGACCATCTCCAAAAACTCCACCTATACTCTGTTGCATATCGTCTACTCAGAGGCGATCTCTGCTTAACATACAAGGCCATGTCAAACCTAGAGCTGTTGGACATGCTACACTTAAAGAAATCCCAATCCCTCAGAGACACACGCTCAAGGGATCTAAATCTTGTAATCACAATGAACAAAACATGCTGGAGGGATAGGTTCCTGACCCAGAGACTCCCCAGACTCTGGAATAGACTGCCCATACATGTCAAGCAGAGCGCCTCTTTGGTCCTTTTCAAAAGGAACTCTGATGATTGGATAGGAGATAGGAAATTCACCCCGGGGATCACATCAGTCGCCCTGCTAGACATGGGTCCAGGGAAGTAAATACTGTGGAAGAAATAGCCAGAGAATTTTTATGGCTAGGCTTGTATAGGCCCTAGGGCTGATAGACTAGTACCAACCTATGAGCCTATGAACCTTATGCTGTGCCTCAGGGATGGACCTGATTTGCTATTTCATCCTGTAGAATGCAGCCATTCTTAGTCTTTTTATTAGTATTTTAACAATGGTTACAACTACAGTTCCCCATAAAACTGCAATAATCACCATTTTCCATTTTTTGTACATTAAAAGCCAGTATGGAAATCAACAGCATCAACAAAGCTGAAATGTTATGAAATACATTCACATTTGCACATTTTATTGCAATAATATATAGAAATGTAATTGAGCATCAGCCTTCTAGCAAATGCTTGTGGGCTAATAGTGTACTTAAGATTATGCACCATAAGTCTAGGCTGAATAACACAAATTTGCACCCCAACAGCTGCATAACAAGTATGCAGTAGGAGTAATTTGCTCTCTATATCTCTGTGTTCTCCTCACTCAGTGATTACAATTTATGGTTTCTTACCGTACATTTGGTAGTTACTCGACCCCTTTCATCATCCAAAATCAGCAAATTCACTTATGCAGAAAAGTCATACTCTCTGACAGCCATAGCTAAGTTGACATTTTTTCTGCACCTTTTTGCACTGACTAGCAGCTAAAATCCTATCACAGTTTCAAAACCTACCCATATCTGTGGCCACCTCTATCACCACTTTCTTACCTGTCCATAATTTCACAAACCAAAGTCTTCAGCTTTTCTCTTACATTCTCCTCCCGGCCTCTGAATTTCCATGGACTGGCCACTCCTTTCATAACCCACACTGTTATGAATTACAGATGAACATGTCACTGTCTCTTCCTGCACTCTTGATCTGATACCACTCTAAACATACTAATAGATCACATTTTTCCATTACTCACTTGCATACTTTGAAATTTATCACCTGCACTCACCTTCACAAGTCCTTTAACCCCTTTCTTTCCTACCACATATATAGCTGTTCAGCATTTAATGATCCATGCCCCAACACACCTTGCTTTTGCCTCTACATTTCCATTACATTCCTCTGAGTGTATTAACTATTTATAAAATAAAAAAAATGACTCCATCATTGTGAAAATGAGAAGTACATATGTTTACTGGTTAAGAGCTTTCAACAAGTAAACTAAATGAGATCTCTGACCTCAGCAGGGAAGGGGTGGGACTGAGGGGCTGATACCTCACTAACTCATGGACTCCATCAACTATAAAGGACAGTGGTATAGGTTAAGTAATGCAATATACAATGGGGGACTTAGCATGTGGTGAACAGTCAATGAAATCCTCAGGAAGTAGTAGCAATTCTGAGTATTTTTTATTTTTTTTTAATTTATATTTCACGCTTGGAAAGTCTCATTTGCAAAGTAATTCAACACCATTAGATTCCAGTATGTCATATATGAAGCTGCTTTCTTTAGCAACCCTTTATGTCTAGAGAGGTTTGGACCCATTCTATGCTTTCTATAGCTTGCATCTATATATTTTCCATGAGACAGTTTAACATCCACATTTCTTCCTTAGGAACAAGAAAGCCTATCCTAAAAGCTGCATCTGAATAATGGTGGCTTTATTAACAGGAACCTCCAACCCTCAGTTAATTACAGGGTGTTGTTTTCTGAAATGTAATGCCAAAGTGTATTTTATATAGGAAAACAATTCTTGCCCTATTTATTTGTTGCTGTTTTTTTTAATGAGATCTATGTGTGCATTCCACCAGCATGTACTAAATCCCAGTTAATAGTAAACTGAACTGCTTAAACCAGAAACAGAGATTAATAAGTTATACTTGATCTAAAGTTATACTAATGCAACATCTAAATGGCAATATTTCTTTTGTTTTGCTAGTGATTTTTAAAATTACAAGTAGGTTTACAGCTCAGTGCTATATATAACTGAGCTGCTGAAAACTGATAAAAAAAAATCACAGATAGCACAACGTGACTAGTGATGCTGTTCTGACTATGAATAAAAAGCTTTACAGCAGCGTATAAAATTAGAACATGCCTCATATATTTTTCATTTGCAAGTCTGTTGAGGTTAATGAAATGTTGCATGCCCTTAATACATAAGAATGATGAATCCATAAATATAAAGTGTTATTGAATATCAAAATTAATTTCCAATAGACAGAATTAAAGGATCTTATACAGCAGCAGTGGAAACATTAATGACAGGGACATTTAGTGATACATTTCTGTGTGGCAGTGACTACCCTGTGCTGTGATGTATGAATTCAGTCTACCTCAGCATCAATGTTGTTATAGTCAGAAGTATATCCTGCAAACATTGTACTGCATCCCATGCCTTTAACACACTACAGCACAACACTCCTTAATAACAGGTTGGTATAATGCAAGCATAGCTTAGTTATAGATGAGACAGTGACACACTATTTTCAGTGTTGGTTTAACAAATTTTGTAGAACTATCGGTGCTAGATTATGTTGCTGAGATTTGTTAATGAAAGTTGGCCTACTTCATTTAGTATTTACTACATATATCTAGTTCCATAGCCAAAGAGTGGAAACTGGAGTAGTAAAATCATCTGATGACTTTAGTGTAAGTAAACAGTGCAAAGGAACAGAAAAAAAGGCTTGTAGTTTACTGACAATATAGAAAAAAATATTGAGTGGAAAACAGAAAGCATCCATTATTCAATACAAAAATGATCCACATTGGAAAGAGACTGCTGTAAAGTCATAGAAAAGTTAGAGTCATGTCAGCAAAGGCTGGCCAAAAAGCATAGCATCTGCATCTGAAGCTATTAAATAATGACTGATAAAAAGGCTGACAAAAGATGTGATAGAGACTCCTGCAGACTTCATGTGAATATAGAGTATTCCAAGAGATTACAATGTTTCAGCAAAAAAAAAAAAAAACACATTTGTAAACATGATGAAAAATGATACAGGTTAAGAGGGTAGTAGGGAATTATATGATGGGGGTTAACATGCAGAAGGGGATTTTAGGCCCATTAGATTGATGTCTGTGACACTGTGTATCATTCAATCATTCATTTATTCATTTAGTCATTATTTTTATTCATGTTCTTCTTTATCCACTGTAGGTCTTGGAGAATTTAAAGCCTATCCTATCACTTATGGGATGGTTGTGATACCTGACTATTGTGTGGCACATGTGTACACATAAGCAATGTCAGACATGTCACACACATGCACCTATAGGTAATTTGTTGGATTACTATTTCACCTATGGAATGTCTTTTATTTTATCCGAGTCAAAATTACAAAAAAAATATATAAATATATATATATATATATATATATATATATATATATATATATATATATATATATATATCCCATGGACACAGGAAGGACATGCAGATTTCATGCAGCAGTCATCAAAATAAGAAATAAAGTGGGAGAACAAGTGTTGTGAGGCAACAGTGCTAACTATTGTGCAACTGCAGCACCCATTACATTTTGCAAATCATTTATACTCCTTCTGCTATCAGATCTCTTTTGTTAAATAATATCAATGGCCCAACAAATTCATCTGTTTACTAAAATGCAAAAACAAAAATTAAATAAGTGATACTATTTGCTTTGCAGATACTACATGATTAATGCATGTAACTGCCTACATACTTTAAGAGGCTGTAAGGTCAAATCTAGTGAGGGAATGCATTTATAAATATCATGTGGTGAGCATAAAGCATTCTTCATGATGCGTGGGAAAGGCAAGTTGTATACTATATATGAACATCATGGTTTGCAGTAGGTAAGGAAAGTCACAAACCTGGTGGGGCAACCATCCCTTATTAGCCATATTTTGCAAGTAAGGAAAGTGAATAACTAGGCCCTTTTTCAGTAACGACCTAGTTACAAAGAAAGTTAATATAATCATAGTCTGAAAAGAGCAAAGAAAAACAATAAAAGTATTAGGCCAGTACAAAACAATCAGTATTTAGGAAACAAAACAGTCTCTATTTCTACTTGCTGTGTGGTTGCTTGACAACATAAAATGTCTCTTATGCTATGACAGCAACTCATACACCGATACTGGTAAAAGTATACAGAGAAGACAGGTATGCAGTCCATAGGTTCTTAACTTCATACTAAGCTTATAGCAGAAGGGCTGTTAAGAAGCACGGCCAGAACTCTTCTTGGTATTGCGAGTATATTAGTTACCTCTGGAAAGGTGATTGCTTCATATCTCAGGTATAACTTCATGGCCTCTCAGACAATCATCAGGTTTATTAGACTGTTTTAGATTGTTTGACATGCAGAGTGAGTTTAATTCAATGGTAGGAAATGCACTGGGTAATGAATCTGTCACACCAACAGGTGTTAATGTTATGGTAGAGGATGAGACCTTTAGTATGAGTTCTAGACAGATCATTTGTTCTGAGAAAAGGGAAGACTTTCAGTGCTCAGAAGGAAAAAAAGGAGTTTGCCCCTTATGAGTCTATGCTGAGGTCTTTCAAGTTAATCAAGGTACTTTGTGAGGTGTATTCCAAAAGGGCATTGTTTTCACAAATAGAGCTAATAAAGGATGAGTATATAAGAACCAAGACTACATGGGATCTAGAAGAAATATCCTAATGATCAACTAAACAAGTTGCCACCACACCTATGACATGGTGATCAAAAGTAAGCTTGCCCTCAACATGGGTATATTCTTCCTAGATAAGTAGATAAGTGCATCCATTTTAAGATAGTTATCAGCAATGTGGCAAGAAGGGTTGGGGTTATATGTTTCTTAAAGGTAACTATATTGCATTTTTGTTATTAAAAATGAGCCAGTGATTGACACGCCAAGCACTGGTTTGGTTTAGACCCTGGTGGAGTATTTAAGTGTCATGCAGGATTTACAAATTAAACCCAGTATGCAGTTGTCATCAAATGCAGGTAGTCACAGTCCTTTGACATCTACTTTCAGTTGTAAAAATTAGACATACACGCACACACACACACACACACACACACACACACACACACACACACACACACACACACACACACACACACACACACACACACACACACACACACACACACACACACACACACAAAAAATCCCTTGCATTCAGAAAGGGTTACTCCATAAATGGTTAATGCCTCAGTGCAACCCTTTCCAGTTCAGATACTACTGTACTGTATTGATTTTCTGTGAGTGGAGGGATTAGAAAAGTGCCAAGTACCCACTGGTGGTGGTATGTAGAAATGAGCAAGCCAGGTAACCATCTAATGCAAATTAGCCATACAGTCTCTCCCAGAAATGCCTATGTCTACTTATTTGCACTGCCAAATAAGTCAGAAAATTGCTCATCTATATAAATCAGCATGGCTGGCAAGAAACTTAACTTGGCTGAAAGATGCTGGTAACCCAATGAAGCGAATGGAAGAAGCTACTGTAGAGGTAAGTGCAGCTATAGTCCTCTTGAGATGTAGAGCTGTGGGTGTGTGAGTTTGTGGCAAGGCACGTGCATGTCTGTAGGTGTATGAATAGAATCAGATGAGTGTGTGTGTGTGTGTGTGTGTGTGTGTGTGTGTGTGTGTGTGTGTGTGTGTGTGTGTGTGTGTGTGTGTGTGTGTGTGTGTGTGTGTGTGTGTGTGTGTGTGTGTGTGTGTGTGTGTGTGTAAGCATGACCATGGGCAAATAGATGAGTGTGTATGTGGTGTGCATGAATGTCTAAATATGTCAGATTCAAATCAAACACAGAGTTTGACAATAAGCTCAATGAATCTCAAGCACAAATCCAAGACAAAAATGAAATAAAGTCACCAAAATCACAAACAGATCTGTTCTGTATATCTTTAATCCAAAGTGCAAACAATGCTTAAAGACACAGAAAATGCTAGTAAAATCTTTTGCCAACTGGCTCCATCAGACATGTTCTGTGCTTCTGTGGACAAAAGTTTTTACTAGCATTTTCTGTGTCTTTGTTCTTTGCACTTTGTGTTAAAGTTATACTGAACAGACCCATTTCATGGTCTCGGTGACTTTATTTCATTTTTTGTCTTTAATGCCTTAATATATGCATGTTTGTGTGTGTGCACTTGTGTGTGCTTGTGTGTGTGTGTGTGTGTGTGTGTGTGTGTGTGTGTGTGTGTGTGTGTGTGTGTGAGAGACAGTATGGGAAGGCTGCCTGTCACAACATTCAATGTCACTGATCCAGAACTGTGGACAAAGCCAGAAATAATGGAGGGGGGCGATGGTCAGAATCGGAAACAATTTTTAAATATTACTGTAATTCACTTAAATGTCAATGCAACATCAGATTTTGCATCAACTTATATTTATAAATAATAATAACTATGAAACTCTAATGTGTGGCATTATTTACTGAGTATAACAGTGATTCACCAGAACTGCTACAATTTTTAAAGGCACACAGCAAATACATGAGGAAGCATCAATGGCATTCTGCAACCTTCGTGACAGTAGAAAGGCATAACATCTGTGCTAGTGTGATAGTGGAAAGGCATGACATCTGTGCTAGTGTGACAGTGGAAAGGGATTACATCTGTGCTAGTGTGACAGTGGAAAGGCATGGCATATGTGATAGTGTGATTCACTGGCTGCCAGAGGACACTGCTGCATCAATGTGCTGTCAATATGAGCAGTATAAATTGACAATTCAAAGAAATGCAAATCATCTAATAATAAGGTGTTACTCATGGTTTACCCATGAATCTTTGAAGCATGCACCTTTGCTTGCAGATTTCAGAGAGATGAATATGACTATCAAAAAATGGTGCATTAAAAACCCTACCCTGACAAGTTATACACACCAACTCCTTTGTCACACCATTGTGGAGAAAGGCAAGCAAATACAGAAAAATGCTCCACTGACTCATACATTAAAAATATTCTGGTGAAAATAACCACAATATTAAATTTATTAACTAAAGCCACTGTCCACCAGTGCTGTGATGACCTGTAGCCATGCTCTGCCTCACAGTGGCTAAAGCTATGTCTGAATCACATATTTCACATTTGCATTAACTAACCTGCTAGTGGAAGGTGTTAAATATGACTGCAGCCAGGTTTCTCTGAATCCCAGGGTATAATCTAACATCAGCTTCCAAACATGTGAGAGTGAAAAAATTGAGTGATCGCTGTTGACATCTTATCCATTGCATGGAGACATGCAGCATGCATTGATTTTGAGTAGCTGTATTTTATGTTACTTTAGCAGATGTTTTGAATATGTGGCAGATGGGTTCATTAGGGAATGGTTTCAGTAATGTTTAAGGCATAGTGAGCAAAGATGGACTCATATAAATTATGGCCAGCTGCAGGCAATAGTAAACAATCTTTCTGAAATTGGTACGCCTTGTTTGCTGTAGCATAGACTAGATTCAGGCCGGCTGGATCTAGCTTTGTTTGTATAACTTGTGCACTGATCCAGGCCGTCTTTTTTGGAGAAGGTTTCTCTGTACCCCAGTGGCAGGACTGTGCAGTTAGAACTTGTCTGATTGAAAACTGCTGGAACAGGGCTCAGTTTTGAGCTTTTAACTGGTTAATTGGGTAAAGTGTTGTTTTGATTGTATCTGCTCTTTTTTTCTGAAAAAAAAAATAATATTTATATATATACTTGTTTCCCACCTTTCTGAACTAGTATAGTCCAGTTTTCAGGTCACTGCTGAATCTAGGGCTGTGTTACATGTTTCTGTGTTGCCCATACCTTACTTGGATAGAAGGAAGTTTCTCTGTTCACCTGTGAGAGAGGGGAGCTTTGAGCAGCCTATCTGTCCCTGGAGGAGTGGTTTCAGCCCAGAAGTTAGTAGTTTATTGGCCATTTTGGGATAATTTCTATCTCTTTCACTTCCCTGCTATAAAAACTGCATTTGTGCAGTTTTTTGCGCTTGTATTCCACTCAGCAAGTACCTTCCAGGTGTTCTGCAGAGTCTACAGCAGCAGAGAGACAAAAGAGAGTTTGGAGGAATTAAGTATCATTTTTCTGCTTTTCTTTCTGTCTTAACTAATTCCTCCTAAAATGCCAGTTTTCTTTTACATTTCTGTGATTTAAAAAGTTTGCTATTGCTACATATTGTACTTATTTGCTGCCTGCACTTGAATTAAGTCATTTTTGTGTTTAAATAATCTGTTTAACTGTTGTAGGCTACACACTAAAGTGCAATAGCCTTTTCTGTGCATTTATAGTGCTGTTTTGATTGTATCTGCTCTATTTTCTGAAAAAAAATCAAGAAAACAAAAAAAATATACTTGTTACCTGCCTTTCTGAACTAGTATAGTCCAGTTTTCAGGTTATTGCTGAATCCAGGGCTGTGTTACAAGTTTCTGTGTTGCCCATACCTTACTTGGATAGAAGGAAGTTTTTCTGTTCACCTGTGGGAGAGGGGAGCTTTGAGCAGCCTATCTGTCCCTGGAGGAGTGGTTTCAGGCCAGAAGTTAGTAGTTTATTGGCCATTTTGGGCTAATTTCTATCTCTCTCACTTCCCTGCTATAAAAACCGCATTTGCGTAGTTTTTGTGCTTGTATTCCACTCAGCAAGTGCCTTCCAGGTGTTCTGCAGAGTCTACAGCAGTAGAGAGACAAAAGAGTGACTTTGGAGTGATTAAGTATCATTTTCTGCTTTTCTTGCTGTCTTAACTAATTCTGCCTAAAACGCCAGTTTTTTTAGTAAATCTGTGATTTAAAAAGTTTGTTATTGCTACATATTGTACTTATTTGCTGCCTGCACTTGAATTAAGTCATTTATGTGTTTACATAATCTGTTTAACTGTTGTAGGCTACACACTAAAGTGTGATAGCCTTTTCTGTGCATTTAAAATGTTGTTTTGATTGTATCTACTCTATTTTCTGAAAAAAAAATCAAAACAAAAAAAATATATGCTTGTTACCCTCCTTTCTGAACTAGTATAGTCCAGTTTTCAGGTTATTGCTGAATCCAGGGCTGAGTTACTAGTTTCTGTGTTGCCCATACCTTACTTGGATAGAAGGAAGTTTCTCTATTCACCTGTGAGAGGGGGGAGCTTTGAGCAGCCTATTTGTCCCTGGAGGGGTGGTTTCAGCCCAGAAGTTAGTAGTTTATTGGCCATTTTGGGCTAATTTTGATTGTATCTGCTCTATTTTCTGAAAAATATATATATATATATATATATATACTTTTCACACCTTTCTGAACTAGTATAGTCCAGTTCTCAGGTTATTGCTGAATCCAGGGCTGTGTTACAAGTTTCTGTGTTGCCCATACCTTACTTGATAGAAGGAAGTTTCTCTGTTTACCTGTGAGAGAGGGGAGCTTTGAGCAGCCTATCTGTTCCTGGAGCAGTGATTTCAGCCCACACGTTAGTAGTTTATTGGCCATTTTTGGCTAATTTCTATCTCTTTCACTTCCCTGTTATAAAAAAACGCATTTGTGCAGTTTTGCACACTGGGCAGCACCATTTAGCTAGACTTAAAGTATTCTCAGCTCCACAAAGTCTACTTTTCAATTTTTCCCTTGGAACTAGATAAACCTTCAACTTTAGCACTCAAACTATTCATTTCACAGTCAAACACTTCCTTAAAACTCATAGCAAGCACTAATTGACCCTAGCACTAGACCCCCTCTATACTGTCCAGAAGGACAAGGCTCTCTATTCATCCCCACCAGCCAATCAGAAAAACAGCTTACTCTACCTATTCAGGCATGTACAAAGGGCAGTTTTCAGTGTACTCTCCAGTCCAACTGGTGAATCTGGGCATTTTGAGGCAATGTTACAACTGCCTCATGTACACAGACAACCCCCTCCACCTACCACCAAACACTAATATATGCAAGAGATGCAATTATACAGCCAAACTGGAGGCAGAGCTCTCTCAACCCAAGGCTGGAACTGACAGTCAAGAGGAGAAGGGTAACACTTGCAATACACCACCAGTCTCACATAGACCTAATAAACCAACACTGGTAAATAGACAGTAATCTACGTAACACCAAAAGTGTGATAAGAGACCTTGGGACTCAGGTGGATAGTAGTCTCTCCTTTGATAATCACATCACCACAGTGGTCAGGAAATCCTACTATGTGGCACATCTCATCACAAAAGGTTTCTCATCCAGAAAAAAGAGGTCATTGTTCCCCTCTACTCAACACTCATCAGACCCATTATAGAGTACAACGCCCCTTTTGGTATGTACCTCAAAAGGCATCTACAACAACTGGAAAGGCCGAAAAATACCTCACAAAGAGGATTACTGGCATCAAACAGATGCCTTACACAGACCGTCTCAAAAAACTCCAGCTTTACTCCGTCGCATAGCGCCTACTCAGAGGCGATCTCTGCCTAACATACAAAGCTATGTCAAACCCAGAGCTGTTGGACATGCTCCACTTAAAGAAATCCCAATCCCTCTGAGTTACACGCTCTAGGGACCTAAACCTTGTCACCACAATAAACAGAACATGCTGGAGGGATAGATTCCTGTCCCAGAGACTTCCCATACTCTGGAACAGACTACCTATCTTTGTCAAACAGAGCTCCAAATTAACACTATTCAAGAAAAATCTTGATGATTGGATGGGTAACAGTAAATTCACCCTGGGATCACTTCTGTGGTTCTGCTTGACAGGGGCACAGGAAAATAATTTTCTTGGGTGGCAAAAGCCAGGGTAGCTTTTTGGCTAGGCTTGTATAGGCCCTAGGGCCAATAGCCTAGTACCTACCTATGAACCTATGAACCTATAACACACATGAATACATGAAAACATACTCGGAAGCTCTAAATAAAAATCTGCAAAAGCAACAGACACCACCAAAGCAGACATCCAAGCAACCTCCACACTCCATCACCAACCATGAAACACATACTTCACATAATCAGTGTGCCACGCAATCACAGCCCTTAACACAAAATAACATACCCAACACACTAGTAATAGGCGACTCTATAGTCAGGCACACTGATGTCCCACTAACTAGGCTGGACAAGGAGAAGGTTACAGTTAGGTGCCTGTTGGGTGCCAGGATCCACCACATAACACAAGCACTCAGGTCACTCCAGAACAAGTACAAATACAACTCTGTCATTGTCCATGTTGGTGTGAATGACCTGAGACATACCTCCCTGGACTACATGAAAAGAGACATGGAAGAGCTTTCTGGTCATGTAGCCCAGGCCGGTATGACCCTGACCCTGAGTAGCATCCTGCCCTCACCAAGAATGATGCCACAGTATAAAGAAAAAATGATCAATTTCAACAATTGGCTAATTTTCTGGTGTCATTCAAAGGGGATCCAGTATCTGTACACCTTGGATGACATGCTCAACAAGCCATGTTGCTTTGCAAGAGATGGCTTGCACCTGTCACCCTTAGGCTTTTGAATACTGGCCAAGGCTCTTGCCACCCCCATAGTGCCTTTTTTAGGCAAGGCTCAAAAGAAAAACCCACCACCATAAATAGCACAAGTAACCAAAAACTGAGGGTAATGCTACTCAATGCCAGAAGTCTAAACCTCAAAATGCATGCACTTGAGGCACTCCTCAGTATGGAGAACATCAATATCTGTGCAGTAACAGAAACCTGGTTTAAGGCTCCTGAGAGCACCCCCGCACTACTAGGCTATAACTCATACCATACCTTTCGGCCACAGAATCAGGATCGAAACACAAAAGGCGGGGTTGTATCCATATTTATCAAGGATACCCATACCACCAGGTTAGTGGTATAGCACAATGCATCAGAGATCATCCATGTGCAACTAACAATGGTCAAAACTGCAATCCAAATTGTAGCTTGCTACAGATCACCCACCATGGCCCAGGACCCCCATTATGCATTTCTGGAGACACTGGAAAATATAAAGGTCCTACCAAACACCCTAATACAGGGTGATTTCAATTACCCAAACATAAACTGGGAGAACTACTCAAGTACTAACTCCCTTGCCCAACGCTTCCTGGAATTTATAAACTCAAATGCCCTGGATCAACTGGTCAACACCCCCACCAGAGGGAAGAACATATTGGACCTGGTCATCACCAACATGAGCAACCAGTGTTCCTCACTGGAGGTCAACCCCTCACTGGTTAAATCAGACCATAGACTAATCACTCTGGATATCCATATTCCTCCCCCACCCCCAATCAAGGAAACCACCATGAAAAACTTTTCAAAAGCAAACTTCACATTACTTAAGACCGAAGAGGAAAGGTTCACAGCCCCCCTGCTAAAGGACAATGCTGTCCAACCTGCTGAAACCTTTACAAAGGCACTCTATGAGCATCTGCAGGAATGCATGGATCATGCTATCCCAAGTAAAACCAAGACTCACTCCTCCAAGAAAAGGAAACTAGTCTGGTGGACCCCTGCCATAAACAAGATATACAACAGAAGGAGGAAACTAGTACAGAAAAGAGTAAAATCCCAAGAAGGAAAGACATCCCTGATCAGTATCAGCAAGAAACTATGATCCCTCATTAAATCATCCAAGGCTAGTTTCGAAAGAAAAATTGCCAATGACTCCAAAGATAACCACAAAGCGTTCTTTAGCTATGTCAAGAACCTAAGTGGAAACTCTCAGATCTGCTCTGAGTTAGTGCAGAATGGCACAAAATACACTAAACCGAGTGATATTGCCAACATTCTGGCAGATAGGTTTAGTGAAAACGTAATCCCCCTTTCACCCCCTAAAGGGTCCATAACCATACCCAAAGAATGTAGGGCCCCATCAATCACTGACACACAGGTTAAAACAGCCCTATCCAAAGCCAAAAACACAGCTTCAATGGGACCAGACGGTGTCCCAAGCTGTGTCTTACAAGAGCTCCAAAATGACCTAACCCCTCACTTAAACACACTGCTCAAACTCAGCCTCTCTACAGGCTATGTACCCACAGAGTGGCACACAGCAACAGTTATCCCGGTCCACAAAGGTGGAGCCACAACGGACCCCAGGAACTATCGCCCTATAAGCCTGACTAGCCTGGTTTGCAAGCCTATGGAATGCATCATCATGGAACTCATTAACAGAGACATTGGGAACCTCAAACCTTGGACCCTACCCAGTTTGGCTTTGTTAAGGGCAGATCATGCCTCCTAAACCTGTTGGACTTCTTTGAGATGGTTACCAAGGCATTAGATGAGGGAAAGGAGGTTCACACAGCCTACCTACACATCACAAAGGCTTTTGACACCATTCCCCATTCTAGTATTATAGACAAGAACACCAGCTTGAACATAAACTTCTACGTCACGAGATGGGTTGCCAACTGGCGCATGGATAGAACCCACATGGTGAGAGTTGCAGGCTCTATGTCCGACTCTAAACCAGTTACACGTGGCGTCTCCCAGGGCTCAGTCCTAGGACACCTCCTGTTCGGTATATACTTCTAAGAGGTACAGGCACGCATAGTAGGACTATGGCTGACCAAGTTCGCAGACAACTGCAAACTAGGGCCATAATTGATTCTCTGGCTGATACAGACACCCTCCAGATGGGTCTCACTGAGACGGATACCTGGTGTCAAAATCATGGCCTCAAGCTAAATGCCAAAAAGTGCATAGTCATCCCCTTTGGATAAAACAAAGTACCCGCGAACTACCACATAGGCGGTAGTCCCCTAAATGCAGAAAATGTAATAAGGGATCTGGGGACCCAAGTAGATAGTAAACTCTCCTTTGATAATCATATTGCCAAGGTGGTTAGAAAATCCTTCTATGTGGCCCACCTAATCACAAAAGGGTTCGCATCTAGAACAAAAGAGGTTATTGTGCCTCTCTACTCATCACTCCTTAGACCGATCATAGAATACAACACCCCATTTGGGATGTACCTTACAAGACACCTGCAACAGCTGGAAAGACCAGAAAAGCACCTCGCCAAGAGGATTACTGGCCTCAAACAGATGCCCTATGCAGCCCAACTCAAGAAACTTCAGCTGTACTCGGTTGCATACCGCTTAATGAGAGGTGATCTCTGCCTGACATACAAGGTCATGTTCAACCAAGAATTGTTGGACATGCTCCAACTAAAAAAAAAAAACAAATCCCGGAGAGCCTCACGCTCTAGAGATATAAACCTCAGCACAATGATGAATAGGACATGCTGGAGGGATAGATTCCTGTCCCAGAGACTCCCCATGCTTTGGAACAGGATTCCAAGATACATCAGGCAGAGCCCCTCACTAACACTCTTCAAGAGAAACCTTGATGGGTGGATGGGAAACAGAAAATTTATCCCGGGGATCACTGCAGTGGCTCTGCTGGACAGTGGCACAGGGAACTAATGGCTCTGCTGGACAGAGGCACAGGGAACTAATCTAAGGGGGTGGCGAAAGCCAACACATTCTGACTAGGCTTATAAATGCCCTTGGGCAGATAGCCTAGTACTTACCTATGAACCTATGAACCTAATACAGAAGTATGTCTTCAGAATCTGTTCACATTTAGGCTATTGAAGCATATGTCTTAAGCAATTTGATTTCCACCAAGAATAATCTTTAACTAATGTGTAGTGAGAGCATTTTAACTTTGTATTTTCCAAATGTTGCATTAGTTTCACACAATATTTTTAATCTTCCCAGCCAAAAGGCCTTGAAGTACTGTACAAAATTGTTGTACTCCATTTGTGGTATCTCATAAAATGCTATAATCATCATTTAGTCATATTAAGTAGTTAAATTAAAAGTCATCCATAACCCTGGACCATGGCCAATATAGTATGAAGAACCAGAATCTTTGATTATAAACAGTTACAACTAATTAAAAAGCTTTAATATTCTAGGCATACATCAGATTAAAAAATAAAATAAATAAATAGATATAAAAAATAAAATGAAAAAAAGATTAAAAACAGCTGCTAGTGAAGTAGTTTATTTTTCTTTTCACTTAATTGTGAGTGCTTTGCATTTCTTTTATAACCAAAATATACACACAAATGGAACTTTAATAAGTCAACCAAAATACAGAGCCTCCCAAAGGATCAATGCTTGCTTCAATGAGACTTCTTGATGGTCTTGCAAAAATGCTAATGTATTAAATGGTCCCTACCTTTACCAAATGTCACTTGCTGAATTGTGTTGTTTGTAGCAGAATAAAGCAACATCATACATCAAGTAACAGAATGTGAATAAAACAGCATGGATATAAAGTTCATGATGTGATCATTAATAAAGCAGGAGATTAAACTACCTCAAATCCATTCTCTATGAAAACATTTTAGTACAATTTGATAAACATAGATTGTCTGACTCACAAAAAGAAAATAATCACTGGCTCTTTACAATTAAAGAAAATTAACTGCACCTTTACACATGTATATGCAAACATATACTAATCTCTGTAATAAAGTTTATTGGAGTTAGTAAAGTTTGTTAAATTACTAAATATGATGTGTGATTTGACAGAAAGCATTAAATGGTCAGTTCATTAGAGGAACTCATTGCAAATAAGGAAATAACTGTATTACCCCTGTCCAAATGGGAAGCAACCTCAGGGTTTGTTATCTTAGTATCAGGGATGCAGGACTGCTGCCCTCTACATGGGTGATTTACTTATGAATGTCACCATGTTCTTCACAGAAGTTATACAAAACTGTGCAGAGCGTGGGGTGTACTGTAATGCAGAATAGACCTGTTCCAGCACTGAATGCTTACTTCTGTAAGGAATATGATTCAGCCTAACAGCTTCTGGTTTTGACTTGGTATTATTTATCATCTTGACTGTTTAAATCACAATAGATCCATGTTTTAAACGTTATTGATGCTGCATGTCTTGTTCATCATATCTCCTCATAAAGGTTATTGGTTTTTGCATTGTTACATGTGAACCAAGAAATTCAGCCTATATTGGAGAAGATGCATACATAGTGCTGTATTTTTCAGAATATAGCACTTGAATCTCATTATGTGTTAGTTTATATGTAACAGCAGAGGGCTGGTAGAAACCAGCTGCATGGGATAGCTATGAGATGCCATAAGTAAAGACACACAGTTTTAAACTTCACTTCCTTCAGTCTTTGTACTGCCAATTTCCTCTGTAAACTCTTAAGTTCAGTTTCTAATGGAAGGCCATATTCACAAAACTCAAAGTAGAAAATAAGAGCCTAAAAAGCCCCATCAAACTTACCTTTCTATGCATACTTGAGAAAATAGTCAAAACATTAAGAATCTAGGGCACCATGGAAACAAAAATATCCTTAGATGACAATAAAAGAAGGCGATCATTCTAATGACCTAATGTGCATTAATGCTAAGACTGCTTATTTGCAATACTGAATTAATAATGAGTGAAAACCTATATAGTCAAAGTCAGGAAACCATAGCATTTCAGAACAAAAGCCATTCTAGAATGCACAAGGTTCCTATGTCGATTAAGTAACATTAATTATGCAATGACCCCCCATTAATATTCCAAAACGTGCATGCTGATTGGTTAGTGTGTCCATTGTAAATCAAACTTATACTAATGGAAAAAAGTTTGGTCACCTGGACTTTTTCCATTAGTATAAGTCTTGATTTTTTTGTGTTTTTGGTAGCAACGGAAAATGGAAGAGCTCCATTGCTGTAATCTTGCTATGTTAAACAAGTTTAACATAGCGAGATATCTTAAAAAAAAGCAATGGAGATCTTCCTTTCTCCATTGCTTTTTTAAAGCTATGGTAAACTCTTTTAACATAGCAAGACACATTTAAAAAAGCAACAGAGATCTAACTTCCTTTCCCCGTTGCTTCCACACACAGCTCTGATGTACTGTGTAAGCATACACATGTGCAGTACATCAGAACTGCCGCAGAATATCGGACAGCTGCGGAAGGGCAGCATGGAGGCATTATACAATGCCATTATTTAAGAAAAGTAAGTATTTTTTTCTTAAATAATGTCATTGTATAATAGCAATAACCCACTTCTGGGTGTGGGTAATGCTGGATTTACCCATGGTTGTCTTTGTTTGGCCACTCGGGCTTTGCCCTCGTGACCAAACCACACCAACCGTGGGTAACTTCAGCATTACCCACACCCAGGCGTGGGTTATTGCTTAAATGAATTACATGCTAGCAAAAGTTTTGAAGGAACAGTGGGCTGGATTCCAAACAATGTTGTAGTCAGTGCAGCATGTTGAAGGAGGACATCAGTGTATCAGTGGCAGACGTGATTCCATAATGTACACTAAAAGAAGAGATAGTAATTATCTATTCAATATAAGATAATTACAGACCACACACACACACACACACACACACACACACACACACACACACACACACACACACACACACACACACAATTCCAAAATACAATTGGCGTACCCAACACAGTATAAAAGGCAACAGAGTACTTCATCTACAACCTTCTAAAAGAACATGGCAGATGCCATGTATGTTTTATCTTAACACCACTATATTCCAAATATTTCAGTGAATCCTGCTGAATTCACATATCTTACTTAAAAAATGCAACTAGCATTTAATGCACTACAGCAGGCTGGGGTACTACAAACCACACTAGAGGATGATATGCAAATGTGTCCCAGAAAGCAGCCATCCAGACACAAGCAAGAATACAATTAAACCAGCTCTCTGAATAGGAAATAATAGAAAGATACAGATTAGAGAGAAGGCCGGTGCAGGCTGTGTGCAGGATGTGTACACCCCACATGTATGCTTGTAGTATATGGAGTAACCCAATACAGATAGAAACTAAAGTGTGCCTTAGCCTAGGTATACTGGCCTCTTGGATATTTCAGGAGCATATGAAAGATGTTATAGATATGTTCCATACACCTGCCAGTCACATCTTTTAACATTCTTGGCAGTAATGTGCACCAAGGTGGATGAATATATCCAATTACCAACAACATTAATGGAGGGCAGAATTGCCAAGCAACAGCTTCATAGTCTATTTCCCCTGGGTCCTTGGTACAATAGACTGCACCCATATCCTAATTAACCCCCCAGCTCTACCTGATGTTGAATAGTACATCAATTGAAAGGAGTGGCCTTTTCTCAGTTGTCAGTTGATGTGCTCAGCAGATGGCCTCATTACAAATGTTAGAAAAATATGTATTAATGTGTGTATGCTTAATGCCAATTAATAACCAAGTATTTTAATACGCTTTGCATTCTATTTTTCATGCACTGTATTTTATACAAATTGAGTTTCATATGAGACTGAAAAAGATGCTTTTTGAAAACTGCAGTATGCTTTCTGAAACTTGCAAGTTGCCCTCTGACCTAGTAACTGCTAGCACAGCAATATTCATGTTTATGCCTTTTGGAAATGTACTTGAGAAGCAGGTGCTTATCTGCTAGGTCAGGAACGAATGAATGAACAATACTATATTCTGTAAATGTAATGATTTTAGACAATCAGCTCTGTTCGAAGGACGGGAACATGTGCAGCTGCAGTAACTTAGAGATACCAACCTACCAGTACCCCTAGTCTATCTAAACTTATAACCCCCTATAACAACCTAACATCCCTACGCTCATCCAGCAGAGTGCTAGTACAAACAACCAAAGCCTACAACTCAGCTGGAGATTCATTGTTTTCCAACTCTGCTGGTAAAAAATGGAACTCCCTGCCTCCAGAAGTAACCACTAATAGCTCCTTCCCTCAATTCAAAATTTCCCTGAAAACACACATGCACAGAGTCTGGCTATGTCCATGCCTAAATCCCAACTAACTATATAAAGTAGACTGAGATAATCAGACTATACTCATGCTCATATCTCAACCCTGACTAACCTAAAAATACACCAATAAACATTTTAGGCCAAACTTAGCTCTCAATTGTGGTTTCCCTCTTCTCCTTCTTAGATGACTATACTAGACTATACTACCATCTCTATTTCTTCTTCATCACTCGCAAACTGAAAATTCTTATCTTTCAGACACACCTCTCTAAAACTGGTTTTTCCCTGTATATTTACTGCCTAAGCGATATTGTTTTTATCTCCTATTTATAACTAATATATATCTTTTGTCCTTGCCCAACTGTTAACCTTATAGAGATCCTTGTAACCTGCATTTTTTAAGTAGAATAAATAGATTCATTGTTAAATTTTAGATATGCTATTACCTAAATTTTTATTGTTACTAAATTTTTCATAACTTGGAGCTTTTCTCCCCGAGCCTCCGCTGTAAATGGATATATATCCAGTCGGACTTTTCCCGGTTAACAAATGTAAAATAAAAAATAAAATAAAATAAAAAATAAAATAAAATAAATAAAGTAGACAAAGTATTATTAGAGAAATGAACTGCTAGCATTGTGCTTGAATTAGCCATAGTACCTTGAATGGTAACATAACATGTATCTAACTGGGAGTAATCAAGGCCATGTTGTTTTCCTCAGGAAGTTTCACACAAAAATTGATAAATCAGCAGAAATTCATGGGAAAGATGGTCAGCAGATGATGATGAAAAAGGTGGTAATCTGTTACGTCAGCTTGGTAGGAGATAACCAGTTTAAGAATGTATAAAAATGAAAGTATTCCTGTTTCTGGTTAGACAAACTCTGTATTAGCACGTTTTTGTCTCCTTGCTGCAAGATTAAAGTACCTTAACCTGAACCTACCGTGTTTTGATCAGTTTTAAAGTATATTTTTCCTTTGACAGTTTGGTCCTTCGAGCCGGATAGTACCTCTCACTCTAGGCCTAGGTCAGAATTGGGCCCGGTGGCATGCATCCATACGGAGAAGAGGCCAAATCGGCTTTTCTGTTTTGAAAGACTTCCGACTGAATTGTCGTTCGAAAGATGCCAGCCACTGTTTCTGATCTGGGATTGGAGGACGAGTCAATGATCCGGTGGATCAACTCACGGTGGGTCAGGTAAGGAGGAATTATCTTATTTCTGTTTTAAGATCAGGGACTAATTACAGAACTGTTTTTTGTCAGGTAGATTTGCATGTGCAGATCAGGGACAGAAAAAGGGGTTACTGTTTTTGTCATAGATCAGGAAAACAGAATAGGTAGGCAGTTATTCTAGATAAACTGTAAAAAGGTATAGAACTGTTGTACCACGTGATAAAAAAGGGTTACGTAACAATTTACAGCTTAACTAAGACAACAATGGGAAATCAGTGTACAAAAAGTTCCCGAGACCCGCCCCTAACTGAAGACGCGAAGTATATGCAATTACAGCGTGCCGACAATGTTAAGTATTACACAAAATGGGTTGATAAGTATAAATTCGATGGCAATTTAGATAAACTAGCACTTATGAAACTTGTTAAGCAATTAAAAATAGACGCAAAAGATCAACTAAAAAAACAATGACAATTAGGAGTCCCTCAGGCGCATAGGTGGCTTGAGGAAGCAAATCGCAGGGAGCAGAGAATAAAGAATTCAAAAACAATGTTTTTAGACAAAGAAGACAATAACTTGGTAATAGCAACGGCCCCTCCTTCGCCCCCTCTACTTCCTTTACCAGAATATGAAGCGAGTGAACAAGCTGATCCACCTCCGCTATATCCAGCTGCTTCTACAGCATTAAAACCATTTGTCAGGGATCCTATCGAGACAAGGTCTCGAACACGTGGCTTGAGTAGGGAGAATGAATTAAGTGAAATAAATAGAAAATCACAGGCTATGAGTGAAGAAGAGATATGCCCACTCATAGAAGTACCAAATCCTCAGGCAGGACAGGCAGGACAGGATCCGTCTCTTTTAGTTTATAGACCGTGGACACCGGAAGATATCCAGAAAGCCACGGAGGGAATTCACCACCCAAAAGTGAATTTTCGAAAATTTTTAGAAGACTTACAGGGTATGAGATTAAGTTACCATTTCAATGGAGAAGAAGTATAAAAAGTAGTTAGTCAAATTGTAGGTCCAGATTGGCACATGATCAGTGGCGACTGGAATCCCCGTGACGCACAACTTAGACCACTCCCACATACTAATGCAGAATGGGATGGCAGAGTGAAAGGTCTGACAGACCGAATCTCTGAAAAGTGGAAGCCTAGGGCTGATTGGACTTGCATTAATCAGTGCATTCAACAGGAAGGTGAAACAGTTGATAGATATTATGTTAGACTGTTAGAATGTTTTAATAACCACTGCGGAATGCAGATACCAGAAAATCAGACACAAGACTCCTCATATGAACAACAGTTAAAGAATGCATTCTTGAAGGGTAGTATAACTCCCATTAGCAGCTTTATTACAAAGCACATGGTAGATCATCGTACAAGTAGATTACAGCCATTACTTGAATATGCTAGACATGCAGAGAGACATTTTAATAGTAAAAAGAAAAAGAAAACTCAAGTATTTTCGGCAGAAGATGGGTCAGAAGTATTTGTAGTACAAACTGGGAGAAAGGGTAAGAAAAATGCCCAGGGAAATAAACAATCTGACAAGCGATCAGAAGATTTTGAAGAAAGAAAGAAAAAAGGTGAATGTTTTAAGTGTGGGAAAAAAGGACATTTTGCAAGGGATTGCAGGCTAAATAAGAAGGTGACTACAGAAAATAAGGAAGATGAGGAATGACTATATGATAGTCAGGAATCACTGAATGAAAATAAGCAGGAAAAGACAAGTGCAAATGTAATAGCAAGGGTAGAAGACGTGACAGAAGGGGTAGAGGATGTACATGAATTTGCAGACATTGAATAAGATGAAATTTTGGACTTAGCTTTATTGAGTTTAGAGCTTTACTTAGCAGATACAAAACCGGAAGTGACGCTTCTGGTAGAGGGGAGGGAAGTCAAATTTTTTTGTGACTCAGGGGCATCATGGACCCTGATACACCCTTCCAAGTTACCGGAAGATTCAGCATCACCAGATTATATACTAGTGAAGGCAGCTAATGGACAGCTGTATTGGGAGCCACTCTCCCATGACATAGCAATAACAGACCCCGTTTCAGGGATGACCCAGAGAAGTAAAATTGTGGTTTCTGCAAAATGCCCAGTAAACCTTTTGGGTAGAGACTTAATGCAGATATTTGGCATAGCCATAGTTCCAACCATGCAGGGTATGGAAGCACAGCGACAAATGGATACTTTTGTAGTGCGACCAGAGGGTGAGACATATTATTGGTAAAGCCAGGACTTAGTTACGACTGGTCCAGGGGCAGTAACCAAAGAACTGATGAACGTAGCCATCAGTAAGTCCCCCTCCCTCGACATTGACAAACAGCATTTGTTGCATTGTACTCTATATTACTGTAATAGACCAGGACCTGATAAAGATTATGAACAGGAATTGTTTCAGAACCATGCAAACAGACTAGTGTTACGAAATTTGTACTGGGATGCAGAAGGAAACAGTGTAGTAAGCTGTTCATTGCCCCAGGAATTTTTAGCACTTTACAAATCTAATTGATTGCCACATGTTAGCTTAACTAAGAATAAAAATTTGAAATGGGCAGACTTAGGTGAAAAAGTCACAAGGTGGGAAAAGCAGACAGAATTAGAGCTCTCCAAACAAGGAGTACAGAAACAGAAACTGAATTGGATTACACAGACACACCCAGCTGTGCACTCACAGGCTAGTGAGAATAGTTGAGTATTACTCTTATAAGAAGAAGAGGAAAAAGCCTTACGAAGTATACCAGACATTCTCTGGTCAACAGGGAAATTAGATGTAGGACTTATATGAGCAGCAGGACCAGTTACTATTACGCCAAAGTCAACATTTATACCCCAGAAAAGACAGTATCCCTTGAGAAAGGATGCAGAGATAGGAATCAAACCTATAATAGCAGCCTTACTTAATAGAATCCCCTGATTCACCATGTAATACACCCCTATTTCCTGTCAGGAAAGCAAACGGGGAATGGCGTATGGTCCAAGATTTACAAGCTGTGAATAATGCAGTTATACCCAGGGCACCGACGGTGCCAGACCCACACACCTTATTGAATGATTTAAAGCCTGAACAAAAATATTTTTCTGTGGTAGATATTAGTAATGCATTTTTCTCTATACCGATACACCCTGACAGCCAATATTGGTTTGCATTTACATTTCAGGGAAATATACAAGATTACCACAGGGATATTGTGAAAGTCCAACAATATTTGCACAAGAAATGGCAAGCAACCTGCAGGATTCATCCCACCGAAAGGTAGTCAGATTTTACTTTATGTAGACGACATTCTGCTGGCAGCCCCCACCCAGCAAGAATGCAAAGAGGACACGATAGCTTTATTACAGTTTTTAGCTACTCAAGGTCACAAAGTAAACAAGGACAAGCTACAACTTTGGAGAAAACAAATTATGTACTTGGGATATGTAATATCCAAGGAAGGTAGAATATTAGATGAAGATAGAAAAACAGCAATATTACAGGCACCTAGATCAACTACCAAGAAGGAAATGATGTCCTTCCTGGGAACTACTAATTTTTGTCGAAGCTGGATACCAAATTATGCTTTGGAATCTGCTTCACTGGCTGATTTAATATTCAAAAAGCCGATGGCAGCACAAGATTTACTACAATGGACACCAGAAGCAGAAGCAGCTTTCTGCAAGCTGAAACAACTGATAGCTCCTTTTGAAACTTTGTTTGGGAGGGCATATTATACACCTCAGTGGAAATCTCTCATGTCTGCAGAGCAGGAGGCTGACAGTTCACTTGCAGGGTATATGAGGCGTTTTTTGAATAACAAACTTTTGCAGTTAAATTCTGTTTCAGATAAAGAGCAACTGAAATCGGAAGCACCAGTAGCCCCAGGCACCTGGGTCTGGGTGAAGATTGTGAAGCGAAAAAATTGGAGTTCTCCGAAGTGGGAAGGACCGTACCAGGTACTACTGTCGACACCCACTGCAGTCAAGATCACAGAGCGAGCTTCCTGGATTCATTTGACGCACTATAAATTGGTTAAGAACTTTGAATTGGACAAAAATTTTGTTACTGTTGTACAACAAGAACAAAATGGCCAGATACAGAGCGAATAGAGACATTGAGCAACCTCAGAAGACTTGTATGATCATTTTAATTGCTATGCTAATCACACTGTTCTTTTTGTTGTGGCCACTCCTTTTTCCTGCCACAAAAGTTGAACTGATTAGACGTAATGAACCAAACATAGACTGGCATCCGAACTTTAATACTTATCAGGCAATTATACGTGTGTATGCTGAGACTTTTAATGTTTTGAACTGCTAGGTCTGTACGGCCATACCAACAGCATACTGGGGTTTATTGATGACTGCTATCCCCCTAGGGGTCAATGAGACCTGGGAAAATCTGTTTTTTGACACAGTTGCTATTAAAGCACATGATAAAGTAGCACTGTATTTGCCTGTGACACAAAAAGGAATTGTATGTTTTTACAAAAATGACACCATACAAGTGGGATGGAGTAAGTGTAATGCTACAGTACAGTATAAATGTTATAGAAAATGAAATGATTTGAGTGGATCTTGTAGTACAGATTATGACACATTTTTGAAATCTATGCATAAGACTCTTGATCAGGTACAACGCAATCCTGTACTTTTTAAACAGTTATCTGTAATAGATAGGAAAATGTTTCATGCAGGGCAGTCATTTCATAACAAAGTAACAACTAAGGTAGAGGACTGTTATTTTGTGTGTGGTAAAAAAGCATACAAATGGTTACCTGAGAATTGGTCTGGCAGTTGTTTTTTGGGGTACCTGGTTCCGGCCATCTGACACACTGCAGTTTTGCCTCAAGAAAACATTCGAAATACCAGCGACGTGACCAAAAAGACTGTTAAGAAACCTGAGAATCCAGTGGGACGGATCGAAGCAGGCTGGAAAGACCATCGCGATGTGGGAATCAAACTTGTGCACATGGACTTGAGTGATGCTGTCATATCCTGGGCAGGTATATTACCTGCATATGGTGCAGTTAAATCGATATGGGAGCTTCAAAAACTGTTGAAACTTCTCGAAGTAATGAGTAATGCGACTTTTTCTGCTCTTGAACTGATAACTGATGAACTGAATGCCATGAGAACTGTAGTACTCCAAAACCGAATGGCTCTTGACTTCACCCTAGCGGTGAGGGGTGGGACTTGCACTTTAATCAAAGAAGAATGCTGTGCGTTTATTCCTGACCATCAGCATGAAATTAACAATCATCTCGAGGTGATTCAGCAAGTGTTGGCCATGACTAAGCCAGGCCCAAACCCTCTGACATACTTTTTCCAGAGTGTATTTGGGGGGTGGGGTTCCATCTTTATGAACATATTGATTGCCATTGGGGTAGGATTACTCCTAATAGGAGTTTGTGTTTGTTGTGGAATCCCCTGCATGAAGAGATTAATCAAAGAATTCATAGATATATCAATATCTGAGACTATGTATCAAAGTACTGAATTTGAAGAGCTGCTAGAATGCGAAACACTTTCATAAAAGTTTAAACTGAATGACTTTCTTAACTGCAAATCCTGAGTGGAAGAGGTTAGGAAAAGAAGCAAACTGTTTATTCTTTTTTGAAAATAGAATAAAAAAGTATTAACAGGAGGGAAATGTTAGAAAAATATGTATTAATGTGTGTATGCTTAATGCCAATTAATAACCAAGTATTTTAATATGCTTTTCATTCTATTTTTCATGCACTGTATTTTATACAAATTGAGTTTCATATGAGACTGAAAAAGATGCTTTTTGAAAACTGCAGTATGCTTTCTGAAACTTGCAAGTTGCCCTCTGACCTAGTAAGTGCTAGCATAGCAATATTCATGTTTATGCCTTTTGGAAATGTACTTGAGAAGCAGGTGCTTATCTGCTAGGTCAGGAACAAATGAATGAACAATACTATATTCTGTAAATGTAATGATTTTAGACAATCGGCTCTGTTTGAAGGATGGGAACATGTGCAGCTGCAGTAATTTAGAGATAAAGTAGACAAAGGATTATTAGAGAAATTAACTGCTAGCATTGTGCTTGAATTAGCCATAGTACCTTGAATGGTAACATAACATGTATCTAACTGGGAGCAATCAAGGCCATGTTGTTTTCCTCAGGAAGTTTAACACAAAATTTGATAAATTAGCAGAAATTCATGGGAAAGATGGTCAGCAGATGATGATGAAAAAGGTGGTAATCAGTTACGTCAGCTTGGTAGGACATAACCAGTTTAAGAATGTATAAAAATGAAAGCATTTCCTGTTTCTGATTAGACAAACTCTGTATTAGCACGTTTTTGTCTCCTTGCTGCAAGATTAAAGTGCCTTAACCTGAACCTACCATGTTTTGATCATTTTTAAAGTATATTTTTCCTTTGACAACTAATATCATGGCACTGCAGTATGGAGGGAAATGGACTATGGCTGCTTTCCAATAGGGTATAATTCCTTAGGGCCTGCTATTTGATCAGTGCAGAGCCACAGCTATGATGTAAGCAGAATATAGGCCTGTGAACTTTAAACATGAGGAGGAAATATGTGTTTTCCCCTTCCTGCAAACAGAAGAATGTGGTTATCCATGGAAGCCTTGGCTAATGACACCATATAACATCCCATCACTCACCCTGCTGAGTATGCATACAACAGAGCACACAGTGATATAAAACACCATTGAGCATGTGTTTTGTTTGCTGAAAGCAAGATTCAAATGCCCAGAGACATCCAGAGGTGCACTACAATACACATCAGAAAAGGCATCACAGATGGTTACTGTTTGCGCCATGCTAGAAAACACAATAACATCAAAACATGTGTGGGTGACCTACTCCAAGAACCCCAGATGCCTGATGATGACATATCAGAGCTGTCATAGGATGACAATGTGTAAATGGTTCATCTCCCAGGCCCATGCTTACACTTATCAAGGGTAGCAGAACTTGTCAGAGATTTGGGATGCATGGCTAGGCTTAAAATGGCCCTTGTGGCCATTACCCTAGTAAACACCTATGAACTTATGAGCTGTGATCAGGAGGACAAAGGGGTGAAAAGAAATAGATGTAGGCAGTGGAGAATGGGGCCATATGTATATCCTATCTCATGCAACACAGTAGTGTCTGACACACATCTCTAAGTCATGATAAGCCAAATGTACAAATGTAAACAGACTAAATGGTGATATTCACATGTTGCCACCAACAAAAGCACAGAGCATGTCTAATGGAAAGAAACCATTAGGTGTCCACTTTGAACATTAGATTTAACAGAAGCATAAGGTATACCAGTAAGAACATATATATATATATAACACTCAGCAAGGAACACATCTGGATGTACTTAGAGGAAACATCAATGCAAGAAGTCTCTCTGCAAGGTACCTGACCAAAGAGGACCATACAGGTAAATGTGTGGGATGCAGGAGGTATACACAACAGAAGGTGTCAATGGAAAGAAAGATATTATTGTACAGATGACTAGCATGTGGAAGAAGCTATAAAGTAGTAATTACCTCAAGAAATCTAGACCAGTGCAGTGTATGGGAATGTATTAACACAAACATAACCAAAAATCAGAGGCAGTAAACTAACACTGATGCATCAAACATAGCATTGTGTAATGTGGAACAGTTTGTTACAACACAGTAAAAATCTCACAGCAGCATGAGTAATTACAAACATCCAGGCCAAAAAGGAAATAAACACAAACAAGCTTCACATCCTATGCCTGATATGGAATGCCACACTGAAGGCAGATCTTCAATACACAGATTATTGCTGCAACTGATGCAGAACGTCAGTGACAGTGACTATGTAGCCAACATGGAACATATATCAATGTTTGGAGATACAACAGAGTTAAATATATGTGTGTGTAACCAGTGAGATATGGGAAAGCACATATGGGAGCAAGATGTCAGCCTGGGGAACAAAAATGGAAGCAGGTTCACAGAACTGCAGTGAGTGCTGAGGGTGAGACATGTGCAGTACTATATTAAAATGCCATAAGTGACTCAGGTATACATACAGAGACATACTTTTTCATGTGAGAATGGCAGGAAACAAGAAAATGTGTAATGTATCTGTGACATCCTTCCTCTGGAACAGTGTTCAAGGGCCCTCAACCCTCATCACTGACACTGGTGGGGAACATTCACTTTGTGAGAAAAATATGCACAGTACTTTCAGATGCAGCTCTATGCAGCAAGCACAATTTCCATAAAGAGCACAAAGGGAATGCACACTCCAGTCCTGGGGATGTACTTCCTCTTCATGCCTCAAATAAGAGTCCGCACTGATCACCTCAGAGTTGAGTCTTCAGCTGGCTGTTCCAAGCCAAGTCCACCACCACCCTCTGTTTGAAATCAGTGTTCTGTGTATCCTGTTCCAAGTACACACACACTCTTTGAGATTTGATTTTCACACACACATACAACACCTAGGAAAGGGTGGCACATATTTACCTGCTATGCCACCTCAACCCAAACTATAAGGTAGATACTCTCACCAGAACACACCAAATCCAGCTACTTTAAGGCTCTTACTATGGTACTCAATTATACATAGTAACATTAATAATTATACAAATGGTAGTGTTTCCAAGCAACAAGACTTTCATGAATGTGAAGCCACAGTTCCACTAAATAAATGTAAGTGCTCTCAAAATGTTAAATATTTTCTAAAAGATCAGCCACAATCAAAGGTTTAGATATATTTAATAAAAAAATAAATCTGATACTACTGAATATCTACTCACAATAAACACCCAGAGTTTCAATTCTAATATTTAACTAATCTCACTATATTTTCCTAACTGACTGAAGAATTATTGTCCCCTACTTACTCACTAGAGCAAGGTAAGATGAAGTGGATGAGTGTCTTTGTTGTCAGACTCCCTAAAACATGGAGCTGAGTGCTTTTATCACATCTCTTAGTAGTATCTCAATACAATTTTAGTGCTGGCTACAGGATGACATTACATCTGGTCATCTGACTCTGTGGTTCACACACTAGCCATTTACTAACAACTGAGCCAAGATCTGACACTGATGTGTCACAATACACACATACAAGTTTGTTAAAGCTTAATACAATATCTGGAAGCTATAAAACAATTCTAACACTGCTATCCTTCCTGCAGAAAGGCTTTTCACATTACATCTCTGGCTGCATTCAGACCTGTGAGATAGAATCTTTATAGCCTAAACCAAGTTATTTAATTTCAAGCTATTTTTCTTAAGGTTAGCTAAGCTGAGCATAACACCTTCCTTTCCAGTAAACTCTGTTAAAATATGTACATTGTAATCAGTTACAACAATACAGTCTGACATACATGTATATTTCTTTTCTGTCCAGCAGGAGCAACTGTTGATACATTTTTAATTCAAATAACTTTACAAATGCATTTTAATACAAATATTTGTACAAATCCATTTGATATTCAAATTACATATAATTCTTTACAAAACTACAGCTAGCTATGCTGGCATATGTTATACATGCACTGCCCTACTCCTCTGGCACAGCTGGCACTATCACGTCATCACATATCTCCTGCTTTAAAGACTCAAGCTAATTTCTCAAGTAACCCTGGAGAAATGTTGCTTGAGAGTAATGAGCCTGTGTGGGAACACATCAACCCATACCCTGTTTTGACAGCCCATCTGCTTTGGCATTGCTGACTGCATTATGGTGCTGCATTGTCATGTCATATGCCCTGCAACCCTGGGCTCCACTTTAATAACTTGTCATTTTGCTGGCTGGCTCAATGCAGTCATGTTAAGGGATTGTGGTCAGTAAACAGTGAATTTCCTTCCATACAGATAGGGATGAAGTTTTTGCATTGCCAATACTATGCCTAAACATTATTTTTCTATAGCTGCATAACATTCCTCCCTGAGTTGGAGTCTATGGCTGAAATAAACAAGAGGGTGCTCTTCTATCTCTGAGGAAACATGGCTGAGTACAGTCCACACCCCATGGTTTGAAGCATCCACCTGCATAATAAATTCTTTGCAGTAATTTGGACTGCTTAATGCAGAGGGTCCACCCAAAGCCCCTTTAAGCTTCTGGAATGCCTGCTTGCAGGTTGGGGTCCACATAACCTTATCTGACCTGTTTTTTCCTTGTCAGGTCTCTGATGGAAGCAGCTATTGTACTGTAATTATGAACAAACTTTCTATAGTACCCCCACTCTTCTCAAGAATGCCCTCACCTGCCTTTTGGTAACAGGAGCAGGCCATTCCTGATTAGCGTCACTTTGGCAGGTTCTTGCCTGATCTTATCACTCCCCACTCTATGTCCCAGGTAGGAGACCTCTGCCATAACCACCTAATACTTAGTGGGCTTAATGGTCAACCCTGCCCTTTCCAGTCTGCAGAAGACCTCCATGACATGCTGAAGGTGCTCTTGTCAAGAATGATTGTAGATGCAATATTGTCCAGGTAAGCAATGGAATAATCTCCTGTTCTTGCTAGGATATGATCTACCACCTTCTGGGAGATGACTGGGACATTTTTCATCCCAAATGGCATTTTTGTGAACTCATATAATCCAAAAGGAGTCAAAAAGATTAACCTCTCTGCAACAGTGGGAGTCAAAGACACCTGCCAGTAGTCCTTGATCAGATAAATAGTGGTCAGATACTTAGCCTCACCCATCTGCTGTAAGGCTTCATCTGTCCTAGGCATGGGGTAAACATCTGACTCTGTGTGGATGTTTAGTTTTATGTAGTCCATACAAAACCTGGTGCTGTCATC
The DNA here is from genome assembly GCF_019279795.1 of Protopterus annectens. Taxonomy (NCBI): domain Eukaryota; kingdom Metazoa; phylum Chordata; order Ceratodontiformes; family Protopteridae; genus Protopterus; species Protopterus annectens. The sequence continues at coordinate 192,324,723 of NC_056751.1, read as the reverse complement.
TTTCTTTGGTACCAGTAGCACTGAGGAGGCCCAGAGACTGCTGGACTCCTGCATTACTCCCAGTTCCAACATTTCCTGTATATCTTTCCTCAGACTCTGTCTGACTCACTCAGGCATCTTGTAAGAGGCCTGGTTGATGGGTCATTTGGGGTCCTGTATCCACATGGTGCTGCTCCAAGTGGATGCACCCAGGTTTCTCAGTAAACATGTCCCCAAACTCCTGTAACACTGCTCAGATTTCTCGAATCTGGGTAAGGAATAGCTGCAGGGACATTTCTACCCCTTCCAGTGAGGTGTCAGTCCAAGCATCACTGAGATCAGTCACTAGATGCCCCACAGATTCCCCCTGCTGCCCACCTCAAATACTGAGCAAAAGGGCCTCCCTATCATGGTAAGGCTTCATTATGTTATCATGATACAATTTGTGCCTGTGCCTCCTGCCTAGCAGTTCTATCATATAGTTAACATCACTGACCTTCTTTGACACTTTGAAGTGTCCTTCCCAAGGTGCCTCCAGCTTATTATGCCTTACGGGAGTGAGCACCATAACCTGCTCTCCCACAGCATATTATCGGGCTGAAAAATTTCTGTCATCCCAGACCTATTTCTGCTGTTGGGCTCCTGTCAGGTTCTCCTGGGCCAAAATCATGAGCTTCTTAATCCTTGTCCTGAGGTTTATGACATATGCCACAACAGGCTCCTTGAGGTATTCACACTCACCTTCCCACTCATCATGAATCAAATCCAAGGGCCCCCTCACACTATGCCCACACAGCACCTCAAAGGGTAAAAATCCTGTGGGTTCCTGGGGTATCTCTCTGCATGCAAACAGCAGATGGGGCAAATATTTGTCCCACTTCCTCTTAAACTGGTCTGTAAATGCACTTAGCATGGTCTTCTGGGGATGGCAGGGGGTAGTCTTTAGATGGCTCACCCATAGTGTTTCCACAGAAAAGACAGCAGGACTGACATTCAATTGGCACTTCTGTCAGTCAGTATTTCTCTCAGGTAACCTACTCTGATGAAAATATCTAAAAAGGCATTTGCCACCTTGTCTGCCTCAATGGAGGACAGAGCCACAGCCTCAGGGTATCTAGTGGCATTATTTACTAACACAACGATAAATTTCTTCCCTGTCAAACTTGGGGTACTCAGAGGCCCTGCAATATCCACAACTACCCTATGAAATAGCTCCTCAATCACAGACAAAGGCATCAAAGGAGCTTTGACCTTGTCTCCTACCTTGCCTACTTTTTGGCACTGTTCACAGATCTTGCAGGACCCTGTTACATCCCTTGTTATCCCAGACCAGTAAAAGTTCTGCATAATATGTCTCTTGGTATGCTTTATCCCTGTATGACCTGCAAAACAAATGTCATGGGCTATGGCTAGAAGTACCATAAGATAGACTCTAGGCATCACTAACTGCTGTATTACCTCACCCTCTAGCCCTCCCTCATGAGTCTACTGTCTGTACAGTAACCACTTGTTCCAGTATACAGATTCCTCTTTTCCTTGAAATTCAGGTTCCTCCTTAGCTACATCCTACAAGCCTTGTAATGTAGGGTCTGAGAGCTGAGCCTGTCTCATCTCTACCTTTCTGACCCTTCCAAGCTCCCCTTCCACAGGAAGTTGGGTATCTTATGACAGTGGTGCTGGCTACAAAATGACATTGCATCTGGTCATCTGACTCTATGGTTCACTCACTATCCCCTCACTAGCAACAGAGCCAGGATTTGGCACTGATGCGTCACAATAGACACATAGAACTTTGCTAAGGCTTAATACAGCATATGGAAGCTATAAAACAGTTCCAACACTTCTACTCTTCCTGCAGAAAGGCTTTTCACAGACATTGCGTCTCTGCCTGCATTCAGACCTGTGAGACAGAATTTTATGGCCTAAACCAAGTCATTGGATTTCAGGCTATTTTTCTTAAGGATAGCTGGCCTGAACTTAACCCCTTCCCATAAATTATCCTATGTTAAAAGATGTACATTTAATCAGTTACAACATTACAGTCTGACATACATGTATATTTCTTTTCTGTCCAGCATGACCCACTGTTAATACATGTTTAACAGAAGCAACTTTACAGACACATTTTTAACACAAGTATCTGTACAAATCAGTTTGATATTCAAAATGACATGTAATTATTTACAAAACTCCAGCTCGCTATGCTGGCATATTTTAGACATGCACTGCCTATTCCTTCCGGCACAGCTTGCACTATCTCATATCATCACAGTAGCAATCAATGCTGGATGACAAAGATAACATGTTGTTAACCTTGTAAATTTGTGCTATGTATTAACTAGCAAGATATACAAACATAGAAGCATGAAGCCACATATACTATTACTGTCATCAATATCAGTAGTAACATATACCAAAGACAATTAAGTACTACATATTAAAACTTAAAGCTAGCTACCTAGGTCATATGAATGATCAGAAAAACACTGTGGCATCAGACATTTGAAAAAATACTTGCAGATCAATTAGTCAGTGGTCATCATAGTGGTCATCATTGTCACAGGGTCAGAATGACACAACAGGACATACATTGGATCAACTGTCAGTGTTACTCTGCCCATGCAGATGGCTCACATGTCAATAATGGCTGCCCCTGCCACATCTGGAAACACTTGGCACAGTAGAAAGGAAAATATACAAATGATGATGGGTGACATGCAGAAAGCTTTTGATACTATACAACATTGTATGTTATGGGACATTTTTTGATTGCATAATATAATTGAAAAAATAACAAATGTATGTGTTTCAGCTTATAAGTATGATAAAGGTAGTAAATGGATGGCTAAGCAAGGACATGATTATAAAATAATGTAATAAGACAAGGATTTTCTTTGAGCAGTGCAATATTTACACTGGTAATGAATGTAATAGTGGATATAGATCAAGAACTGAAAGATGTATGCTATATAAATCACAAAGGCATTGAAATACCAGTTATGTTATCATATGCAGATGATATTATAATTGTGTCCAAAGATGTGACACTATTGGAAAAGAAGTGCTGGATAATTTGAATAAGAATTTAAATACAACAGGTTTGTGTTTAAGCAAAGAAAAATGTGAAGTACTAGGACATGATGATAAAAAAGTATGGACTGAATTTTATCTTCATGAGGTAGCAATTTTAAGGATATGTTTTGGGGGTACAGAAGATCACAGAAGTCTAATGGAAAACGATATTAGAAGTGATAAGAATAGTGCAAATGTCGGTGTTCCTTTAAATTATACCAATAGCAAAAATTATGTATTCGGTAAGTGTGTTCGGTTTACCACTGACATATGAAAAGGAGTTATATATAATAATTTTTTGCATTTATTTGGGGTTCAAGACTGACCCTCGTTAAGAGAGGTACATTATATGTTAAGAAAAAAGTGGGAGGTTTGGGTTTGATTAACCCAACTGTATATCCTGCTGGTTTCAATTTGTACAGGTTTCTGAAATGTATGAGTGGGGATAAAGACAGATACTGCAAAAGTTATTAAGATATAAATATGGTAGAGGGTAGGAAACACTGCAGAGATTTAGAAGGAAAAGACAAAATATAAATGATGAAGTTAAAATTTATCTGGAAAAGATATTTATGTTGAGAAATAATTGAAAATAATTATGAAAAAATAGAAAAGTATAGCATGAAAACATGGAAACATTATTATGTGTATCCTTAAAAAGGATTTGATGGAGAAAAATGTATGTGACCACAAAGGCAAGAATGAAAAGGTATAAACATGTATTAGAACGTCAGAATTTTGTGGACATTGTGCATAAGAAAACTATCAGTTAAAGCAAACATGATGTATCAAAGAAAACAAGACAGTGTATGTCATTGTAAAGAACATGAGACAACTGAACATGTATTTATAAAATGTAAAAGAACTGTGAAAGTATACATTACTGTGACGATATAAATAATACAGAATACATGACTATGGGCATTGCTGAATATGGATATTATGGTAATAAGGCTTAGGAGTTTGTATATAAAACAGACAAAAAATATTTACTGCTATATGGGTTCAATGGAACCAAAGGGTAAAGGAAATAATATTTAATGAAAGATGGGATTTGGTAATGGCATTGGAATGGATAAGATTCTGGTTGTGGAAAATGGAATGGAAGTCTAATCAAATGTATAACGAACAGAGAGGTGAAGCATTTAAACTTTTGTAAATAATGTATATAGTGTAAATATTGCAAATATTGTATGAAAATATGTATGATAGCTGTAAATAAGTATGTTTAATAAAGGACCATTACTCTTGTTGATAGGTGCCATTGGATCCTTTACATCCACTTGAGCTACCACCACCTCAGGCAGATGGGAACTTGGTTTAAAGACTCATCATAAGGGTAGCACAATCAGGAGTGCAGAACCCCTCCCCTTATCCTGCACTGCAGTGTCAGCAATCAATCTACCTGATGTGGAAATAGAACCTACAGCCTTATGTACCAAAGGTGAGTGTGCTACATGCTGTACATCTGACACTTCAAAATGTAAAAGTTCATAAACATTTACTTTAGGAATAGAAGATAATTGCAATGAAAATGTAAAACCACCATGTGAACTACAGAAAAGAAAGCCTTATTGCGGGATTTGTGTTACTGTATAGAAAAGTGTCAAAGTCAGAAGCTTCAGCTATTTAACTAAACCCCTATTATAGTTCTCACAGTTTTGAGACTTTTCATTCAGGAATACTAATAAAAAATACTTTACAATATCATGAATACAGGCACCAAAAAGTTGACTATAGCAATTGAAAATGCTGGTTTCCTTAGTGAGGTAATGTTTTAAGCAAGCAATAATGTGTGAAGGGGTAGGCATTATAAAGAAACTAATGCATGCCCAGGGATGTTGTAAGGCCCATCTCCAGAAGCAGATGTCCTTATCAAGCCTGAAAAGGTGTTAATTACCTGAAAACAGCAACCCTGTTAGGCATTATTGCACTTAGAGATCTGTCTATCTGCTAAACTGTATATCTTACTAAATATTTTTTTAATTAACTTTTGATGTAAAATAGTTATTCCATTTAATGATTCAAACTTGTAGTAGCATATGTAATTTTGTTTGGAGAAGTATAGTACAGCCAAAATATAAGTTATATAAGTATTTCATGTCTAAACAAACAGACAGATAGACAGACAGACTCATACTCATATACATGGAATACTGGTGTAAGCCCACAGACCAAAAGGTTGCAGGCAAATTATACCTCAATGCACTTCTTGCTGAAGCAGAAAGCAAGGCAACTGTCTACTTTTTGTGTTACATCTTCTCTGCACATGCAGTGATGAAGCATGTACATTATACCAGTGAGATCTGTAGGTTTAATAATAACAACTAAACCTACAGACCTCGCTGGCATAGTATACATGCAGTATCACTGCACCCTCGGAGAGAGGTATGAACATACCTCTCAAGATTTTTGCTTAGAAAAGTAAATCTGGAAGTAATGAGGATGGAGAATAAAAGATCAAAATCATGGGCAGCTTTTAAATATTAAACGAATTCACTTACAAAGTAAAAAACAACAGGTTTTCCATCAACACACATCACTGAAACTTAAAGGACTGATGTTATTGATTTATTGTATTCCTCTGAGATTTACCTGAAAACCATGGCATTTATAAGAAGCAGTGAAAATATATGAGTTAAATTCAGGGACATTTATGAGGTATGGCACCGTATTGGTGTTAACATAAAACTAAATAGCCATCATGTGTTTTGCCTCTGCAGAAAAACTGAAATCGGATTTTCCTCTCTGGTTGTCTACAGTTATGACCTGAGTGCATGTAGGTAATGTTGCCCATGATCTTTTGATCCACAGGCTTACAACATTATTCCCATATACATAGAAACACACACACACACACACACACACACACACACACACACACACACACACACACACACACACACACACACACACACCGACACACACACACACACAAAACTAGCAGTTATAGTCACTCTATTGCAAAGTCCCCATGCTTCTTTCCTGTCCCTAATTTTATTGCATAGTTCTTCTCTGTCTGCCTATTACTGTAAATTTAAGATGAAGAGGGTGATTTTACAGCCTCAGGACCTATGGTGCTCTTGGCCATTATCAACAGGATGTCTTAACACAGCCAGTTCTCTTTCTGGAGAAATAAGGTGCCAGTACTCAGTCTTAAAGGTTGTATTTGGTGGTTACCATTTCTGTCAAAAGACTATTCGGTTGTACAGAATTTTTTTCAGTGTGATATAAGGTTAACAAAAGGGTGAGAGATTGGTGTGCAAGTGGCTAGAAGCAATGTAATTGGTGGATTACTTTTCTCCTTCTGGATGTCTTTAGCTGGCCAATGGGATGTGTGGATAATTATTCTCAATCTGAATACCTTAACTGATCAATGAGGGAGGGCAATTTCCTACCCTTTCCACTGTATTTTATCTACCTCTTACAAACACATCATGAAAGCAGTCTTAACAGATATTAATAATTCTACAGGCCAGCTTCCAAAAGAGTTGATCTCAGTATAAGTCCACCCTGATTCTAAAAGACTCGCTATCAGTGTAAATTATTTACTTACCTGTAAGGCCTATATACAAACAAGATTACAGTGGAGCTAGATTCCAAAAGACCTGCTCTTATTGCAAGTGCTGACTTGCACAGAGAGCAAGTCTTTTTTGGAATCAAGCTGTATGTCTAAACCTTGCCTACATTTTTGTAGATCAGATATTCGAAAATCAGCACATGAAGCATGCCATTGAAGTATCAGTTACCTGGCATTACATGGCTTAAACAATGCACGTAGTTCTTAACAATCATTAAAATAAACTAAGGAGTTAATATAATAAAAAAAAAAAATTCACAAAAGTAAAGTCCCATCAGATGCATCAAATTAAGTATCAAATAGGAACTGCTTTTCAGAGTATCACATATGAAATCTGTAGCCTGCTTTTATGAGCTTTCTTTTTTCCAAAAAGGTTTATATACCATGTTTTATGATAAAAGCAGGAAGTAGTAATACTAAGACCCCCACTCTCCAGTAGATAATGCAGTGTTTTTTTATCATGTTCTTCTTTTTCAATGTTTTTTTTTTGGTACAGATAAGACATTTATATAAATGTAAGAACCAACATATTCTGAGAATCCCAAGGTTAATCAAACTGGAACTGTGCTTAAAAGCATTAACAACACAGGAAACGCTTGCCAGAGTTCTGTAATGGGATGAATGAGTGAACCTCACAGGAATTATATATTAAGGAACTGGAGGATCTTGGGAAGGAATGGTCTTAGGGCTGACTTAGTAAAATTAATTTCAGTAGTACATACTGTGGTTTAATTTTCATTAAGCCAAAACACTTTACATAGAGTGTTCTTGGCTTAAATCATGGAGGATTACATTTAGTCAAAAAAGCCAAACATTAATATATATATATAATTTTTTTTTTTTTTTTTTTTTTTTTTTATGGATTACAAGTTATTATACCATGACCCCCCCCCAAAATGTGCACGCTGATTGGCCAGCGTGCCCGTTGTAAATCGAGTTATACTAATGGAAAAAGGTCCGGTCGCCCGGACTTTTTTCCATTAGTATAACTCTATTTTTAAAACACTGTCTCGCTATGTTAAATGGGTTTAACATAGCGAGACAGCTTTAAAATAAGCAACGGAGATCTCCGTTGCTTATTTTAAAGCTGTCTCACTATGTTAAACCCATTTAACATAGCGAGACAGTGTTTTAAAAAAAGCAACGGAGAAAGCAAGATCTCCGTTGCTTTTTTTTTTTGTGTCTCGCTATGTTAAATGAGTTTAACATAGCGAGACAGTTTTAAAATAAGCAACGGAGATGTCCGTTGCTTATTTTAAAACTGTCTCGCTATGTTAAACTCATTTGACATAGCGAGACACTAAAAAAAAGCAACGGAGATCTTGCTTTCTCCATTGCTTTTGCCCACAGCTCTGATGTACTGCGCAGGCATGCAGTACATCAGAACTGCCGTGGATGCCAGACATCTGCAGAAGGGCAGTAAACAGGCATTATACTATGCCATTATTTAAGAAAAGTAACAGTTTCTTTTCTTAAATAATGTCATGGTATAATAGCAATAACCCACTTCTGGGTGTGGGTAATGCTAAATTTACCCATGGTTGGCTTTGTTTGGTCCCTCGGGCTTCGCCCTCGGGACCAAACCACGCCAACCGTGGGTAAATTTAGCATTACCCACACCCAGACGTGGGTTATTGCTATAGTATTCCCTATTTGATTCTCTTTGAGTTTCACTCTCTGTTTCTCTCACATACAAACATACATGCATACACAGATGTACCTCTCTCTTTTTCAAACATACACACGTACACACACGCACACACACACACACACACACACACACACACACACACACACACACACACACACACACACATTAATTTTATTTTTTTTTTATTTTACACCTGGTAAACAGAAAAGCCATATTTACAGTTAGTGAGTATAAAAACATGGAAGACATTTGTTTATTTTTCTGTCTGTGGTTCATGGCACCTTAATATGGTGCTGCAAAGTGGTGGTGTAGCTTTTCAGTGGGCATTAGCTGGACAGTAACACCCTACTGGAGAGCATTCATTCTCTAGCCATGATGGTGTAGTATAAGTCACCCATTCTCTAAAGGGTTTTTATGGATGTTGGTCAGGACTTAAGAAATTATAACTGTCACATTCATGTCATGTTCCATGTCTATTTTTGTATCCCATCTTTCAAATCATTGCATTAGGAATTCAAAAATTTGAAGTTTATAGTCATAAAATATTATCTAGATTTTCAATAGCTCCATCCTACTACCCATTTTTATATAAGATGATTTTGCAAATAATTTGTTACATTTATTTTTTGTAATGTGTTGGCAATGGGAGATCTATAACTCATAAGGCAGGCATAGACATTTGGCTGGAAACAAGTGACATTCTACTCACCCAAATTTGATTTCTGCAAACATAAGCTATATAATGTGTGATTGCCTGCAAATGATTCAGCTAAACATTTGCTTCTAGGTTATCTCCAGAGGTGCACTTGTGTCTAGCTCAAATAAACAAGAATATCATAACAAAAATTCGCATCCAAAATATTATATACTACTCTAACTAAATAATGACTGATTCAAATGCCGGCTAATAATTTTGACATTTATAAATTAATTTACATCAGGCCTTTTGAATATATTTAATAAGAAGCTACTTCAAGGGTCAGATTCCAAAAGACCTGTGCTCAGTATAAGTGGTCACTCACGCTCAGAACAGGTCTTTTGGAATCTGGCTCCTAGCTTAAGCCTGTTTATAGATAGTGCTTACATTGAAGTAAGTAAATTATAATGAGAGCAAAGTCTTTCAAAATCAGGACAGACTTACTCTGAGAGCAATTCTTTTGGAATCTGGCATTGTGACTCATGACCCTATAACTACATAATTGCATTCAAAATAGCAAATTTACTTCTATTGCAAAAAAAGTAATTTCTAGGAACAGAAACATGTCATTTTCCTTTAAGTATCATATTGCCTACAGTATTATGAAAAGCTGAGTAAAAATAAAGATAATTACCTAACACATATCTAAGCATTAAGAAACACATTGTGCTAGTGTCATTGTAGCTGCAAGCTCCTATCTCAGTTCACAAATTACACTATGGAATGAAGGCATGTTTCACATCCAGGATAGAATAACATCCTGGTGACTAAGAAGAAAATTATATGTGAGGTCATAGATCTGCAGTACAAATGTCCACTAGATCTCCTAGGCTATGCTTGTGGTACTGAGATAAGCCATCTTCTTAAGGTGTCGTGTCCTGTAAGTGCATGAAAATGCATCAAGCCTTTTACTTGCTCTTATCAATGCCTATGGTAAATGGCCAAAGCATGCCATTTTTTCAACCCACAGCTTTGACACTGGTAAGGATTTAACTAAGAGATAAAACAGTTGTGGTTGTAGATGATGCGAAATCCATAGCTATGTCTGATGCAAGATTTCAAAGGTTTTGATAAAAACTGTGATTCTCCATTAAAGCATAGTGCAGAGTTGATTCTATGCTATCCTTCAGCAATACTCATTCTGAAGCACATGATGCACTATGCAGACAGCAGCATTTATCAAATAAATCAGAAGATGTAGCCCAGTGTAGCAACCATTTGAAATGTCAGGACCTGTTACAGTGAGTACTGGAATGCAGAGACTAAATGGCTGAAAGTTCTGAATTGTGTATACCAAGTACAAGATCCCATTTCTAGAAATATTCCCTTTTCTTCAAGGTACGGCAATCACAGACTTGGCATATATAAGTGTGTGAGGGGGTGGAGGGGGCTTAACCCCATCATGGGGGGTTGCAGCAGGGCTAGCCCCTGCAAAAAAAGGTTATAAGATGAAGACCAATTTTTTTTTTTTTTTTGCTTTTTCAGCGCTTGGCATGTTAAGTGCCAGTATTTCTTTAGGGAGCCCTCAAGTGTTATTATAGCTATCTTCCTTTTTTCTTGAAAGGGACAGCAGCATTTATCATGCATTTGTTGTTTTATTGCTGGCAGAGTATAGTAATTAAGTAGTAATCTGATACTAAACTACACATATGTAGAAAATAAAACATGCAGTAAAGATACGAGGTCTTAACATAATGACAGAATACAGTGTTAAAGTACTATCTCTACCAAAAGCTATGCTTCTGCTAAGAGGATTATGCTCCAACAATGTGACTCTGGTCATTCATGATGGTATAATATACCCCTTAAAGGCTACTTAAAGCATTAATATTGTCTGATGAGAGGCAATAAAGCATCTGTCAGAGAGCTGCATTCCACTGCAAAGTGTGGATGGAGATGGTGGGAACTTTTCGAGCTCTTACCTGTACTTGAAGTGAATGGGAAAAGCATTTACTGACAGTTAGGGTCTTAAGTTAGGTGTTAGGATGACAGAAAACTTCCGGAAGGGCTTTTCCAACCTGCAGCTATACCTTAGATGATAGAATAAATATTCTTTCTATTAGCTGAAGTAGTTTCTAGTTGCAGAACACACTCCTCTATAACAGCTTTTGTTATCAGACAGGGTATAAACCACTTAAGACAGGAATGTTCCACTATAATGCATGAGTATAAAACACATTTTGCTGAAGTATAGACACTGTTCATAATATATAATTAATGTTGCACAACTCTGATAGTCAGGTACAATGTTCCTCACATCTAATGTGAGACATTTAAAACAGGAGACATATCAGTTTCCAATTGTTCTTTTCACAAGCAATGATTGTATCATCCAGATAAAAACAAATGTTTGCAACTTTGTTTAAGCATCAGTAATTGAAAAATTCTGGTTCAGGAAGAAAAGTTAGGAAGTTTTCAAACACATGGCTAGCAACACAGAAATAGCATGTTGCATTCCCAAAGCAACATTTTTGTTTTGTAATTATGATACATGATTTTCTGTAAAATTGAAATGAACAAAGCTGTGAGTTATTTATGCTATAGTAAATCTACGTGTGTCTGCAAATGTATCCTTGTGGGTATATCAATGTAATTTTTGAAGTAGTTGAATTCTGTTTCTCAAGAACTATTATGAATTAGGAGACTGATGTTTTCCTGTGTAAATATTTAACACTTTGATAACTCATATGTCAAACTGATATCCTTAATTACAGAAGGCAACAGAATTCAACCCAAAACATTAAAAAGTGAATGTTTGGATGACAAGCACTTTAACATACAGAGGTGGCTCCCTAACTAAACTCCAGAGGACACAGGTCTGATTTATGACATGAGGAGTAATGGAGTGGCCAAGGTAGGAGTCAGAATGAGAGACCACAGTCAGCTTACTAATTCTGGGAAAGGACTAGGAGATATGATCCTGGTCTCAGACTGCATGCATACCAGGTATGCATGGTAAGTGTACTGAAGCATGCACTTCCAAGTAGCTTTGTCTAAGCAAACATTGCACCATGTCTGTGAACCAATAAGGGTGGAACATTTAGAAGTATAACAAAATCTCTGGCTTCCTGTTGGATGAAAGCCTCTGTCCCAGCTCTAACCTCTCAGACTTGGCATCTGTCTATATCAGGAGCTGGAGGGAATTAATGGCTAATAAATGAGATGGCCGGATGGTCATGGGGGGGGGGGGGGACCAAAAATAATTACTGAAAGCATGGTGCAGAACCTGAGAAAAAAAATTAAAAAAATCCTAGGATGGCAGACTGGAAAACACTCAGAACAGCAATACAAAAATGAAATATAACTGACTAATACAGCAAAAAATGTCTTTCAAAAACATTTACGTTTTAACATGACCTTGCATTATGATTTTGGCTCAAACAACTGATTTAAAGCTATTCCAGAGGGTGGTTGGCATAATGGTTAAGATATTTGCCTTACAGGTACAATGTGTAGGGTTTGATTCTCCCTTTGGTGAATTTGCTAGGCATAAAATGGCCCACAAAGGCAGTTAGCCTAGTACTAATCTATGACCCTATCATTTTACAGGACAAGATTTTCAGAAAGCAATATGTCCAAACTTTCCCAAGACAGCCACTGTAAATTTATCAAAGTAACATATTATTAGTGGTTTATCAATTATCATTTATATACATATTCTTTCATATGTAACTATTATATCAAAAGAGGCACTAGTACACAGTTCTCAGAAAATAATGTAACTGATTTACTTAATTCAATATATATTGGGTCGGATTCATGAAGGCTTGCACGGAGTCTAAGAGTAGAGTAAGATTCCAGCCAATATGTCTGCCGAGCGATCCAGGAACAGCTGGCAGGGGCGTGCATGAGAGCTCCTAAAACGACCCTTGCACGGACAGTGTTAGGTTATGCAAATTACCTCATTTGCTGCTGAAAGCTATGCAAATGAGGTAAATTTGTGATCCAGGAAACAGTAACCTGTCCGAGTAAGAGTAGTGTTATTTGCAGAAATGTACTCCATTGGTAACTGAGTACCGTTCTGCAAATAGCAAAACGGAGTAATGACAGCTCCAAATAAAGGATGCATCCAGTTGAAGAAGCATGCCAATGGCCAAATATAAGGCCATTGGCATTTATATGTGTTGCAAAATAATAAAAAATATTTTTTTCCCCCGATCTCCAATGTTTAAGCGTAGCACAGCGCCACACAAATGTGCAGCACTCTAAAAACCAGAAAAAAAAAATAAAAGCCAAAAATAGGCATTTTATTAAAAATATCCATCTGCCATGCAAGTGAATGGCAGGCTGAAGACAACATGGCTACTGAGTAGTGGTTGCTAAGGGGGGAAGCTCAGTCTGAGAGATGTAACCAAGCATTAGTAGGCAATCTTATGCAAATGAGTATAAGGATAGTGAATCCCAATTTTCCCTGCCATGTGAACCATGTCCCTAGAGTGTAAGAGTAGGATTAGGGGAGTAACAGAGTAGAAGATAGGTGACATCATGAGAGGGGTATGTATCAAAGACTGTAAGCTTATTGGAGCAGAGTGGCATGTGTTTGCTGTGAGTTACTCAGGACTGGAAGTTTCTTGCAAAGATGCTTACACTGTGTGCGCACGTGTGTGGGCCTGTAAACCCGTCTAAGCCTGTGTGCACGTGTGTGCACCCGTGTAAGCCTGTGTAAGGCTGTCTAAGCCTGTGTGCATGGATGTGCACCCGCCTAAGCCTGTGTAAGCCTGTATAAGGCTGTGTGCGTGCATGTGCGCTTGTTTGTGCAGCGCTGCCCCCTGTGGAAACAGAAAGGGAAAAGGAAGGAAAAGTAGTAGTAGGAAGTTAACCAAGGAGAACTAGCAGAGCTACCAGGTGAAATCAATCAGAAACAGCCAATTACACAGGCAGTACACTAGCCCAGCCCAGCCCAGCACTTAAAACTCTGCAAACAACATTCCCCCATGTTTTACTCAGAAACACTGCAACACTGCAGTATAAAAAGAGAAGTGAAAACTTAAAAAGCTTAACTGAGACAAAAAAATGTTAGGGGCTGCCATTGCTATTATAAGGCAACATGTGCAAGATGCTGAGGGTGGTGCCATTGCGAATGTTGCTGAGCATCCCACAGTGAGGAGACGGAGAAGAGTGTACAGACCCAGGGTAACCTACCAGGGACTACATGAGCTGGAGATAGTGGAGTGCTATAGACTGGACAGAGAGCTCCTGCAACAAATTGTTGAGCTGTGCAGGCCACACCTCACACACAGAACCACCAGAGGGGAATCCATCCCAGTGGAAACCAAGGTATGTGTTGGTCTAAGAATACTAGCAACAGGTACCTTCCAGAGACCAACTGGTGATATGATGGGGATTTCACAGGAATCAGCATCCAGAGTACTGCACCAGTTCCTGAATGCCATGTCAGCACATGTCGGTGATCATGTATATTTCCCCAAGTCCCATGAGGTATTGGCCAGCAATATGCGTCTCTTCCAGCAAATAGCGGAATACCCTGAGGTAGTGGGTGCAATTGACTGCATGCACATACACATCAAAGCACCAGCTGGTGAGCAGGGTAGGGCCTACATCAACCGCAAGGGCTTCCACTCCATCAACTGCCAGGTTGTGTGCGATGCCCAGGGCATAAAACTGAATCTGTATGCTGGCTGCCCTGGAAGCTACCACGATTCCCATATCTGGCATCTGATGCAGCAGTACCAGACATTTGCCAATTGGGACATCCCTGACGGTCACCTAGTGGGGGATGCTGGATACGCACTGGAGCCGTGGCTGATGACACCCATCAGAAATGCACACACACCTGAATAAAAACTCCATAATGAGGCACACACACAAACACGAAATGTAATCGAGCATGTGTTTGGGATGCTCAAGTCATGGTTCCAGTGCCTGGACACATCTGGTGAAGCCTTGCAGTACTCACCAACTACATGTACCCAAATTGTCATGGTATGTACCATGCTACACAATATGATCCTGCAAAAACAGCTGCAGCAGGAACAGCATGGGGCAGGGCCAAACAGCCCCCACCATTGCCAAGGCCTGCACAGGCACAGCATGACTCGAAGGAGGAACAACCTGAGCCTGCCCCAGTAGGCAGAAGGAGGCGTGCCCAGTATGCCTTGGTCTTGGCAAAGAGGCAATGCATAGCACATACACTGGCTCAGTAGGAACCTTGGAAATTATTCCTCTCTCTGACTCGCACTTAAAATAAAAGGGATGCCTAACTTGACACTACCTGTTTCCAAACATGTATAGGGAGTGTGGTATGTGCATCCAACATAGGCAGCTTTGCAGTACCACCGGAGGCATGATTGCCATGTTTTAAGCAATATAAAGCAGTGCTAAGCAGCATTTACCAATATTTAGTATATGTAAACAAAATTATCCGTGCCAGCTAGCACAATGTTGGGCAACGTTGAGCAATGTTGGGCAAGGTCGGGCAAAGTCGTGCAAAGTTGAGCAAAGACAGGTAAACATGCTCATATTAGCTTTACTGTCCCTTAAGCAGTCTGGTCTGCCCAGCATGAAAATAAAAATCAGTGATAGGGCTCGAACCCAGGATACTGTGCACTATAGTCACAGTACTGAACCACTAAGCCATGACAGCATTTCGGTAGCATAGACACAGCAGGACAATTGTACAGTAATGCAAACACAAAGAAATGCTGTAACATGCCCCTGAAGATGCATATGGGTAACCTCCCCCACAGGCCTATGCAGACAAAGAACATCAGGCCAGGCGGTGTGATGTGGGTTGTGTAGGCTATGAAGTTGCAATCTAATATATGTGGCATTGGACGCTAAGAAGTGTAGTACAGTAGTATGCCTCAAGCCAGTATGATAGGCAACAGTACAGACTGAAATGGTGTACCGTACATAGCCGTGCAGGCATTGCAAATGTGTAAAAGTGTCAGGTGAACCCCTCATCGTATGTACACCCACAGTAACAATCAAGTGTGCCCCTGGGTAGAAATGTACAAAGAATAGCTGTCCCCTCTGTATGTAGAAATGTTGATAAGTCTATGCAAAGTGTCTCATAGAAGCCCTGCAGGCACAGCATGATCCCTGTTGATCTATGACACAAAGGTGAGGCCTGCTGTAAAAATACAACTTGATTTTCCATACACATATAGTATAAATGTCTATATTGGGCATGCATACACACTTACAAAATGAAGCAAATGTCAGGCAACAACATACTGAAAGGTCATACTGGGCATGCTCACACACATGCCAAATACGGAGGTGATAATAAGGGATCTATGGACAGATGTGAATAGACATCTCTACTTCCAGAAACACATTCACAAAGTTGTCAGAAAATCATGCTATGTGTTCACACAAACTGCCAAGGTCTGCGCATGTAGGTCAAAGGAGGTTCCCACTACTCATCAGTCATCAGACCCGCCAGAGAGTACCACAACACACTTGCGATGAATCTGACTAGGCACATTCAGCAGCCAGAAAGACCACTGAAGTACCCTAACAAGAGGATTACTGGCCTCAAACAGTTGCCCCATGCAACAAGACTGAATGTAACCCAATCTGTACTCTGTTGCATACTGACTACTCAGGAGATCTCTGCCCAACAGACAGGTCCATGTCATGGATACACTCAGATCTGGTCTGAGTTACAGCTCAATGGCACTAAATATACAGACCCAACTGATATTGCCAACATCCTGTTAGATAAGATCAGTGTTAACTGTACCCCCCCTCTCACCCATGAAAGAGCACATCTCTATAATGGAAGACTTCAAAGTTGCTGTCATCACAGCTGCACAGGTAAAAAACACTCTCCAAAGCCAGTATCACAGCAGCCATGGGACCAGATAACTTCACAGGCTGTGGTCCACACAAACCACAGAATGAACAGGCACCACACTGACGTACCATGTGCAGTCATAGCCTCACCTCATGCTTTGTGCCTGTTGAATGGTGCACAGTGATGGTTATCCAACTACACAAGGGTGGAGACACCACGTATCCCAGGAACTAGCACCCCATTAGCCTGATGAGCCCGCTCTTCAAGGCCATGGAATGTATCATAATACAACATATAAAAAATTACATTTGTAATCGCCAAACCCTGGACCACAGCCATGTTGGGTTTGTAAAATGCAGATCATGTCACCTAAACCTGATAGATGACACTGAAGCAGTCAACAGAACCGTCAACAAGGGTAAGGTGGTTCACACAGCCTATGTTGATCCTGCCACGGCTTACACCACTCCACACTCTGGAAATATAGATAAACCCACTAAACTAGGTATAAATTGCTATGTCACAAGATGTGCTGCCAACAGGCTTACTGAAAGAACACACACTGTGAAAGTAGCAGACTCCAAGTATGACTTTGGACCAGTGATGAGTGCAGTACCACAAGGTCCAGTCCTGTGTCTTGTCCTGTTTGGTATCTACTTCCCTGAAGTAAACTTTAACATGGAAGGTCTGTGGCTGCTGAAGTTTCCAGAGGACTGCAAACTAGGAGCCATAACTGTAAACACTAAAGATGTGGACATCCTACAAAAGGGCCTCACTGAGACAGATGGCTGTTGTCAAAGCCATGGGCTCTAGCTCAATGCCAAAAAGTGCATTGTCATCCCCTTTGTTAAAAACTCTATAGCCAAGAACGACAACATAGGAGGTAGTATACTTAACACTGAAAGTGTGACAAGAGACCTTGGATCACAGGTGAACACTGGATACAACTGTGATAATCACATCCCCACAGTAGTCAGGAAATCCTGCTATGTGGCACACCTCATCACAAAATGTGTCTCATGCAGAATAGAAGAGGACATTGTTCTCCACTACTCATCACTCACTAGAACTATAATAGAGTACAATGCCACTTTTGCTATGTACCTCACAAGACAACTACAACAACTGGAAAGCCTGCAGCAATACCTCACAAAGAGCATTAGTGGCCTGAAATACATGCTATACACAGACCATCTCAAAATTCTCCATCAGCACTCCCTTGCATATCGCCTACTCAGATGTTTTCACTGCCTAACATACAAAGCTATGTCAAATGCAGAGCTGTTGGACATGCTCCACGTAAAACACTCACAATCCCTCTGACCTTCGGACCCAAAACCACGAGTGAAATACAAAAGGAAGCGGTGTACCCATTTACCTTATGGATACCCACACCTTCAGGTTAGTGGCACAGCATGAGGCCTTGGAGACCATGCAAGTGCAACTAACATTGGGCAAAGCTGCTCATCAAATTGTAGCCTGATACAGATCACCTACCTTGTCACAGGAACCTCACTCAGTATTCCTGAGAACAGTGGAAAATATAAAGGTCCTATCAAACACCATTATATGAGGTGATTACAACTACCCAAACATTGAGTGGGAGAATTACTTGTGTACAACATCCTTTGCCCAATGTTTCCTAGAGTTTAAAAGCTCTGGAAAAGCTGGTCACCATGCCCACTAGAGGTGACACCATACTGGACATGATCATCACCAACATGGGGTACCAGTGTTCCACAACAGAGATAAAACCCTCGCTGGTAATATCAGATCATAAAGTAATCACACTGGACATCCACATCCCACCCTCCCACCTAGTCAATGAAACCACCGTGAAGACATTTTCAAAAGCAAACTGCACATGTCCCAAGACAAAAGTGGAAAGTTCCAAAGACCTCTTGCTATAGGATAATGGTATGCAATCTGCCGAATCAGTCTCGATGACTGACAAGTGCATCCTATGAGCATCTACAGGGATGCATGGATCGAGACATCACAAATAAAACCAAGATGCACTCCTCCAAAAATAAGAAAACAATCTGGTGGTCGTTGCCCATAAATAAGCCAGACAACAGAAGGAGGAAACTAACACCTGATAGATCCAACTTCACCAAAGGAAAGGCATCACTGATCATTATTAAGATGAAGCAATGATCGCTCATAAAATAATTCAAGGACACTTTCAAAAGACAAATTGCCAAGGACTGTAAGAATAACAACCACAAAGCCTGCAGTAGCTATACCAGACATGTAGGTGCCAACTTTCAAATATGCTGTCAGCTACTGACAAATGGCAAGGAATACACTGAACCAACTTTCATTGCCCACATCCTGGGGGACAAGTTCAGTGTGAACTTCCCCCATCACCCCCAAAAGGGCCTGTGTCCATCACAGAAGGATACAAAGCCCCAGACGTCATGGACATGCAGGTAAAGACAGCCCTCTCCAAAGCCAAGAACACAGCATCAATGGGACTGGATGGTGTCCCAGGCTGCGTCTTACACTAGGCCCAATAGGAACTACACCCTCACCTACATTCACTGCCCAGACTCAATTGTACCACAGGGTATGTACCCAAAGAATGGCATACACTAACAGTCATCCAGCTCCACAAAGGGTGTGCCACAACAGAACCTGGAAACCATTGCCCTATATGTCTACTCAGCCTGGTCTACAAAGCTATTGAGCAAATTGTCATGGAACCCATAAATAGAGGCATTGGGGACCTCCATACACTGGACTCTATACAACCTCACCTTCTTAATGGCATATCCTGCCTCCTAAACATAGTTGACTTACTTCAACAGTTACCAAGGACATAGATGGAGGTGAAAGTAGTCCACACAGCCCATCTGGACCTCACTAAGGACTTTTTACACCATTCCCCACTCTGTCATCATGGACACGCTTACCAGCCTGATCATCAACAGCTATGTCACAGGATGTGTGGCCAAGAGGCTCACAGATCAAACACACATGTTCAGAGTTGCAGGTGCCATGTCCAACTTTAAGACAGTCACAAATGGCATCCCACAGGTCTTGGTCCTGGGACACCACCTGTTCAGTAGACACTGCTCAGAGGTACAGGCAAGCATGGGAGGAGTATGGCTGAACAGGTTTGCAGATTACTGAAAACTGTGGTCCATAATCGACTCTATGGCTGACACACACATCCTCCAGAAGGGGCTTACAGAGACAGATACCTGGTGTCAAAACAATGCCCCAAGAAGAATGCCAAAGAATGCAAAGTCATCCCCTTTGGCTAAAACAAAGTGCAAACAAATTACCACATAGGTGGTACTCCAGTATGTATGGAGAAAGTCATAAAGGCCCTGGGGACACAGTTAGATAGTAAACTCTCCTTTGATGATCACATGGCCAAAGTGTTTAGACATTACTTGTATGTAGCCTGCCCAATGTCACCTAATGTAACCCATTTTGTCTAGTCTGATGATGTCACCATCCTACAAATATACCTGTGGAAAATCAAACTCACAGTAATGTGTGTAGCACGTCATGTGAATGTATACTCCTGTAGTATCATAAACCAGTTAGGTAGTGATTTGAATCCTGCACTTGACAAGTGTGTGTTTGTTTGTGTGTGATCTCCTTGGAGAGGAGCAACCTTTTTGGAGAGTACTCAAACACCTTAAAAGTGGTGTACTAATCGTTGTCAGGTCTGATGATGTCACCATCCTACAAATATACCTGTGGAAAAAAAGAAGGCACACTAATGTATATAGCACATCGTGTAAATGCGTACTCCTGTAGTATCATAAACCAGTTGGGTAGGGGTTTGAATCCTGCACTTGACAAGTGTGTGTGTGTCTGTGTGTGATCTTCTTGGAAAAAAGCAAACTTTTTGGACAGTACTCAAACACCTTAAAAGTGGTATACTAATCTTTGTCAGGTCTGATGATGTCACCATCCTACAAATATACCTGTGGAAAAGAAAGCTTACAGCAATGTGTATAGCATGTCATGTTAATACATACTCCTCTCGTATCATGAAGTAGTTAGGTAGGGGTTTGCATCCTGCACATGGTGAGTGTGTGTGTTTGTGTGTGTGCTCTATGTGTGTGACACTGTTGGTCAATGGGTTGTGGATTTTGCTTTTACTACTGCATGACATATCAGTATGACATCAGTATGTGCATTGCACATGTGAGGTAGCTGTGTGGCAAATACATATACGTACATGTGACCTCAATTATTGCATGTGTGGGAACCCTGCTTTCTCCAAGAACACATCTGTCATCTTTTCAAGAGTGTGCTGCTGCTTTCCAGACCTTAGGTCACATCTGTATGCTTGTGACAAGGCCAGCCACTGCAGTGATCCCTGGCGTAGGTCAACTGTGTCACACACACTCATTACAGTTTCTACAGAATTGTGTGAGTGAGGGTTTATGGCCGAGGTATATGTCAGACCTGTTCAAACGCAGCAGGGTCTATCAATGATGGCTATTCATTATAGGTGTACAACAACCTTTGTGGATATGCATGCAGACCCCTTATTGCTTATGTGATCCACCGAGGGATTTAAACATACCTTTGGAAATGTGATTATCAAAGGAGAGATGACGTACCACTTGGTTGCATGTACACATCGGTACCTGTTCTTCATGTTGGTGGCTACTACCTATGTGGTACTGTGGGGATACTATGTTCCATAAAGGTGGATGACTATGCCTTGGTTGGCTTATAGCTTTACAGCATGGGTTTGACAACAGGGATCTGTCTGTGTGATACCCTTGTGGAGGATATGCGTGTCATCTGGAGAATGCATTATAGGCCACAGTATGCATTACGACACGTGGACAGACATATACCTGCTGTGATTGCTTGTACCTAAGAGAGCTATATGCCAAACAGGAGTGGTCTCAGTAATGGGTGCAGGCGAATACCACTGGTTACTGTCATAGTATAGTACCTGAAGGATCCAAATGTTACTGTGTGTCCCACATCTGTGTGTCAGTTGTCAAGACGTCATCTAATGATTGGTTATGGTCAGGCTGTTGAAGTTGTGTATACTACCAGAATGCAAAACAATGACAGATAGTAACAGTATCACCCACAGCACAGTTTCAAAACATGTCATACACACATGTGTAGTCAAGTTCCAAAATGTGTGTAGTACAATGTATGCTGGCCACCAATCAAGACTATGGAGTATTACTGTGTAATACAGGGCATGTCACCCTGCCCATGTGTTCACTATACACATACATGCAGACAGTGCACCTCCACCATGTTCACAAATGTACACCTGCAAATCTGTGCCACACACATGCCACACATACTGTCCACTCTCTAACACATGCTGCCAATACTACACACATCAGCCAAATGGCACGTGGATGGACAATACGCTATTGGAACATTACTACATTGACAATCATAGCTTACATGCATCATGCCTGCTCAGCTACACCTTCAAGCATATCATTACACTCTACTGCTGAAAACATGCTAACATTGCTATACTGCTATAAAGTCACCCTGTGCATCAGCACCATAGTACCCAGTTCCTGCATCTATGTTACAGATAACAGGAGGTGGCACAGGTTTCATCATATGCACAGGGTGTGTTGTTGGTTTGCCAGAGTCCTACAGTGAGCCATACAATCGACATGTATGTGTGTGTGTGTGTGTGTGTGTGTGTGTGTGTGTGTGTGTATGTGTGTGTGTGTGTGTGTGAGAGCCAAGAGTACTGCTATGGGCCAATGTTGATGTAATGTGTGCATGTATGTGGTAGCCCTAGGTGTCTTGTTTATGTGTGTGTTTGTCTGCATGCACACAGTTCCACCATGTGGCTGCCATATACGGGTATTTGTGGGACAGCCAAAGACTGTACCTGCCAGGCTTTACAGATCACCATCTCTGGCCACGGATATGGAACCTCTGCCTGGCAGGAGTGCTACTG
Source organism: Protopterus annectens (assembly GCF_019279795.1). Taxonomy (NCBI): domain Eukaryota; kingdom Metazoa; phylum Chordata; order Ceratodontiformes; family Protopteridae; genus Protopterus; species Protopterus annectens. The sequence goes on along the minus strand of NC_056751.1, from coordinate 192,302,056 downwards.
ACACTATCAGGTACTAAGCCTGACTGGGTACTATCCCCAGAGGTAGATGGATGTACACTGGACCCAGGTCCCTGCTGGGACTGTCCAGAGCCACGTGCATGTAGTCTTCTAGGACGGTCTATGGACAGCCCACCCCCAACATTTCTGGGGCTGTTACTGGGACTATGGGAGCGGCTGTGACTTGAGAGACATCTGCAGTGACTGCCAGCTGCTGATGTTGCTGGCATATGTCCACATCGATGACTCAATCGTCCCACACTGTCCTGACACATGGACATGACATTGCGGAGGACATCTAATGTCTCACTCCAATGTCTATCAGTGACCTCAGTGTAATGATGGATGGCAACTGCAAGGTCATGAATACGGCCAGTTACGGTGGTGTTATGTGCCCTCTCTGCCTTTAGTCCCTATCTGGTGTACCGTTCCATACGTGCCTGTGCCTCCATGACAGCCTGGAACATGCGTGAGGTTGTAAGACCTATGGCACGTCTGCCAGTGGCATGATGAGCAGCAGTGCTCCGATGAAAACCCCAGGACATCTGCCTATGTTGTAACCCTCCAGACATCTTGGTATGGCTGCTGTGTTGGGATGCATGTGCCATAGATACCACATTGTCCTGGCCAATGCCAGCTGTATGCTGTCCCTCAGCTAAGGGCGTTTGTGATAGATGTATTGGCAGTATGACTGTGTGCATGGATGGGGTGGACACTTGTGTACTGTCGATTGTTGGCCCAACGACAGACCCTGACAAAGATGCCTGTGCCTCAACACACCTATCATCATTTTCACTATCATGCTCAGTGACATCAGTTTCCCTGCTGCAGTGAACCAGCCCAAAATCAGCACCTGTGAGAGGGAGACAGGAAACACACTTTACGACCTGTACATGATGTCTGCACACATGCACACATGAACACATGAACACATGCACACATGCACACATGAACACATGCACACATGCACACATGCACACATGCACAAATGCACACATGAACACATGAACACATGCAAACATGCACACATGCACACATAAACACATGCACACATGAACACATGCACACATGCACAATTGCACACATGAACACATGCACACATGAACACATGTACACAAATACACTCCTTACTAAAACAGACACACACACACACACACACACACACACACACACACACACACACACACACACACACACACACACACACACACCACCAGCAATCCAGAACATACTCAATAGCGTGTGATGGTGGGGTACAGTATCACAAGCCAAACATTTATATCAAACATGACAGCATGCAGGACATGTTGCTCAACAGCATGCAGTGTGAGCATAGACAGCCCTTGCTAATAACAGTATACATGGCTTTGATGCATGTGTGCTTTGTTCAGTGATTGGCCTCACCCTGGAATGCAATGTGTACATGTACACAACATTGCTGTGCAAGTATTAAAAGCTCTGCAATGTCCTGTGCACCATCACTCACAGGTATACATACCATTGCTGGATGTGTATCAGTGTGTCACATAGATATCCATTTCTGATTAGAGCATCTGTGTCTTTAACAGATAATTGTGGACACAGGTTTAGCACATGCATGCTATGTATACACACAGGATGAGTGGTGCATGTATACCATTGCTCAACATAGCCATTGTACAGTGGTTATGGTGAGTGTAGGACATATTGTGGACATGCCAGTGCCAGCAATGACATGGCATGCTATCACACAACTGCAACATTAAACATTACACATACACAATGTGTGTCATGTGACCTATACACTCAATAGCATTACAAGACATGTGTGTCACTTTGTACAAATAGTGATTGCTATGCATATTGTGTATAGGTGCATATGTTTGCACACACACACAACATTGAGGTGCATAGCAATTAATATGTGTAGTACTGTGGCCACTGTAACTGGATGGGTTGTAGTACCATGAGACATCATCATGCAGCATCATGTGGTCACTCAAGGCTAGTAATGTGTGCCAGACCAGCACATAGCATGCTGTACCTGAACTGCAGTACCATGGCTACATTCACCATTTCATGGCCACTTGTTACATGGGTTCCTAAGGTGCCCAATAGGGGGCATTGCCTAACATGAATGTGTTATGTGTTGAAGAGTGCCACATAGCCACATGAGAGGCTCTACCCCTCAGGTATATTATGTGTGCTGGGTGGATGACATTTGGGATACTGAAGTGTGACCTTACAGCGGGTGTCTGAAGATGCCATGTGTAGCATGTTAACGTGTACTGCGTATGACACAGTTGTGTGTGTTGTGTGCATGTGTATCGACTCTGCCTATCCAATGTCCACTACAGTGTTGCCACAATTGTGTGGGATGCTCTGTGTATTGCATGTGCTTGAGACAGCTACTCACATTAGTGAGATGTGCATAGTCTCACAGCAAACATGCACAGCATGCATTATGCGCTGGTGTGTGACGTGTATATGGCCTACACCTCACCTATGACATGTACATTTAATTAGCAATATTAAATGTAGAACACACTCACCAGCATGAGTCTGCTGCCTTGCTGTCACACCAGAGGGACCTACAAGGATATGAGACAGTCTGTCAGTGGCAACAACTGTGGCATTGTTACTGTGTGTTTGCAATCTTACAGTAGTATGACTGTTGCCAGTCACAGGCCTGCATATTATATTCCGAATTATTATAATTGCACAACACTAGGCACCACATCTTGTAACTACACAGTACACATCTCACATAAGCATGATCTACCAATAGAGGTAACAGTAGTGTACAGCTATGTCATGTTACCTGCGCTCTCCATGTCAACTTGCTGGGTTGCTCCGGTCTCCATGATGATGCATGTTAGTTCTTGTTGTTGTTGGCCAGGAGCCACCTGGCTCAGGAGCAGTTCCTCCACTCTGGTGAGGGGGGGATGGATGGCTACCCCACCACCTGTGGCAAGCTGTTGTCTATGGATATCAGACGCATGCTGTCGGACATGTCTAATTAAATCACTGCCATGATGGCGTACCTGCTCATATGTCTGGTTATGCATGCCTATGTCATTTACCCTACGCACAAGATATTGCCACAGTGCAGTTCACTCATGCTGGTCCTGGCTGGTTCTTGAGAACAGCAGGGCGTAGTGCTGAACCATGGTGGCTGTAATCACTTCCTCCTCTGCTGGGCTGTATGAGGGATTACGATTGTGGGCCATGACCCTGGAAGACAATGAAACAATATGTGTGAGCAAGTCAAGTGGCACACTTAACATTCTAAAGTACAGATATCATTTAACTGCTATATATAGCAAACTATTGGCTGTCCAAGGATACACACTTTCAATACCACATATCACTGCTCAACCCACAACTGCCTGACAGTGCCTGGCACACTCTATATATCAAACCATGTTTTGCACAGCAACAAAGATAAACCAGTATGTAAGACTATACAACAGTACATGGCACACTGTATGCGACACAATGCACCACCTAGCCACAGGGGGTATATATCAAGCTAATTCATAACGTAACATGTAATCCATTGCAATGATTGTAAAGTCCAGTTACAGTATTAACAGTATACCACACTAGTCATTCATGGCAAACCCCTGCCTAACATATGTGCTCATTCATCAATATAGGTGGCATACTGCTGTACTAGACTATACATGTTGCTAGATACGCACCTATATCCTGTAACACACATATGACTGAGGCCATGGTACAGGCATACACAAACACACACATCAGGCATACATACCAGACACAAAGGTATGGCAACCCACATGACCTTTACCTGTGTACCATACAGTACTGTGTGTCAATAGTTACAAGACCTTATGCCTGAGATATGTCATCTGTGAGAACTACGGGGAACAAACAAAACAATGGGTCCAAGACATGTGGACATACACCATACTGGGCTGTTTAGGCATACAGCTTCAGGTAGTACTACAGTTCATTCAGGGGTTGTATTCACCAGCAGTAACACTCAATAAGCATACATGTACTGCTGTAGCCTACAATGGGACACCCCAGTCGACACCAACAGACTACGTCAGACCATCTGGCATACTGCTTTTTCTGCCTAGCAATAGCATACACATCTTTTGCTGGGATCACAGCTAGGACACATAATACCATGACAATTTCCCACTTAGCTATCACACATATACAGAACTCTGATATATTCACCAACACATTCCCCATCACACTCAGTCAACCTCACATAGCAATTATTGCAACAAGTACATGTGGATGTGTATCGGATCATAGGTAGGTTATAGGCTATTGGTCCTAGGACCTATAGATGTCTAGCCATACGCTACCCTGGTCTTTGACACACAGGTAATTTCATTTCACGTGGCCCTGTCAAGCAGAGCCACAGAGTGATTCCCGGGGTGTATTTCCTATCTCACATACAATCATCAGGTTTATATATGATGACTGCTAATTAGGAGCTTTGTTTGCTATTGATAGGTGGTTTGTTCCAGAGTATGGAATGTCTCTGAGATAGAGATCTATCCCCCCAGCATGTGCTGTTTATTGAGGTGACAAGGTTTAGGTCCCTAGAGCGTGTAGCTCATAGGGATTGTGATCTGTTTACGTGGAGCATGTTCATCAGCTCTGGGTTTCACATAGCTTTGCATGTTAGGCAGAGGTCACCTCTCGGTAGACGGTATGCAACACAGTCTAGTTGTGGTTTTGTGAGACAGTTTGCTTAGGGCATCTGTTTGAGGCTGGTATTACTCTTTGTGAGGTATGACAGTGTCCTTTCCAGTTGCTGTAGATGTCTTGTGAGGTACATACCACACGGAGCATTGTACTCTATAATGGGTTTTATGTGTGTGGAATAGAGGGGAACACTGACCTATATTTCCCTGGATGACACACCTTTTGTGATGATGTGTGCCACGTAGACAGATTACATGACTAGTGTGGCACTGTGACTATCAAAGGGGAGACTACTGTCCACCTGTGTCCCATGGTCTCTTATCACACCTTCGGTGTTAAGTAGACTACCACCTATGTGGTAGTTAATGGGTACTGAGTTTTTGCAAGGAGGGATGCCAATGCAGTGTCAACATTGAGCTTGAGTCCATGGCTTTGTCACCAGGCATCATATATATATATATATATATATATATATATATATATATATATATATATATATATATATATATACACACACACACACACACACACACACACACACACACACATACATATAAACATCCATTGGTGTACATATAGATATACATATAGGCACATATACAGTCCACCTTTCATGGTGGGAATATCAAGTATGGGAAGGTTGTGAGGTATACAGTTATGTCATAATATTGCACAGTGTTGTGCAGAATGCATTGAAGGTGTTCTCAGCCCATGTCGCTTTAGCAGGCCTCACTGGCTGCAACACTGCAAACCTGATGAATCATACCCACAGCGTTCAACCACCACATGTCATATACCGGCACTGTATGCTGTCTGGTTTGCCACACACTACAACCTACATAGAAATATGCACATAACAACCTTCAACAACATATCCTTCAGCATAAAAACAATGGCTATCTCTCCTCTGCTACTTTCCTAGACCTATCTAAAGCATTTGACATGGTCCCACACAAACAACTTATCTCTGTCCTCAATAACCTATCCTTCTCACAATCAGTCACCAACTGGTTTCAGAGTTACCTGTCTGACAGCCAACAATCCGTTGTATGGCAGAATGACATATCTCCCCAACTACCTGTCTCCATAGGGGTTCCCCAAGGATCCATCCTTGGACCCCTACTCTTCTCTGTTTTTACAAATAATCTAGCCTCTGCCACCACACATGGCACACTCATACAATACGCAGATGACTCGACCATCATCTGCTCAGCCCAGTCCCTACCCAAACTGCAAAAAGTCACACAGGAAGCCTTTTCCTCTGTTGAAACTTGGTCATCTGATGCCCAATTAATACTCAACCCAAACAAAACTAAACTACTCATCTTCCAACCCACCAAACATACTCAAAACAACTCTCACTTTAACATCACAGCAAAAGACAACACCACTATATACCCAACTGAACACACCAAATTGCTAGGAGTGGAAATAGACAATAAACTAAAATTTGACATTCGCATATCCATGACCATAAAAAAAGTCCACAAAAAACTAGGAGCGTTATACAGAAATAAGCATCTTCTCACCAAAGCAGCAAAGATTTCAATAGCAAATTCCCACCTTATCTCCACCCTACTTTATGCCTCTCCAATATATACCAACCTAAGGCAATTCGATCTAAACAAGCTAAAGACCTGCTACAACAAAATTGCCAAATTCGCCACAGGGGCATCCTACCGTAGTCACCACTGTCTCTCACTTGCTGAACTGGGCTGGCTTGAACTCCCTCACCTCCTTCAATGGTATCAACTCTCACTCACCCACAAACTAGTAAACTATCCCCTAAATGTCCCATCCCTCCAGAATCTACTCCAACCCTATCGCACCACCAGAATACTAAGATCCATCAACAAAAATCACTTGCAGATCACTAAAGCCAATAACTCTGCTGGTGAAGCACCATAGCCAAATTATGGAACTCCTTCCCACACACAATTACCTCCGTACCATCATGAACCCACTTCAAAACTTTACTAAAAGCACACCTAAAAACATGCTGGCTATGCCCTTGCAACTCTCACTCTAATATCACTCACCCCATCCAACCACTACCTTTCTTTCCATTCCACTAACTACCTTGATTATAGCAAGCTCAGATGCTCATAAGCCCAGTACTTATACAGCAGGAACTTCTTATTTTAATATTTGTTAATGTCTGTTATGTACTTCACAGATAAAAATTATAGTTGTCTACTGATGTACTATGTTCTTAATCTGTAAATATGTTGTAAGTAATTGCTATGTAAATTGTTAATCGCTATGTAATCCAATGTAACTACTGTCTGTTTATTTTAACTGTGGAGCTTTTCTCCCCGGGCCTCCGCTGAAAATGGACCTGCGTCCAGTCGGACACTCCCTGTCAACAAATATAAATAAATAAATCAACATATATATATATCCACCTTTCACAAACAGTTGCAGTATGTCCCTTGCTCTATGCACATGTACAGATGCTAATATATCTGACACAGACAGATCTCTCCATATGTGTGTGCCATACACACACAAGTACCATACTGTTGTAAGTCCATGTACCTCACGGCTGACCTATTGGGCCTTGGTGCAACATGAACAGGTGTCACATGTGAGCACACAGTAATACTGGAGGGTGCATATATAGCTGCAAATGCTAAATTACCATACTAGCCTGGTACAGCTGTTGCCAGTGCTAAGCTACATGTTAATATGACTATCATGCATTTGTTACTCTGTCACATCCATGTTTACATAACTGTATGTGCTACTCCCCCAAACAGACATTGTACACACTAGTGTACAGAACACAGATAACATGGATCAGATGTTTGACATTTAATGCTGAACTACATATGTCACAGTCATATCCCACTGCACACAGCTACACACTGATTTCTCCATAGCAGTAGTTATGCAGGGAATCTGTGCATAGATACGGACTGCTGCCACATATGGATGATTCAAACTATGTAGAGTACTCTTCAAAAACATCTACTACATGCCAGTAAATACATATCTGTTGCATACCTTCCTTTGTATGTGTTTGTAGTAGTCAGCTCCATGTGTTTTGTACACTTGGTTTTGTTTATATCTTATTTTTTTTTCAAAATATATTTTTTTTCAATATATTATATTTTTCAGTATATTATATTTTTCTCTATATTTTTTTTCAATGAATATTTTTTCTATATATTTTTTTGCAATATATTTTTTTCAATATATTTTCTTTTTTTCAGTATATATTTTTATTTCAATATATTTTCTTTTTTCAATATATTTTTTTCAATATATATTTTTTCAATATATTTTTGTTTTCAGTATATTATTTTTTCAAGATATATTTTTTTCAATATATTTTTTTTTTCAATATATATTTTTTTTCAAATATATTTTCTTTTATATCTTTTTTGTTTCCTGTTGCTGTTGCTGTGGTCTGTGTCTCTCCGTGTTGCTCTATAATGCTCTCTCTCTCTCTCTCTCTCCCTCTCTCTCCGTTCCTGCAATGAAATGATTGCATGTGTGGACAGCTAGTACAGCCTGCTTTTATAGGTATCTGCACATGTGCATGTGATGGCCTCTGTACCAATTGTTGGCCACCATTTGGCAATTGCATGCAGCCTGCTGTGTGGTACTTGCAGTACTCACTGTCATAGCAACCAAATGCTATAAATTGCTAGGTCAGATAGGCATAGCCCTTTCAGCTTTCCAAAGTGGGAACCATGCTTGTTTGCTGTGGACACCATTGTGTAAGTCAGAAGGTTGGTGTACTTCTTGTATGTGATGCTAGGGGTGTAGCCAGTGATTTGAATGTTGTACTCAGACCTGAATGTTGCCACTTCCAGTACACAGTTGTCAGTGTAGAATTGTACTCGCCTCTACAAATGCTAACACAAGATACATGGGAGTATGTAGTTTCTTTTCTACTTATGCAATTAGCTGCCATACATACATAGTTATTGAGAAGTTTTCATTTGGCACATGAACTGTTTGTGAAATGCTATACTGTGGATATTATTGTACTCACTTCTGCACAGTTTGTGTTTTTTTTTGTTGACATTAGCACAGGATGCTCATGAAAACTGGACAATTCCAGTACTGAGTATGCCTACCTACATCCTTGCTGGACCTTGAATGCACAGGCATTTTGTACATTTGGGTGGGAATTGTCCTGCTATGATACTGTGTGGGAGTTGTATAGTGCTGCTGTAGCATTATTTACTGCTAAAATGGCTGGTTCTGTTATCACAGTCATGTAATGCTATTCCACAACAACTGCTGGTAAAGTTCCACAGAACAGGTTTTGTGATATGGCATTCCTATCTTACCTTTACATTCACTCATTCTGATGCATAATATAAATATTTCAGCAACAACCTGCTGTATATCTTTTGTGGCTTAGTGGTACTTCATGCAGTCTAGTGTGTCCAAGGTCCGGGGTTTGAGACTGACATTGGTGTTTTATTTTAATGCTGAGAAAAACAAGGCCCCTCACATTTAGGGTGACTAAGGCACTTTTAAGCAGTTGTAAGTGGGTTTACACTTAGCAATACTTAGCTAAGCGCACACAGGCGCACAATCGCGCAAACTCGCTAACTACTGCTTAAAAGTGCTTACTCCCACTAACCCCTGTGCTCATTTCTTTGAAAGAAAAGAAAATGGGGAGATAGGAAAGTGGTGAAAAAGGGGCACAAAGAGGGAAAGACAGTAGGGAAAACAGCTCGGGATGTGCAGGACGGGTGTAGGGAAGGTCCATAGCTGCCCATTTCCTTAACAGCAACAGCTGTGCATATACTAGTAATTTGAAGGAAAATTTGAAACCTTCCACCCCTGAGAGGGGGGTGAGGACAATGAAGTATGTTGTACTGCCAATTAAATTTCAGTTTATAATGTCCAGCGGACATGTGTGCAAAATGGACAGCTATGCATTGGGCGTAATTTTTTTGTGGGAGCAGATTGCCCATTTTTTTTTTCAGGTGAAAGTGGAATGTGGGGTAGGGGGTAGGGGAAGTAGGTATATTTTGGGAGGTAGGTTGGGGAGGTAAACAGACAAGACAAACAAGACAACAGAGGTAAACAAACAAGACAAGATGCATACAGGGGCGGAATATGACACATGGGGTGGGTGAACACCATTGATGGGGAAGGGTGTTTAGAAATTGCAAGCCCATGAGCCCACAGATGGCAACAGTGGAACTAAGATCCCCACCCATGGGGAGTCACCACTGCACCTTCACAGCCCAGATGGTGGCTGTGCTGGGGGCTGCGTAGGAGGGGCAGGCTCACCCGTGAGTCACACCACTCTTGCCTCAAGCTGGCATAGAGGATCAGAAACTGAATGCTCGATCTCCCTACGCACCACAGCCCGGACCATTCAGAGGGTGAATGGTGGCCCTCCTTCGGCCATGCTTGCATAGGGGGGATGAGCCCCATCCCCTGCAGTGCTTCCACCTGAAGGTGGCACAGGACCAATGGAGGAGGAGGTCCCAGGCTGGGCACCAGAACTGCTGATGCCAGGTGCCATCACCAGCTGAGGTGGGACAGGTGGATCCACTGGACCGGCCTTCCCATACGTTCTATGTTTAGGAGAATTTAATGACAATATGGGTTAGTAATAGCCAACAGCATTCCAATTTAGTTGTAACAGCATACAGTAGTATTCCTATTAACCCTACACACCAGAGTTCCAACAGTTGAACAGCAAGCATAACACATGCATATATAGAACAACAGTGGACATTCCAACAGCATGCAGGATTGATTGGTGGCAACAGGCCACCAAGATTGTGGTATGTGAACAGGGCACATGCATCAAAGTAAATGCAGATATTTATAAACCAATAGGACATGTGTCCCAACAAATGTTATGAGATTAGACATACCCATTGAGGTGTGGAATTGCATTGTTTATGCACATACAGTAGGGTGTAAAAGATACCTCCATTAACAACTTATATATACTTATAGTTTACACTACATTCCTATTGACTGCAGTTATATATCCCCTAAATGTATTATTACACTAGGTAATGTCCGTTAAATTGTGAAATGGGTTTTGCTAGTTCTTGATATACCTGACCTGTATCTGACATACAAACTGTCCTGGATGCAGATGTTACTGCTACATATTTATATATTTCATTTATATTTATATATCTACATATCTGGATGTGTTCAGGTGACATTATCAGGTATATGTTAACAGCCCCCTAAATTTCTAGCAGCACACTGATATTTCTGGGGAACACAATAACAAGCTACTCATGTGCCAGATTAACCTGTACATGCCGGCCATGAACCGACAGTTGAGGACTGTATATATGCTTAACAGCTACTGGCACTCCCTTCATCCACTTTATATGGGCCTACCTGCAGCTGTGAAGTTAATGAAGGGATATTGAGACATACCTATCCATAATATAGACTACAATAGCAATTCTTACATACTTCATTCCATGGCTACATACTCAGTAGTGGGGCATTTTTCATTTCACGTGCCTCCTGTATCCACTGGTTCAGTCAGTCCTCCTTGCGTCTCTTCAGATCTGAGTAGTGGTGTCTGACCTGCACACCAGTTCGAGGGATTCCTGTGGCACTGGTGAGATCATGTGCTAGACGGTTACAGGCTTCCGCTTTGTACTCAGTGCCCTGAAACTGGCCCTGCAGGAGTCTTGCATCATGATGATGGACGAGGAGCCAAACCATTACTTTTGACTCCTCAGTGCCCCACCATTGCACTTGATAACGAAAGCCCTCTCCAACACCGGCCATACTGACTGCAGATGGGAGCTATAACCAGTTATGGCAATTATTCCCGCCTATGGAGCTTAAATATGACTCATTTCCCACACTTATTTGTGATTGGCCGGTTTTGAAAAATCTCAGCTAAAAGCAAACCTGCTTAGCAATGGGTAAACTTCCATTGATATATATGAGTGTGTTGGAAATGCATCCATATTTAAAGCTGTCATGGCTTAGTGGTTTAGTACTGTGATTATGGTGCACAGTACCCCGGGTTCGAGGCCTGTCATTGCTTTTTATTTTACTACTGGCCAGACTGGATAAGAGGTGTGGCTGTGTTTAGCTGACTTTGCTCAACTTTGCCCAACGTTGCTCGATGTTGCTCTACGTTGCTCTACGCTGCCTGACGTTGCACTAGTTAGCGCGGTGCACAGCTCTGTGAGAACATGTTATGTTTGCTCAACATTGCTCTACGCTGCCCGACATTGTCCAACGTTGCCCAACGTTGCGCTAGTTAGCTCGGTGAGCAGCTCCGTGTGAACATGTTATGTTTGCGCTAGTTGGCGCAATGCGCAGCTCCGTGCAAAACTATTGCGCTAGTTAAAGCACTGCTAAGCTATGAGCAATTATACTTCACTGTGCTTAATACTAGTAAACTTTGTTTAGCAGTGCTTCACATTGCTTAAGATACATTACTTATGCATTTATCAGTATGCATGACCATTCCACCTTCTTATATATATATAAAATATCGTTCACTACCACATAGGCCATTTCAATGCATTTTACTGTAATTTCAAAGGTAAATGTCAGGAATTCTTTTTATGCACACATTTCCTACAGAAAATAGGAAGGGGAGTGGCTGGACTCGAACCGGGAATGCCTCCTCTTTGGGCAAAGGCTCTACCACTACGCTATTGCTATTTGGCTTAATTTGCATATAAGTAGTTTATTATCCTCTCCGATGTCTCCACTGCTAACTGTAGCTAAGCAATGGGCAAACCCATGCATACACGTGCAAATACAGGCAGCTATATCGGGAATAATAAAAAAATAAATAAAAAAGGAAAGCTTTACATTTTAAACTTGTACAGGGATTTAGAATGTGGGAGGAGTGTAGTGTTGGGTATTTAGACATTTGAGCGGACTCGCTCATTTCAGTTGACATTTGCAATTTAGGCACTTGCAGGGGCATGGATATTTGGACTGCTTGGCAGTCTGACACGCCCCCTGCACTCGTGCATGCTCCGTGTTAGCCTTAGAGTTGAGTCAGCATGCCCTCATGAATATGCATGATGCACTGACATCATACTCTTAGACTGCAGTTTCCGTGTAAGACTTAGTTAGTCTTACACGGAGGATTAGTGAATCCCGGCCACTGAGTTTTTGCAGTTGAGGGGGGTGTGAATGACTGAATGCAGAAATAAATGCATATAATGAATTTCTGTGAAACAGGAGACTGTGCAAAAGCTAAGCAACTTTCATATTTTAGTGTTTTAAAAAAAACTAAATCTGAGTATACAAAAGTATTTGCAACTCCAAAACAAAACAGTTAATCAATATTACAAGCAAAAAATGCAAAGCAGCTTTCATACTTTTGTACAAATAAATCTTTGTTGGAATATACTAAATGATTTGCTGTTGCAAAACCAAAACAGTCAGTGTTGCAAACAAAAATATACTTTCTAAGAGAATTTGTTGATGCAACCTGTTGACTTGTGTAGCTTGGATTCAGAAAGGCTCACTCTCAGGAGGAAGTCTTAAAACTCATGTTTCCTACATAGCAGTAAGCCTTTCACTTACACTGCCCTGAACTGAGGATTTCTGCTCATGGAGACCTCAGTATTAAGACTGGTCTTGTAAGTTGAGATGAATGATAACATGCCAGTCCAGGCATCCAGCTAGTGTACTGCTCACCAACAATATTAAGAGTTCCTGATGTGCATGGCTAAGTGTTTCAGAGAATCATTCAGCTATGTAAAATTTCACTTTTGGAGTAAAAAGAGACCACCATAAAAACATGAATTTCACCCATTCACTCTCATGGGAGAACTCACAGTGCAGGTAATTTCAGTGAAGACATGGAGGTGGATGATGTGTTAGTATGTGCTTGTCTGTTTATATATATGTATGTTATGGCAAGATGTTTATATATTTCTGTAAGGGAAGAATGAAATTGCAAGTGTGTGTGGGTATGCGTGTATGTGGGTGTGTTCACGTCCATGCTCTCGTGTAAATGTGTGTGTCTGTTTGTCTTTATGTCTATCTGCCTGGGTAGTAGAGCCAGTGGATTATATAGGGAATCAAGAGTCTGTATGTGTGTGTGTGTGTGTGTGTGTGTGTGTGTGTGTGTGTGTGTGTGTGTGTGTGTGTGTGTGTGTGTGTGTGTGTGTGTACGTGTGTGTGCGTGTGTGTGTGTGTGTGTGTGTGTGTGTGTGTGTGTGTGTGTGTGTGTGTGTGTGTGTGTGTGTGTATGTGCATATGCGTGTGTCGCTAGTGAGTGTATTCAGGTGTCTTTGCTAATATAGCACATGGGCATTAGGGAGAATATTATAGTTGTCATATCTGCAGGTGCTAGTCCTGATTATTGTGCTGTACAGAGACTTGCTAACTGAGCTGATGATGAGATATTTAACTAATAACCAAAATGTGGGTGTGGGTAAATTGAGTATTTATGCACAGTTGGAGTGGTTTGATAATGAGGGCAAAGAGACCTGTCCCTGGTCTCACATTTATATGGAAAAAGGTGGCAAAAAGTATTTATGAGCATGTCAGAGCCACTAAAATAAGGACCACTATAATGATGTATGTAAACACAATGAGATTTTAATAAACTGTGATTCAAATCAAGGGCCATAGTGATATTAAAGGGATAGTAATTTTTGGCGATCTCCTAGAAGATGTGAAATATTTTAGCAGTTACAGCTTAATGTAAGTGAATATTATGAACTAAATGGTTCTTTAAACATGATATATATTTGGAAATACAGGCCATTCAATATCATCTCATCAGGGATAATTTAAAAACCTTTCTTGTTTGCCATTTGTTTACTGCATATACATGTCTGATATTTATGTGATTGTGTTTTACACTTTTTATGTTATTAATTGTGAACTCTGTTACTGAATATTGTTATCAAGGATGTTTTATTTTTGTATCATCTGCCTTTTGATGAGTCTATTCAATTAACTAATTAACTGGCTGTCAATTTAGCTCAGAGAGTAAAGGTTAAGAGTTTTTAAAAAGCTTCATCCTATAATTTTGGGTTTCTGTCCTTCTGTCTCTACTTGCATCTCTAGTGAATCTGAGTAAGTCACTTATCCATACAGAATTCCTAGGTCACCCATGAAAATGAACACTTGTGTCTGGTGGGATTACACAGTTAATAAAATAAATAAAAAATGTTATGACTCAGTCCTACTGTCCAGTGAAGATCAATTCACTTTGAATGAATATCTAAGCAGATTTGATTTAAAAAAAATTTCCAATGAATTCATTTCCATAGTGAACGTTTTATTTTCTGAATTGGATTTTCCATTCAAAAATTTTATACACTTTTGATTTCACTTCAGTACTGATGTTTAAGTAATGTCTTACATTTGGAAAAGAGTAGATTACAGACACTGTACTATGTCAGCTTTTGAGAAAGTATTGCCAGATACTAGGACTATTCAGCTATAAGATAAAACATGAGTAAGTAACAGAACAAGGAGTTCAACAGTTGGCAGTGAGGGACTAAAAAAAGTAATAGTTTATTGTAGCCTGTGATTTAGTACCAATGTAAAATGATACCTAGGCATTGCTAAAATGCAGAGTAAAGAGACAGTTGCCTATGCTGACTAGTTAAAAGTTATTGTTCTAAAACTATACAGATTATAAAAAAAAAACTAAGCAGTAAAATGTACCTCCTATAATGCTAAACAGATTATTACTGAAGAAGGACAAACACTCCACGATACAACTCAAAAATCAAGCTAGCTAGTAGTGTTACGTGAACATCCTGTTTCAAACCCAAAATAGGCAGAACAGGAAAACATAAACAAAAGACAATAATTTGCAGACTAGGTTAATAATGGTTGGCATAAACAAAATAGAATACAAGGATTATTGACTATATTGATGGTGGAGAAAAATTTATAGTAGTAATGCTAAACTGCAAGGAGGAAAACACATTAAATTCTAAATGGCTTCATCAGTAGGATCCTTCCAACTATGTAGTTTCAAGATGCAAGAGTTTCTAAAGCTTAATACAGAAATAGATTTTTGACATAAAAAATGTCAGCCCTTCCTGTCTTCATTGTGATCATGTTTAATTTCATCTGTGATAACAGCCATGCGGTGTATCCACCATCATCTGACCAGCACGTTTAATATTATGATATACATGCATAGTTTTATTTGCTGCTTCTCACTAATAATAATTCTAAATGTTTTAACCAAAAACAAACCTTTATTACTGAGTGAAGAAATGAGTATACAACACTCTGTACTAACTGTAAACTGTTTTGTTGGTTTGATTTACATCATGTGAACCAGACTTGATAAAAAGCAGCACCAAGTTTAATGAACTATTTCTTTATACAAATACCTATCTGGAAGAGGTACAAATATTTTACTAATTTGAAGTCATCTCTCTAACTTAACATTAAGCGCAGTGAGACGCATGTGCTTATACCCTTATTCATATTGAGACTTGCACACTCACACTCTCACCCTCACTGTTACCACATTTTCAACAAACTGGGGACATTAAAAGATCTATATAAAAGCCTCTTAGAACTAGTACGATGAGTTCATAGTGAAACTTTGCCAACTCAATTTCTCTTTGCACACCTAGTGCATTAAATCACCAGGTGTCAGATTACTCACAATTTTCCTAAGTAATTTACTAAGAAAATGTCTTAGTGGTTATAGACCAAATAATTGTAGCAAACTGGTGAAAATAAAAACTAAAAACCACAAATTCATCAGTAGAACTAATAGACACAAGTTTATTTTTCAGGTTAAGCGCTTTCATCAAAGTAAAATTGACTTCCTCAGAACAATATACAAAGAGTCATGTGGATTAAATATATTACACTGTCACAGGATAGGTGAGGAATCCCACCAGTCAAACAAAATATCTCTTGAATAAATTAATACCATAAAGGCATACACTATAAACACTAAAAATACAATAAAATACATTTCTGTAAAAAAATTATGTTAAAATTAAACCCTTTCCGCTCTTTCTTTTAAAGCAGGTAAGACAGATATAAAATCATTTAATCCGGGACACAGATTAGCTGCCAAACAAAGCTGCCACATCAGTTCCCTCTTGTTTAAAGTGTTTTTCCAGTTGTCACCCCTGGGGTTTATTTCCATGGTATCTAATATCCCAAACTTAAATCCAGAGAAATGAACACATATTTTACTATGCCTAAATAAGGCATTGGTTTCTTTTGAATTCTTAATGTCATATAAGTGTTCATATATCCTGGACCTGAGAGCCCTCTCAAGTTTTCCCAACATAAAACCTCTGGCAGGAATTACACTTTGCCAGATAAACTATTTTGCTAGTCTGACAGTTACCTTTTTTGAAAAACACTGTGTCCTGGTTGATATTATCAAGTTTCAAACTAGCAGCCGATAGTATACATCTACACTGTGTACAACAACCACAGGCTTTGATGAATCCATTCATTTTTTCACTGCTATTGTTCATGTTACCCTCCAAGGTTAGTTTCAAGTTGCGGCCAACTTTAGTACAAAAAATAGGCTGTTCACCCACTGCTTGTAAAATATTAGGGTCACCCCTACATAAATGTATTTTATTGTATTTTTAGTGTTTATAGTGTATGCCTTTAAGGTATTAATTTATTCAAGAGATCTTTTGTTTGACTGGTGGGATTCCTCACCTATCCTGTGACAGTGTAATATATTTAAATCCACACGACTGTTTGCATATTGTTCTGAGGAAGTCAATTTTACTTTGATGAAAGCGCTTAACCCGAAAAATAAACTTGTGTCTACTAGTTCTACTGGTGAATTTGTGGTTCTTAGTGGTTGTAGACTCAATTGCTAGGCATACAAGAATCCCCAGTCACAAGGATGGATGAGGACAGTGTTACAGCCAGGTGCATTTTGAGAAAAATTATCTTTTACATGATAAAGGCCCTTATAGCACTTTCCAGAACAAGCATGACTATGACATGGCAGTGTTCTACGTGATAGTGATTGACCTAACATACAAAACCTTGAAGGCATGCAGAGAGACATGACAGAGCTTTCTCTGCGTGTGACAAATGTAGGTAAGATTA
The DNA here is from genome assembly GCF_019279795.1 of Protopterus annectens. Classification (NCBI taxonomy): domain Eukaryota; kingdom Metazoa; phylum Chordata; order Ceratodontiformes; family Protopteridae; genus Protopterus; species Protopterus annectens. Next base: position 192,284,371 of record NC_056751.1, on the reverse strand, counting down.
TATTCCTGATTGGAAGCCTTTCTTCATCAGGAATAACGCCAAGGTAAAAAAGAAAAAATAATTGGCTTAAACAATTAGCTGAATATATAATGTCAATTTGTGGGGGATGCAGTATGTGTCAGCATGGGATGACACATTTGATAGTACAGCTTGCTGATCAATGGATGGCCTGCACCTCTTATTCCTAGACTTCCACATACTGGCTGAAACACATATAGTGTCATTTTTAGGCTGAATCCATTTAATGGGCTTTCCAATGCAGCAAATATATCACAGCACAATATGGGTCACATTAAGATGGGTCTTCTCACCACCTGAGATCTCCAAACCAAACTGCCAGTTTTTTAGGCTGTCCTCTGTTTGGAATATGTCCTTGTTTGTGTAATTACTAAGACTTGGTTTAAATGTAAAGAAGGCACTCCCTCCACTTCTCAGTTTTGTACCTATTGTGTTGTTAGGCCTGGTAGTAACTGTGGTGGCTTCTCCATATTTTCAAGGATCATACCACCTCATTATAAATTTCCATAGATACACAAGCAGAACTTATAAACTCCAAATCATCATAAATAAGGAAAAACACAAGCGTATGACCTACTACAGGACACTTTTCATGGCCTCATATAATCATGATAGATCTCTTAAAAAGTATTAGAAGAACTAATTTTTAACAAGAACTCCATAATTTTGGGAAACATTAACTACCCCACAAATAACTGCAGGTCCTCTGCCTATAATGTAGGGAATGGCCATAATTTCTAGAATTTAAATAACTTTATACCTGAATTAGTTAATAAATACACCTGAGGACATCACATGCTAGATCTGGTGCTACTCCCCTGGTCTTTCCTTTTGCGGTTAAGTCAGATCATAAACTTGTAACTTTTGCCTTGAACATCTCTCAATCACCTGAAACCATCATCTCTGAATTTAAGAAGAAATTCTCAGGTAATTATATTATAAAATCTCAAAATTCACATAGGACTGCATCATCTATTGATGCTGACACTGCAGTCAGCTTCACAAAGGATTTATCCACCCACTTTGCAAACATGCAGAGTTAGCAGTGGCAACCAAGAAAGAATGCAATGGGAAGTTTAAAAACAAACCATTGTGGTGATCCAGCAACATAAACAGACTTTCCAGCAGAGAAAAAAAACTTGTTAAACTATAGAACAGATACAAAACTCATCATTACAATGATAGTATAAAAAATATTACTGGGGTACTGAAAAATACCATTAGGACTAGTAGAGCAACCCATGAATTTAAGCTAGCTTCTGAAGCTAAGAATGACTATATCACCATCTTTAGTTATGTTAGGAAAATAAGGAACAATATTCATCAATCTCTACAACTTATCAGTAATGGGACCACCCACTTTGACCTCATAGATGTTACCAATAGACTATCAAACAAGTTCAGTGCAAACTTTAACCCCAGCAGATCTGTTCAAACTCCACATATCCCAAAATGCTTGCATCCTCTATTATCACTAAATAATTTGTTTGGATGTTGCTATCAAAGACAAAAAAGGCTTCTACTATTGGACTTGAAACATACTTGGATGTTTAACAAATAGCATCAAACATATCAAACATGCCTAAGATAAAACTCTTCTCAAATTATTTAACCTAGACTTGGCCACAGGCTTTGTTACTGGGTTATGGTGTACTACAGGGATGGTAATTTCCCTTAACAAGGGTAGCTCTATCACAGTCCCCAGTAAAAAAATAGATTCATTAGTCTTAAAAAGTCTGATCCCTAGACCTATGGAATGTGTCACAACTGATATCTTTAATTATGATAACCAAAATCTTATTAGGCTAGACTCTCAACAGTTTGGTTTGGTCAAAGAAAGATCTACCTATTAAATCTACTTAACTTCTTTGAGAAGGTCACACAGGCTGTTGACAATGGTCATGGTGTTCACCCACCATATGCTGACCTAGCCAAAGCAGTTGATACTGTCCTCATGTGAGCATTGTAAGTAATCTATTTGCTTTAAATATAGAATCTTATATATAAATGTCTGTCCTCCTTGATCTTTTATATCAACCCAAGTCTAATAGATTAGCAAATACCAGAACCAAGGAAAACAAATCTTCAGGGGTTCATAAATGCAACATGATGGAGAGAAAGAGTTGTTATAAAAGGTGTCCCCTTTCACTGGATAGATAGATAGATAGATAGATAGATAGATAGATAGATAGATAGATAGATAGATAGATAGATAGATAGATAGATAGCCAGATAGATAGATAGATAGATAGATAGATAGATATATGGATGGATGGATTGATATATAAATATATAGATAGACAGATAGATAGATAGATAGATAGATAGATAGATAGATAGATAGATAGATAGATAGATAGATATATGGATGGATGGATTGATATATAAATATATAGATAGAAAGATAGATAGATAGATAGAAAGATAGATAGATAGATAGACAGATAGATAGATAGAGAGACAGATAACAGACAGCAAGCAAACTGGCTAAATGACAAAACCCAGATAGTTTGTGTGACAGCTACTTCATCTAATACTATAGGGAAATTATCAGAGTCCCCAGGGCATTATACTGCAGCTGGTCCTTTTTAGCATTTACTTATCTGATCTTCAAACTGAGAACCAGAACTTCTGGTTAACTAAGTCTGCTGATTACTGCAAACTGGGTGTTATTCTCAACATTCTCTCTGACACCTGTGTCCAGCAAAAACAAATTAGACTATTTAATACCTGGGATACTGAAAATGTAATGAAGTAAGTTGCTAGTATCATTTGGTTTGACAAACAACCCCTTCGCTCAGCATATAGTACAGACAACACTACCCTGCTAAATGACAATGTAGACGGAAACCTGGGTACCTTGGTTGACAGCTCCCTCTCCCTCAGTCATCATGTAGCAAATGTAGTCAGAAAATCCATTCTCTCAGCATAACTAAGAGCCAAGGGTATATTATCCAGATCTAAAGGTACTATTATTCCCTTACATTCAGCACGGAGATGCCCCAGAGGAATCTAACTTAGAAGATTTCAGGTTTAAAAATCCTAAGCTATCAAAAGAGGCTAGAACCTCTAACCCTTTGCTCAGTTTCTTATAGACTTTTAAGGTTTTACTTGTACCTCAACAGCTGCACCATTATAGACCATATTCTCCTTAAATTTCTATATTAACCCAAGTCTAATAGGTAAATACCAGAATCAAGGACCTAAACCTAAGGAGGTCATAAATACAACATTATGGAGAGAAAGATTTGTTATGCAGGGCCTCCCCTTCCACTGAAATAAGGTGATTCTACAGGTGAAGTAGTGCAATACAGTATTATCTTTCAAAGAGAACCTTGGTAACTGGACGGACACCCTGAGATTTATCACAGGACTACCTGGCCTTATCCTACTTGAGAAAGGGGCATATCCTGATGTTGAGTATTGACAAGTCATTGATGGTCATGAGACTAAATTGCATTCAATCTCCTATGAATTTTTCAAATGTTATAAAGTACAGGCAGTGGGTTATAAATCACAGACTAGACTAGACTTGCATTCCTTATGAATTAATTTTGAACTAACTTATAATGTTATGAAAGAAAAAATGTTTGCGTAAAGATCAGATCAGCTGTCAAATCTCTTGTTGGTTTAATCTCACTGTATTTCCTCCTACATTTTAAAAAGCAAGAGCAATTTCCTATCCACAAAACTCTTCCCCAGAAGTTCTTTATACTAAGCTTAACTGGGATTTTGTGTACCAATAAAGCAGCAAAGCACAACAAAGAATTGACTATTTGAGTATTTTCACTGGCATGAAAAGACATTGGAAGAATTATAGCAGATTCTGTAGTCACATGGACAATAACTTTAACCGCCTTTGACAGGGTTACAAACTGCTTCGGATATGCTAGCAAAGTGCCTCAGACATATTTTGCCTATGCCTCTCCCATTGCTAAAGGGAAGCAAAACATTGACTGAGGACAAAGCATATTACTGAACTGAACATATCGAATGTTAAATGTTCCAAATCCAAATACCTAAAGCAATGTTATTTTATTTTTTTAATCTGCATTAAGATTTACATGGGCAGAGCAAAATAGAGCTGTTGACTTATTGTGATATTGTTTTGAATTTGACTACTTGTTCCACCAACAGTGAGATAGATAAAAATGATGTATGTTAATTAAATGCACAGCATAATTAAAATCAATGTACACTAAGGACAGACTAAATGGAATCATAAGTATTCCAACTCTATCAAAATAAATTATGTTCAAGTGTTGTGCTTGAGAAATCAAAGTGTGTCACTTGTTTATTGTTTAGCAGCAGTCAAATACACAATATAAATTAGTGATTATTATTTGCGCTATTAAATGTCTCCCTTTAGAAAAATGTTATTTGTCAGGAAATTACACTTAACCAGCCTTTACAGATATTGATACCAAAAGAGCAACTAAATAATAATGTAATTCTTCAAGTAGTAGATAAAACTTTGTAATATGGGGAATTACATGGTCTCTGCTTATCATAAACTGATTTCTGAATGACTTGAAACTGGTCATTTGCTATTTTTTTTATTTTGTCTTTGCAAAGTGCACAGACATCCAGACTAAGGATATTGAGAATTCTGTACATTAAAATGCATACACATTGGGAACTGCAGTTTTAATTATGGGATCTGCCAAGTGCTTTTGACTATAATGGCTAGTCCACGACTATTCAGGCCAGAGCCAGAAGAAGAGATATTTTTGATGGATGCATGTTGAGTGCCTAACCTTCTTTTGTATGAAATGGTAATTTCAGTCAGAACTAACATTTTTTAAATGAGTTTGGATAGTATTTAAATTCCACACTGTGTGTGTAAATTTAACATCAGACTTCTAATTACTGCATTTAAAGTAATGAAACCAGTGGTATTCAGATAATGGACAACTGACAACTGTCTAGTTACTGAACAGTACCAGGTTAAATCAGGTTAAATAGAAAAATATACTGCTTTTTTGGTGTGGAATAGTAACATTAAAATCTATATATGGAACTCATTTTCATAATGTCACCAGGGTAGGGGGCTGGATATAATTTAACCGCAGACCTAGTCCTAAACGTATAAGAAACTAAGCATTCCTTCATAAACACAAGCAAAACTAATTATGTTACTTTTTTTTTATTTCCTGAAAGTGGTTTCAAGATTAACTGATTTGTATTTGCTACATCTGGACTCTGAGACCTAACATGCATTCATTGAGATATGCCTCAGCTGTCCAGATGATCACAGAATGCCAAGATTTTTGCCATATATTTTGGTCTGTTCCTCATAACATTTTTGATTTTCTGGCAAATCATTGAGGATTGAAGTCATTAAATAAAGACACACATTGAGTTTCAGACTTCAGATACTTCAGTAAATGCATTCTTATGCAGATTCTATTAGTCTACCAACTCTCTAAGTTCATAAGAGCAATATTTAAAATCTGTTCCTATTTGTGTGCCATTGTCCCCCCCATTAATTAGGCTTTTTTTCCAGATTTATTGCACTAAGAGGCTAAGAGGTATGCTCATGCACCACGTTTTTGTTTTTCAAAAATGTCTGCTATAGATACTAATATGCCTTAATATAGATCTCAGTATGTTCACTTGTTGTACAGTAGTATGAATTTAAAAGAAATAAACACAAAGACTTCTGACAGGCTCATAGTTTCATAGGTTAATACTATGCAAGTTGTTCAATTGACTATATAAAACTTATCCATACCCCCTATGAAGTACCACCAGTAAGTTTACCTCTCTTCTTGATAAGGGCAATGCATCTTATCCTTGTGGTAAATTAATGTACACTCATTCAGTGATCCAGATTTAAGTTAAAGGATCCTGAGATGTTACCCGATTTAATATGAAGGGGATCTTTGTACCACAAACTGTGAATCATTTAGATAATGAGCTTGTCTCTCCTAACAGTTCTATCTGTGTTACAAAGATGTTAAAACACAAAAAGAACGCCACCTCCCAATCTAGTAAAGACTAGGCTCCAATCGTAAATCCTGCAAGTTGTTTAAATAATAGGTCCAAAAGACATACTAAAAGTAACGCTTTTATTTATGCCAAAAAAAGAGCGTTTTCGCCGTAGTATCACCACAGCTTCTTCAGAGTAAAACCACTTTTAAAAAAGACAGCCAAATAAATACATAAAAGGTGCATGACGTGGTAGAATGAAATCGTACATTTAAAGAGCCACTATACCAAAACCACGCACGTATAGTGGCTCTTTAAATGTACGATTTCATTCTACCACGTCATGCACCTTTTATGTATTTATTTGGCGGTCTTTTTTAAAAGTGGTTTTACTCTGAAGAAGCTGTGGTGGTACTACGGCGAAAACGCTCTTTTTTTGGCATAAATAAAAGCGTTATTTTTATTACGTTATTTGGACTTATTATTTAAACAACTTGCAGGATTTACGACTAGAGCCTAGTCTTTACTAGATTGGGAGGTGGCGTTCCTTTTGTGTTTTAACAAGTTTGTCTTTTTGTGGAGTTGAGTCGCTAGTATGTGTTACAAAGATAATTGAGAGTTTTGGCAGGCATGCTCTTAAATCTAATAGTATTTCTAAGGTGGAAAAATAGTAACATAGGGTCTTTCACTTCCCAAAAAGCAAGATAAATATACCCATTCAGGAGTCTGTGTGAAACCGAAAAATTGAAGCATGTTTTAATGAATCTGGTTAGCTAGGTGAACCAAGCCCTTTCATTCTGTTGTTTATGAGTCACTGTCACCTTTCAAACTGGGAAATATGTTTGCTAAGAAAGATAATTAGAATATTATATTCAGTAATTCAGCTACTAAAGTAAGAATTTAGATCTTGAGCATACACCTCTGAAAATTAATAGGCAATAAAAAGAAAATATTTCAATACTGCAGCTAATATCTGATGCTCAAAGGAGAGTTTATTGCCAACAAAAGTGCCTAGATATCAAGAGATTGTATCAACAGTGCCCAGGGTTTAAATTATGTGATAATGTTAAAAACTTGTTTTCCAAATGCAACAATGCAACTATAATATGTTCCAATGCCTCTCTTGCAAATCTACTACCACCCAACATAGCTTCACCAAAGTCGAAAACTGGCTTGCCAACCATCTCCTGATCTTAAATCCAAACAAAACCAAGTTACTTCTCTTCTACCCAACCAATAGATCTCCGACTGAAAACTTCACTATAAAATCCAATAATGGGACCATCATCTCCCCAGACACCTATACAAAGCTATTAGGAGTAAACATTGACAATAAACTCAGATTTGATATTCATATCAACCAAGCCATTAAGTCAGTCAACAAGAAACTTGGGACCCTATATAGAATTAAAGCCTTCCTTACCCTGAATGCCAGGGCAGCCACAGCCCGTTCACACCTTCTCTCTACCCTACTATATGCCTCTCCTGTTCTCACTCACCTTAACAAATCTGATCTGGCCAAGCTCTCATCCTGCTATAATCACATTGCCAGGTTCGTTACAGGCCTACCCTACAGAACACACCACTGTACTAACCTGAAAAAGCTTGGATGGATAGAATTCCCACACCTTCTTCACCAGTCCCAACTCATAGAGGCCTTCAAAATCATTAAACAACCTGAGAATACCTCAGCACTAAAAAACTTAATGACTCCCTACTCCAATCTAAGCTGCCTTCGCTCAGCAAACAGACTCCTTGTCCAAACAACTAAATCTCTCAACCTAGGTGGTGACGCGCTATTTGCCAACACCACTGGTAAAATATGGAACTCTCTCCCAAACAACATCACGCTTGCAACTTCTCTAAGTCAATTCAAAAATAATCTAAAACTCCACTTCAAGTCACACTGGCTATGTCCTTGCTCAAACCCAGACTAGCTCTGTGCCATTAACTAAAACATAAACAACTAGCTAAGATGATAAGTATTTTGTATACTGTGATAAAGAAATATGCATCCTGTCTAACTCTATGTCATTATACTGCCTACCGTCCTTGCTAATATGTTATTAATGTTACATTTGTAGTAATCTCAGAAATAGTAATGGCAGTCTTGTACTTGTATGTAAATAGCCTATGTTTTTGTTAAGTTCTTTCAGCTCATTTACTGTACCTAATTATCAATGTAACTCTGTTGGAGCTTTTCTCCCCGGGCCTCCGCTGAAAAAGGACATGTATCCAGTCGGGCCATCCTGATTAACAAATGTAAAATAAATAATAATAAATAAATAAACAATGACACTACATTTTGTTTTAAATTAAGTCTAGGGCTGTAGTCAAAGCATTAAATATTGGTTATATCTTGTCCTTCTTATGAAGATAAGAATTTGAAGGGGAAACCAATAATGGTATCAGGTTTGTAGTCATCCGCAAACTTGGTCAACCACAAAACTGGGACATCTGCCATTACATCAAAATGGCTATGCTGAAGAGCAGATGACTGAGCAAAAAGCCCTTAGAGACAGAGCTAGTAATGATTATATTAGATGAGAAGGTGCCTCAAGCTCTCAACATGTATGAATGATCAGAGATTAAATTAACAATTCATCAAGTAATATAAGGCTTGATATTTAAACTGGAAAGCTTATCAAAATGTTATTTGTTTTATTTATTTACAACTTGATGTCTGGATGAGGAATTTATGAAAATGCATTAGCAAGGTTGAGATAAACAGCATGGACAGAATAACTCCAATCAGTGGCATCCGTCACTCCATCAAAAAAGCAAAACAAATTCAGAAAGCAAAACTTGCATTTCACAAAACCATACTGATTAGTGAGTTGAATAGGACAATAATTGGCAGTGTCTGTTACAGCATTCATGATGCAGAAGCAACACAACTGAATTTCTCCAGAGTTCAGTAAATACCCTGAAGAGAGGTTAGGATTAAAAATTGTAAGGAGAGGTTCACTAATAAAGTACTTTGTGCAAGCAATAAGGCAGCCTGGTATACTGTCCAGCACCAGGGAGCTGTAATACAAGGTGCAGCCTTAGAAAATTCAAGAGACTTCATACTGGGGTATGAGGGATGAGGAAATTTGAGGTAAAATTGTCAGCCATGGCATTTAGTAAGGCTTTGTTGACCTAACAGGTAGTAACTTTCAGTTCAAGTTTGCTGCAAAATTGAATATTATTTCAACTATCATTAGTCTATCTTTTTTAGGTCAGCTAACTACTAAAGGTAAAATCTTCAAATCAAAATAAATTTTTTTTTTCTGTATATACACCTCCCTCATCAATATGAATATAAGACACATTTTTGCATGTACCTCTCCAGGCAAATCTCCCAAACCAAAGTTTCCTCACAAAGAAAATATAATTTATGAGATCCCTAATCAATTCAAAGTGAAGAAAAACCCAACCACTCTATTATGCTTCTTACAGACTTCTGTGTGATGATCTCTGCCTGGCCATCAAGGTACCAAATGACTCTATCTTGCGGATCTCTTGCACATTAAAAAACTGGTAATACCAAAAATACCTGCTCTGTGAATTTAAATATACATCATAATACAAATAGAACCTTATGGCAGGATCGATATCTCTCCTAAAAATCCTTCAGCCATAGAAAAATTGTCTTCCTTATATAAAAGAAAACAACTCCCTGTCTTCAAAAAGAACTTCAGTAAGAGGATGGCAATCCATACATTTACCACAAACAGAGGTGGACAGTGTAGATACTTGAAACAGAAATTGAGTTAGGCTTGGATTAAATATTTTAATTACAAAGTGGTTGCCACAAGTTAAGTGCTTTCATACTCCACAAAAACATCATCAGAACTAATTAGATCTGTGACATTACCATATATAAATAGTATCTGCAAAAATACTTATCAACACTTAAAGAAACAGTACACAATTCATATAAATAAAATATAAAATTCTCTTATCCAGAGGTCATTTCATAACATTAGAATAATCTGTGAATACCCCAAGTGAATACTTTTAAAAATAAATTGCATTATTTTAAAATATAATGTAATATAAATTATTAAACTTTAGGAAAATGTATTTATAAACACGGGTATGCAATTAAAAAAAATAACAACAGTACTCCTTACAAATATAGCATGCAATTTATGAACTTCAATAAGCTCAATTTTTGTGTTTTAGAAATAGTAGTCCCTAATCTGAGGGGTCGCCCATGGGAGACAAGGTTGGAGTTTAAGGAGCTGTCATCAGCCCCCCAGGTCTGAGTGAATTTGTTTCAATTAACTCAGTTGTAAAATTACAAGTCGACAAGCTTTGGTATAACTTATAGGCCGGATTCCAAAAGCTATGTGCAGACAGAGCAGCATGCCAAAGGAAGACATCAACGCTTCAGTTGCAGATGTGACTGAAAGCAGACCAAGTACTTAGCTATGCATCATAGGATAATTATGGATTATGTGCATGCCTGTCAGATTTCAAAATGCATCATGTACACCTGAAGCAACCTAAATGTGAGAAACTACAAACTACAATGCTGAGTCTGTTTCCGAAATCCTCAACATATGCTTTATGGCATTACAAGGAAAGGAAGCTTCTACTAAGGATTATGATGGAATCCAGAATAAAACCACCAAAAATATAATAAAAAATGCAACCTAGAGTGAATGAACTGGAACAGGCTGCAGTACAACAAGCCCTGTATGAGAACATGGCTGTGCACCCAAGAAGGTGGCCAGAGTGAGATCAAGGCTGCAACTAAACCAACTGTCAGATCAGCAAACAATTGACAGGTACCATCTAGACAGACAGCTGATGCAGGCTGTGTACAACATGTTTGCCCCACACGTCTGTGCAGACATTCCAAGGTAACACCATCCCTTGACACCAAAGTGTGTCTCAGCCTGGGTGTACTTGCATCTGAAACATTCCAAAGACAAGTGGGAAATTGATGTAGGAGTGTCATAGACAGCTACCAGTCAAATCCTGGCAAAATTCCCGGTAGCAATGTGCAGCAAGATGGATACCTACATGCACTTTCCATCTAACCTCATGGAGTGGAGAACTGTAATGCACCAGTTCTATAACCTTTCAAACTCCCCCTGTACTTGGTACAATAGATTACCCACACGTCCCTATCAAGATCCGAGTTCATCCAAAAGCAGACAGATAAATTAACAGTAAGGGCTGGTTATCTCTGAACTGACACTTTGTGTGTACAGCAGATGGCAGCATGACAAACCTCATGAAAACACACTGTGGAAGTGCCCATGATATTGCCATATGAAGGGAAAGTGTTCTAATGGCTGCATTCCACCAAGGCAAAATTCCTGAGGAGCGAATATGGGGTAAATACAGAAATACAGCTAGGATGTAAGGTAAGGACTACCCTCCCAACAATATCCATGTTGACATGTGTGTTTATGCTCCATAAGAGGTGACTGTGATTATCCACTTGAGCCATGGCTAATGACCCCATACAGAGAACCATCAAAACATGCAGATGAGGCCTACAATAGAGTGCACACAACAATAAGAAATACCATTGAGCATGTGTTTGGTGTATTGAACGCTAGGTTCAGATGTTTGGACACATCTGTGGATGCACTGCAATACACACCTGAGAAGGCAGCACAGATGATAACTGTCCACCATGCTACACAATATGCTAACAGATGTCTGAAGATGACATCCCACAGGTATTAGAGGAGGAGCAGGAGGAAAAAGGGGGGCAGGAGGCACAGGCATGGATGATGGAGGGTACAACCACAAGTGCAGGCCCAGGCAACACAGTGTCATCTGGCACATAGCTTTGAGTTATGACAAGCCACACATATAGAAGTACACAGATTAAACACTGATGTTAAGGTGTTGCCCCACAATAGCAGGACAGATTGGATCTAATGTCAACTACCCAATAGATGTATGCACTGAGCTTCAGTTATAACAAAATAATCACAACATGTAACATTATGAACATATACAAATCTATTACAACAGTGATCATCAACTCAGGATACAACTGACACAGGTAGGCATATGGACACATACTGGCGTATTTGTGTATGGCAGGCAATAAAGGACACACATCTGTGCAACACTCTCTTATCTGTCTGCTATAAAAACATGCAAACAAGTAAACAACTCAGGACATAATGCAGAACTGTTATTAATATCACAAGCAAAATATATCACTGTAAATTATGGATAATGTAATGAAATCTATGGAGTCAGCTATGTTTATTAAAACTGTCATAATCCCATGGAATCATACATGCAACAAACACAGACAGATGGCATTGTCAGTGTTCTGCACAGCAATCATCATCACTGTGGGGTGAAACTGACACTACTGGATAGAGTCGATTAACTCTCAGTGTCATTCTAATGCAGTCTATGGTGTCCACACTGATGGCATACACTGTGGTCTGATCTGCCCTTGCCATATATGGAAACATTTGGCCCAGGTTGCTTCACAGGAGGTGAAGGAGTGTAACTGTGACTTGGCTGTCTGGTCATGACTGCTAGGTTCACAGTAGGTAGGCCAGCAGTGGAAGTGTGTGCACATTAGAGCATAGACATTGATGCCAGGTGGACAAGGTTTGTTCTGCTGAGAGGACTGCCTCTCTCATGTGACAATTGGATAAATACAGTCTAAGCATGCAGAATCCCGCTTGTACTACAACACTGCTGTGGTAATGTAGTGGGCAGGGATTCTATGGACCCTGCCACATATAGCATACTTTCATTCTGTGCAGCTGATGACAGCATTACTTCACTGTTTCTGTGTTCCTGTCTTCAGGCAGCACACTCAGCTGGGTGCAGCACAAACTGTGGCACAGGCAAGTGCATAGGTGTTAGATCCATGATATTGCTGGGAATATTTATGTGCTTGTAGGAGTAGGCAGACACCCTCTGACACATGCCTATGCACACCAGCCACATGTCTTTGCCTACTATGATGAGCAGCATCAATGCATTGTGGGGAACTGTCAACATCAGCAACAGTCTCGACATGGGTCTGTTGTTCACAGGCCTCATCCTGTACACTGTCTGATGTCCCTGCATTATCAGAATGGCTGGATAATTTTCTCCCATATCTGAGGCAGCAACCACGTCCTCATAACTGTTGCCATCTGGGCTTGATTATATCACCATGTCAGTGTCCTGCGTGTCAGGGGCCATGCTACCATACTGAAACACATCAGATCCCACACTGGGGTCAGTGAACAGGCTAATGCAGGATAAAGGCAGTTGAAGTGTGAAAAAAAGAGACAGATAACACAGATCAGGACAACATACTTACATCACTCACTGAATATCATTAAAGACATATGCCATATATGGAGCAAATTTACAGATAATAAAGACTTACCTGTAGGTCTTCTCTGTGTATGGGTCACAGAATCTACAAAACGGGGATTAATAATTATGTTACACATCCAACATACATGACATATGTGAGGAATAAAACCATGACACACATCTGACAAGTCCACATGGGAAGACAGCATGGGAGAATCACATCACTGCCAGCACAGACGATTCGAACAGTGTTAAAAAATGCAGTAGTTTTTACATGTACATACTACATGTTTGTGCACTTGATAGTGATTTAGTCTGTCCTGTTAATAGGTAGAAAGAAGGACACAGTATTATCAGAGGCCAGCAACATGAATAACAGCAATTACATGTATAAATGGTAGGTAATAGCATACCACTGACAGATTCATGGTGTGTGTTGTACTGCAGATCCTGCAGCGGTAAAGTAAAGAGAAAGGTAGCACAGTAATTTATGCAGGAAATGGAACAGTGACATGATGACTTATATGGGATAGGAACAAGGGCTACGGATGCTCACATGATGTATGGTGTCATGTAACACAGATCTTCTACACATTGTTGCAACCTATGAACCTGTTGTGGTAACATACCTGGTCTGTCTGTGCTTCCACCTGCACAGCTTGTGCCTCCAACAGATGTACCTGTAGTGTACAATGTTAAGGAAATATCAGTATGACAGTAAACAACCATGCCATGACATGAGACTGAGTGTCACAGTGACACTATATGGAAAGACTCATCTGCCATTTAATGGGGTTTTGCAGAAGTAGATGGACCTGTAAATATTAATGCAGACAGCATTATGCATGTTGGCTTCACTGTTCTGTCTGTCCTGCAGTTGCATGGCTACATGTCTTTACACTTATGTTGGTCAACATCACCCAGTGTAGATCTCTGTGCATGATTCAATTCTGCTGCTAAAATACAATAATGACAATACATGAATATACATGCAATGGCAGTATGTGATGATTTACTCTATAGTCATCCATGTTATGCAAAGTAACACATACATATGCATCCTGGAAAACCTGCTTCAATCCCATCCCTAGGTATGCATTGCTCCCTGCTCACTGTACGCAGGGATGCAAGAATTATTGTGATCTCATAGGGGGTCAATGGTGGGTCACAACTGGTGGCATCCTTTCATCTCTCATACTGTCATAACCTATTGGTTGCATGGAGGATCACATCAGAGTAGCATTCTTGACAAGCTTCATGGGATATATGGTGACCTCTCACAACATTAATCCTGTTGCTGAGGTCAGCTCAGACTTCATTCCTCCATACTGTATTCACTGCATGTCCAGGAAGTCTCTGTCCATGTTTTCACAGACCATCTATTATACTCTCGTTCTACTGTATGGAAAAATTTTCTCCCTATGCATGTTTCCTATCTAAAGACAGCAATATGCACATGTTCATATTCATGTCAGGACCAACTTATGGAGATGATTATGTTAACAACTTATGTCACTATAAACACTATGCATTCCTGTGCAATGCAACATTCATTGAAATGCTCACCATAACATATAAAAACATACAACAATGCTTGCATACATACTTTCTTGTAACATCTGTAGAGGCTGTCTGTGGAATTTTAACCCCTTGCAGAAGATATGTGTGGAATGGAGGTCCAAACACAGCAGCAACATGCCACACAAGCCAATGAGAGCATGCATTTCAGATTAACATACTACACAAACATATGTGTACAACAGAAATATGTGTTGCTCATACCTTAATAGCAAAAGAAAAACTCGAATGAAGACAAGGTCAGCTATTTATTAATGTAAAACAAACAGGTGCAAAGCTTTCAGTATCTACCCTTCATCAGTGCCCATACCTCTTAGCTGTCAAGATTTTTACAGAATGTCCAGATTTTTGCCTCATATTTTTGGTCTATTCCTCATAAAGTATGTGGTTTTCTGGATTTTTGCAGCAAATCAGTCAGGACTGAATTTATTAAATAATGACAGGCATTTGAGCTTCATATATCATATCCTGAAAATTTATGGTAACACAAGACCTTATATATAGCAACTTTATAAATTTATAAGATCCGTATTTAAAAATGATTCCTATTTTGGGTTTCTCCCCATTATTTTTGTTTTGTACAGACTTTTTGTGTTAAGAGTTTGAAGGCTATGGAGTTGCTGTAGCTGTAATGCAACTGCTACCTAAAAAGTCAAGTATTCCAAAACAGTCTGTCATATCACATGTTATACATGATGACATAAGATCAACACAATCTTTACTGAGCAGTGAATGACATCCACTTCAGCACAGAGTATCTGCAAATTATCATTATTGGAGTAACTCACGGAAAGTATTAGAAAACATCAGGATCCATAAGCAGGTCACAGGTAGTATGGGTCTGTTCATATTGGTCCAGGACTTGTTTTAAGAATGCGCAATGAGTAAATATCCATAACAGCAAAAGTAATACATAATACACAGTGATATATGGATGCTGTTGGAATCCGTAGTTATTCATACACACACTACAAAGTGTATGGAATCACCTGCAAGATATACAGAGGCATTTTAAATCTGTCTTTATGTACTGTTCACTTTTGCTATGTATTTCTGTCTGTGCAACCGCATATGGGAAAATACTGCATGTCCTTGATTCAGAGGTCAGTGCCTATATGCATAAAGGTAAATAGTGTATCACACACCACTCCAGTAAGTTAAAAACATTTTCATGATGCACATATTTTCCATAAATGCAGAAATCTAAAGAGATGCATTTGAGAATGAGTAATATTAACATAGGTGTATAATGAGGTAATATTCCCCAAAACAGAAATGCTAGCAGGTGCTAATTTACCAGGTCTATATTATATCATTGGATGCTTAAAAAAGCGAACGCTGATTGATCGACCTAATTTAAGCAAAAGCTTACAATCTCGAACTGTCAGATCAGCGATTTTTTCCCAGGGAAAAAAATCGCTGATCCAAAACACATACACACAACACATACACCTAAAATCTGATACCTAACCCTACACTAAACTATGCACACACCACTAACTACCCACTTACCTTAACCCAAACCCTAACCCTAAGATCCGTCACTATCGCACACTCACCTCACCCGGTCCCTAACCCTAACTCACTTAAATCCGCCCTAACCCTCATGTCCACTCAATCGCGCACACACCTAACCCGAGCCCTAACCCTAACTCACCTAAATCACCCTAACACTCACATCCACACAATCGCACACTTACCTGAATCCGACCAGTAACTTTCCACCATAACACTGAAAATACCGAAGCAACAGAAACGGACAACCAAATTCTTTCCCTAGGAAAAAATTCGACTTTCTGTTGCTTTGATATTTTGCAGTTTCACGAAAATAAGTTCAATCAGCGTTCACTTTTTTAAGCATTTGAGGATATAATATGGACCCTAATTTACCATATCAGCTACCTATGACTGAGGTATAACTGAAAGTAAGAGCAGCTATGTGCATACATCTTCTAAGTACCATTTGCACCATACATAATTAATGAGGGTCATTAAAATTCCAGGTTTTGGAATCCCATCTGTGCACATCTGTGGAAGTTCTCAAAATTCAATATATTAACCAATAGCTCAGTTTAATGAGAAGGTGCTCCGTGCAAGTACCAAATAGGTAACATTAAATGGAACCATGTGTAAAGCTTGACCATTATCTTGCAATGACCTGATAGCATCACATTAGTGCCACTTTTAAATATTGATTTTAATAATTTGCAGATCAGAGCATTGATACTTATGACCTGAGTGGGGACCTCAGTGAGCAATTTTCATTTTCAGATCTTACTACTTTTTCCATTGCGTTATTGACACTATTAAGATGGCTACTTCCAGGAAGCTTCAACATGTCTAGTTGCCCAACTGGACCAATGGAGAGACCAGCCACATACTGATCATTTACACCGGAGTGGAGCATCACATGACAGCCAGACCATGGAACTTTGTGATAATCGACATTTGGAACCAGATTGTGAGGGAGCATCAAAGACACATGTTGATCTACTTGACTGGAGTGCTGGCTCACCACTGCTATGATGACCTACATCTGAGGGATGCAGATCAGCTTCATTGGAGGGTTGACGAGATGCAGCAACAGCCAGTGGATGTCTATAGTAAGTATCACAATCCTGTGCATACCTGAGCAGTCCTACAGAATTTAGAGATATAGCAGTGTCCCAAATATATCATACACATACCTTTTTTTAAACATTAAATAGCTGTTCTGACAATTAGCTCATCTGGATAATTAGTATGACGGTTCTACTTGAAATAATCGAATTACCATATTATTGAATTACAGAATGTTGAGACCACAACATCGTATGGTCTAAACATCACAAGTTTACAAGATCGACTATTAGGATGTTGAATCAGCAGCTGTAAACCTGGCAGTATACTATTCATGTCTCTGCTCTTCTGTGCTGCAATCTGGGAATGTATTTAATAGGGTTTGGCAATTTAAGAAGTAAATCTTAGCTGTCTAAAAATGGTGGAGAACACAATCTATTGCCCAGGAGTAGTAGGAAAGACAGTTATGATACTATATACTGATCCTAAAGACTGTGGCTACTCTACTAGAGCTTTCATCTCACATCACTGTATATATTGATTCCTTAATTTCTTTGGTGGTGTTCATTCTGTTTTTGTTTGGGAAATCACAGCTTTTCAAATAAGTGTGAGTTTGATATCTATACAAATTGGAAAGCACCATTTTTTGTGGGACGTTGGGAAGATGATGTTCATAGTAAGAACTGATTTCTGGTAGTAAATAGGATTTCAGCTTGAACTGTCAATTCTTGGTGTTACATAATGACTTTTTATCGAATATACAGGGTGCAAGGGAGCAGTGTGTTTTCGTAATTTCCATGTTTGATGTTATGGTATGTGAATATTTTTTGGCTTGTTTTACGAGTTTCTGAAGCAGCAATATTTTCAGCTGCTAACTCAATGTTTTAATACTTGATCTTGTAAATTTGCGATGTTTAGACCATACGATGTTGTGGTTTCGACATTCTGCAATTCGATAATATGGTAATTCGATTATTTAAAGTAGAACCAGTATGACAATGTGACTGTTCTCCATATAAGTATGTTTAATATTCCTCTGGGTTATATTCATTTAATAATGTTCATTGCATTATTGTAGAAGTCCATCTGTTTTCCAACATATAACAACATCATTTCAGATATCCAATATAGTCACGTATCACTGATGCTATAGTGGCCTAGACCACTGATGAAATGTATTTCGTTATCAATAATACTATGAAGGTATCACCTACTCTGCCTGTATATGTGTGAATAGTAACTCATAACTTCTTTATTCCATTCCACTTAACAAAGTGAACACTCTTATTATGGTCCCATTTGTTTAAGCCAAGATGAATGCCTGTCCAACTGCCTGCACATATATTTTTATTTGTATGTTTTAATAGCTGTTATTTCTGTAGATTGCGATGGCTAATAGTGGTTATGCATCGGATGTTTCCATATTCATCTAGCCACAAGAATATGGATACACACATGCAGTAACTATTTAAGGAGAAACATACACTGGCTAGAAGGTTGGCCTGTAAAGACACAAGCTACCATGCATATATATTGGTGTGTTGTGGGTTCAACTCTGCTTAGAAGCAACATATCATTATATTTTTATCTTTCTGTCTTTCACATATTGTTGAATATTCTGCTCTACATACCTGCTTATTGATTTTAGCATTTACTTTGTGCATGTTTATGAATAACTCAGTTATTAAGAATTTCTATGAATACCTTTGTAATCCATAATGTTCTGTGAACAAATCTTTAAGTATAGGGTTATGTGCAAAGCTTGGAAAAGACTGTTATATTTCTGACAAAAAGTTTTGTGGAATATGCTATGATATTCAAAAGTACTTTCAAGGGTAATTTTGTCATTCATTATTGAATTCAATTCAACAACCACCTTATCTTTATCTTTGGAGGGGAGTCACATGGTCAGACTTACAGCTGAAATGCAGAACAAGGAGATACAGTGATTTATGCATTTAATTTGTGAGGTGCACTTTGCCAAGGAATATCTTTAAATGTAGTCCTCTCACATGCATTAATGTGCCCCTGATGTACAACATATTGTATTTTTCTGTTAACAGAAGCTATGTGATACATGACACTGTCTCACTGTCTGAAGGATGAAGTTTTTCACTTTGCTATTACTGGCTGAGATCACTGTGTTAACATAAATTCATTCTTGCAAAGTATTTATATATATGTCCAGCACATTGTCCTTTTTGTAAGTGTAAGATGTGATCCATATTATTAACCCATCCCTGCACATTCATAATCCCAAGTCTTTCCACTGCATTCATAACACATGCTCTCAGGCAAGATGGATTAGCTAGGCAGGTAGGCGTTAGGGTCCTCAACTCTGTTCAAAGATGTAAATGACTGTGTGTGCAACATTGCAAAATGTGTATGGAGATTATATGATGTTCTTCAAAAGAAAATTTATAGTTGCTCTTTTCTTTCTGCAGGTGACGAGGCCAGGGCCCATAATCATGCCGATGTATCAAACAGAAGCACAGGTGAGAGAGAAATGTGTTGCTTATGTTGCTTGTTTTGTTAACTAATCTGATTCTTGTTACAAGCCCATATTTTTTACATTTCCATGTATATTGTTTATAATTTTACAATACCCATCATGCCTTAGTAAGGTAAATGCAATAATCACACTATGCCTGTGCTTACAAGTCTGATTGAAATACAAATATATTTAAATATCATTTATCAGTAAGCCATGTTTTCTAAAAATAGTTTTTGAAATGTAGGCCACAACCTAAATGACAATTGGGTTTATGTAACTGTTATAGAGCTTTTGAGGTGGATGTTATGCACGAAAGTCTATACTGCTTTGCTTATTGCTTACAGTGTATGTATGGATGTGGTTCTTAGTGAGCAATCTGTTGTGTGTTTCCTGCCTATTCACAGACTAATGAGTGTCTGCTGTGCCAGTGTTCACACTGTCATTGGTAGACTGTGAGGCATGCCCAGTTGAACATTGCTATCAGATCTGCCTACAACACCTGGATGTTTTTGTTACAACATACTTGAATCCTTTGTTTGAGGATACTTGTTAACATCGCTGTTTCCTTGCACCATTTCATAATCCAGCAAAGCATCATCATGATATTTGCATTCTGTAGGACAGTGATTGCTAATAAATATAGGTAGGTCATGCATACATTTGTAGACAGACAATACATGTTGTACAACATATACAAGAGTTTCATATGTCAAAGACTGTGACTGTGTTTATGAGTGAACAGTATTACTATGTGGTAGTGTTGTATTCTATTGTATTCCATATATTCATGTGGGATTAGCCAATGACCATGCTGTCTGGCTCAATTGTTTGTCAACTGGCTTGCATATTTTCCATGTTATTGTGATTTCACTTTGTCTTCAGTTTAACAACGTTAATTGTTGGCTGTTCACATGACTCATTACATGCACAGACTACAATTTACATACACACACACACACACACACACACATAAGTGCTCGGGGAACACATGCAAGGGAAAAAGAATGGAAATACTGATATCCTGTCAGACACTGAGTTGGCCACTTTACTGAGGCAGGCATCACAATTAAGCAGTGCAGGCCCAAGTACTAGTGTTATGCTGTCATTTACAAGCTTTTATTTTGTCAAATTTCAGTTATGGGAAAGTTGCATGAGGCAGTGTCAGGGCATGCTTTCATTCAAAAGTCAGGATACTTGCTTTGCATATGCCTGCCATGCTTAATGCTGGCCAATAATCAACTGTTCAGGTAATGGCATGATTACCAGTGGAAAGGTGCATTATGCATGCCATTCCACAGCTTTGATTAAGCTGTTCACACTGGGTAATGAATACAGTGTCCCTGACATGTTCTGTTATTGGACATGACCATAAGTATAGATAATGTGACAAAGGGAAGGTGTTGTGCACATGAGAACCCATCCACTATCAGCAAATCTGTTGATTATAATTGCGCCATTTGGTAATGTTTGTGTCATTTCACCATAAACTGTGTTTTAAATAAGACCTTCAATGTATGCTAATACACCCTTTGTCTCATATTTTTATATGCAGAGCTCACATGTGGATGGTATGTTAATTAATATGTATGCATATCAGTTTCAATTTAATGCCAACTCTGATCTTCATTGGAATGTGCGGCCTGATAGACATTTGCTTTTCTTTGTTATATTTTGTTTATTTAATACATTGTATATAGGGCTACAGTGGACTGTGGTCATAGCATATTTTAATATTTTATCAGGACTGTTTTTCTGCCTGTTCATTGTGTCACAGTGGGTATGTTATAAAGACTGGCAATTTCGGGTATACATCTGTTATTTCTATCCTGTGTTGCAATCCATTTTGACAGGCCACTTCTAAAGTCATCAAATGACAATGACCATAATGATGATGATGATGAGTGTGATGAAAAGAAAACTGGACTTGCACGAGCCATCATCCCTGCTGTACCCTGGAGGAGACAACATCAGGAATAACAGAAAGACAATTATTAGGAGCAGATCCATGAGGTTGTGACTGATGTGTTTTGAACACAGATGAGGGACATGATGGAGAATTTCTTTCAGGGTGTGGCACAGGCTATGCATGACTCACTCAGGGAGATGGCCTGAGAGAGATCATGTGCAGTGTTCATCCCCATCAGGGTGGTCACTCGCATCTGTAAGTATTGTATGTTTGCTCCACTTCTGTAATGCTGTCATCATGCTGATTGCCATATAATTGATTGGACGGTATATGCACTCTTGTGCATGCATACCATTTAATTGCCATGCTTATGTGTTACATACAGAAACATACAATGCAGATATCATTGTGGGACATTTAATTATGTTTCAACTTGTGCAACACAAACACTGACACATTACACCTTCATTTCACATTCAGCTTCCTATGCATTGTGGCAGTTAACATGCACTACCCTGTAAATGTGTTTTAGTGACAGTAACTCACAGCAACACATGGTGTCCATAGGCCAGCACTATCACATTAGTAAGGTTAAGATTTGTGTATTGCCATCTCATGTGTGTGCAACAGAAGCACATGTTATTGCCCATGTGTTTTGGATGACAGTTGTCATGTTGTCTCACTGGCATGATGACATGTCGTGTACCATATGTTGGCAATGTTGACGCTATTTTTGGTCAGATAAAGGTGTGTGGCATGGCTTTTCAGCACTTCTGTGGATCCCTAGTGATATCTGCATTGCTTACTGTACTTATTTCCTTGTTTCACGTGAAAGAAAGTTACTGTGTCATTTTTGCATTTAAGTTACCTGGCACTTGCTCACTAAAGCAATTATATAAGTCAGCACTAAAAAATTAAAAGCACTACACCCTCACAAACTCCCCCTGGAGTACCTTGCTCCACACTGGCCATTTTTTTTCAATTATAAAGAAATTCCCAATACTATTCTAGCATGTCCAAAGGTCAGTTGTCAATCTCCTCTCCAGTCCAGCTGGTGAATCGGGGAATCTTGAGGC
The DNA here is from genome assembly GCF_019279795.1 of Protopterus annectens. Lineage (NCBI taxonomy): Eukaryota > Metazoa > Chordata > Ceratodontiformes > Protopteridae > Protopterus > Protopterus annectens. The sequence goes on along the minus strand of NC_056751.1, from coordinate 192,261,519 downwards.
AATGTTACAACTGCCTCATGTACACAGACAACCCTCTCCTCCTCCCAACAAATTCCAACACATGTGAGAGATGCAACCATATAGCCAAACTGGAGGCTAAGCTCTCTCAACTCAGTGCTGGCGTAACCAGTCAGGAGGATAAGGAAACCACACTCACTACAATTCCAGTCTCACATAGACCTACTAGGACAGCAAACCAAACACATAAACACAAAAAAACATACTTGGAGGCTCTAAATAAAAATCTGCCTAAGCAGCAGAGACCTCCAAAGCAAACACCCAAGCAAGCACTACTCCAAAACAAAACACGTGCAACACATTGCTCACAAAACCAGTGTGCCGAACAGTCACAGCCCTTTAGGCTAAACAACACACCTTATACACTTGTAATAGGTGACTCTATCATCAGGCACACTGACGTCCCACTCACCAGGCTGAACAAGGAGAAGATCACAGTGAGCTGCCTGTCGGGCGCTAGGATCCACCACATAACACAAGCACTCAGGTCACTCCAAGGCAAGTACAAATATGATTCAGTCATTGTCCATGCTGGTGTGAATGACCTGAGACGTACCTCCCTGGACTACATGAAAAGAGACATAGAGGAGCTCTCTGAGCATGTAGCCCAGGCCGGTATGACCATGACCTTGAGTAGCATCTTACCCTCACCAAGAATGATGCCACAGTATGAAGACAAGATTATCAATTTCAACAATTGGCTTAAGTATTGGTGTCATTCAAAGGGGATCCAATGCCTGTCAGCCTGGGGTGACATGCTCGACAAGCCACGATGCTTCGCTAGGAACCTGTCACCCCTGGGCTTTCGGATATTGGCAAAGGCTCTTGCTACCCCCATAGTGCCTTTTTTAGGCAAGGCTCAAAAGACAAACCCACCTCCATAGGTATCACAAGGGATAAGAAACTAAGAGTAATGCTACTCAATGCCAGAAGTCTAAACCTCAAGATGCACACACTCGAAACTCTCCATAGCATGGAGAACATCGATATCTGTGCAGTAACAGAAACCTGGTTCAAGGCTCCCGATAGCAACCCAGCACTACCAGGGTATACCTCATACCATGCTTTTCGGCCCCAAAACTTGGACTGAACCACAAAAGGAGGGGGAGTATCAATATTCGTCAAAGATATCCACACCTCCAGGTTGGTGGCTCAGCACGAAGCATCAGAGACTATCCATGTGCAACTAACAATGGGTAAAACTGCCTTCCAGTTTATAGCCTGCTACAGACCACCCTCCCAAACCCAGGAACCCCACTCGGCCTTCCTGAGAACACTGGAAAATATGAAGGTCTCTCCAAACACCATTATATTGGGTGACTTCAACTACCCAACCATAGACTGGGAGCATTACTCTAGCTCCAACACCCTAGCCCAAAGGTTCCTAGAATTTATAAACTCAAATGCTATGGAACAACTTGTTACCACTCCCACAAGAGGGAAAACATACTGGACCTGATCATCACCAACATGGGGACTCTATGCTCCAGACCAGAAGTGTATCCCTCACTGGTAAGATCAGACCATAAACTAATCTCACTGGATATTCACATCCCGACCCCACCCCATGCCCAGAAAACCACAGTGAAAAACTTCTCTAAAGCAAATTTCACACTCCTCAAAACCAAGGTGGAATCCTTCAAAGCCCCCGGACCTGTGGATAATATGCCCAGACCGCAAAATCCTTTATAAACGCATTCTATGAACACCTACAGGAATGCATGGATCATGCAATCCCAAATAAAACCAAGACCCAATCCTCCAAAGGCAGATGTCCTGTCTGGTGGACCCCAGCCATAAACACATAAACAAACTATACAATAGAAGGATGAAGCTACTACATGATAGAGCAAAATTCCAAAAAGGGAAGGCATCTCTGATCAGTATTAGCAAAAAACTACGGGCACTCATAAAATCATCTAAGGCCAGCTTCGAGAGAAAAATTGCACAGGACACTAAGGATAATCACAAGGCTTTCTTTAGTTATGTTAGGAACCTGGGTGGGAATTCCCAGATATGCTCAGAATTAGTCCAAAATGACAAAAAATACACCAAACCCACAGACATTGCCAACATCCTAGCTGACAGGTTCAGCACAAACTTCTCCTGTCCCCCCACCAAAAGGGCTAATATCTATCCCAGCAGAGTGCTGCCCCCCTGACATCTCAGATGCTCAGGTAAGAGCTGCCCTCTCCAAAGCAAGAAACACAGCATCAATGGGACCAGACGGTGTCCCAGGCTGCGTCCTACATGAACTCCAAGAAGAGCTAAACCCAAACCTAAAACTACTGTTCAATCTCAGCCTTACTACAGGATATGTACCCAAAGAGTGGCGTACAGCAACAGTGGTCCCTCTCCACAAAGGTGGTGCCTCAACGGATCCTGGAAACTGTCGCCCCATAAGTCTCACTAGCTTGGTCTGCAAAACTATGGAAAGGATCATCATGGACCTTATAAATAAAGATACTGGGGACCTGCAGACACTGAATCCTACCCAGTTCGGCTTTGTTAAGGGCAGATCCTGCCTCTTGAACCTGGTCAATTTCTTTGAAACAGTCACCAAGGTCATTGACAAGGGGAAGGTGGTCCACACAGCCTACCTGGACCTTGCAAAAGCCTTTGATACAATACCCCACTCAGGCATTATAGATAAGCTCACCAGCTTAAATATAAACCCCTATGTCATTAGATGGGTTGCAAACTGGCTCAAGGACAGAACCCACATGGTTAGAATAGCTGGAGCCATGTCAGACTCCAAACCAGTTACAAGTGGCGTCCCACAAGGCTCAGTCCTGGGACCTCTCTTGTTCGGTATATATTTCTCGGAGGTACAGGCCAACATGGAAGGACTGTGGCTGACCAAGTTCGCAGATGACTGCAAACTGGGTGCCATAATAGACTCTCCAGCTGACACAAGCATCCTCCAAAAGGGCCTCATAGAAACAGACAACTGGTGCCAGAGCCATGGCCTCAAGCTAAACACCAAAAAGTGTATAGTCATCCCCTTTGGCAAAAACAAAGTGCCCACAAATTACCACATAGGTGGTAATCCATTAAGTACAGAAGAAGTAATTAGGGACCTGGGGACCCAAGTTAATAGCAATCTCTCATTTGACAACCACGTGGCCAAAGTGGTTAGAAAAACATTTTATATAGCCCACCTAATTATGAAGGGATTCACATCTAGATCAGGGGAGGTCATTGTGCCTCTTTACTCATCCCTCATAATGCCCATAATTGAGTACAATGCCCCTTTTGGGATGTACCTTACCAGACACCTGCAGCAACTTGAAAGACCCCAAAAGTACCTCACCAAGAGGATCAAGGGGCTCAAACAGATGCCGTATGCTGCCCGGTTAAAGAAGCTCCAGCTCTACTCAGTGGCATACCGCCTGCTCAGAGGCGATCTGTGCCTGACGTATAAAGCCATGTCCAACCCGGAATTAATGGACATGCTGCACCTCAGAAAATCCAAATCCCATCGAGCTACGCTCGAGGGACTTGAACCTCAGCACTGAAATAAATAGGACATACTGGAGGGACAGATTCATAACCCAGAGGCTCCCTTCACTCTGGAATAAAATCCCAGTCCAGGTTAGGCAGAGTCCCTCATTGACTCTCTTCAAGAGGAATCTTGATGAGTGGATGGGAGATCATAGGTTTACCCCGGGTATCACTTCTGTGTCACTGTTAGACAGAGGCACAGTATACTAACCTTGAAAAAGGGCATAGCAAAATTAATTTAATATGGGTGGCAAAAGCCATACACACTCTGGCTAGGCTTATAAATGCCCTAGAGCAGATAGTCTCGTATGAACCTATGAACCTATGCACCTATATATGAGCAGTCTTTCATTTCTGTCTATATAGAACAGCAATTCAGCATTCATGTGTACACCATGGTAATGATAATTTATTAAGTAACAGTACAATATGCCACGTTTAGTCTATGTTGCATTTCCACATCCATTAGTTATTCACATAATTTCATACCTTCTGGTAACAGATGTGCACATTAAATGATGTCTGTACATGTCTCAACTCATAGTCCAAGCCATACTGAAACACCATTGTACCTTTTATATGTGAGCATTCACTGACTTGTCAATGATGTGCTGTAATGACAGGATGGTCCCCTGCTCAGTAATGAGCAGGGTCCATGACATATAATCATGGTTATTTATTTTACATTGTCATGACAGTATATGTGTATGAGATTTGACACTTTCAGCATAGCTAGATAGAATTCTGTAAATAATTCTGTGTCATTTGTGAATAGTAATATGATCTGTATGCTTGCCTTAAAAATGTAAGAAAACTATATGTTCTGTATTGAGCTTCAAGATTGTAACCACAGTGTATCCTGCTGGAAAAAAAAAAGCAGAAATCTACATAAATGATATGTCAATGCAAATGTATGGTTTCATAGTAAAAGTTGGAATATACAGAGTTAACTTGCAAATTTTTAGAGTGTGTTTACCAGATGTCTGCAACTGAAAATTATTTCTATTGTTTGAAACAGAGGGAATTACAAGTTTCCAAAGTAATTGTTTTACGACTTCCAGTTTCTGGCAAGCTTCTAAGAGAGAAAATTGTCAGCTTCTAAATGATAAGTATTTTTCATAGAGACATGTTAAATTCTGTTGGTATATGTTTAGCCTGGGAACTAGATGCAAGTATCAACTAGTGATGTCATCAAGCTAACCCAGCAGTAATTTTTATTATTAACTTAAGAACTATCTCAGAAAGAAAGCGTGCATTTTGTGTTTTGTTCCGGACCTGTTAACAACTCTCCAGCACTTTGGCTTGCTCTTTAAGTAAGTTATTTAGAACATAGTTTATCTTAGAGATAGGAATATAGCAAGACTAGTGTAGATGTTTTCTATATTATGTGAGACTGTCCTGCACTGTTGTATTTCCTGTGTTTCTGAACTCTGCTGTCACTGTGTTGAGTTAATAAGTGTTGTCTTGTGCTTTTATTATTTATTATTAAATATATTTAATCCTTTTAACTGTGGCTTTTTTGTATAAAGATAATTAAGCTCTTAAAGTACTTGCACATGTATTTGGTGATACTGTATAGGCCACTCTAGAATAGCCTTAGAAGTTTGGTTGCACTTAACCATTTGGATGACAGTAACATTACACAGCGGAATTGGTCACCCTTTAGGAAGCGCCTTGTAGTAGCGGAGAAGTAGGGGTTCTGGTGGCATTGCTAACTACCTTATAGACTGGGCAGAAGGGGGCATAGCTAGTAAACCTATGCCAGCCTTTCCCAGGTGTGTGACAGACAGACAGAGGGCTGGGAGGACTTGGCTTGGAACCCTGGCTAAGGACTCCACAATATAGCTGTACCAGAGGGGAGTCTTATTGGGGATCTGGAGAGAGAGAGATAGAGAGAAAAACAAGCCCCAGACTGACTGTAACCTCTCTGTGCTCTTAAGGGAAATTGTACTTTACTGTGTGTGTACTTATTATCCTCCTAATGTGCACGTCCATCACTGGTGTTAGTGATGAGGATTGAGGCTCCTTGATTACTGGGCCAGTGTGTATGAGCATCACAGAGATGGAAATTCTTATCTTGATTACCTAAGCCTGTTGCTCTTACATGATTTCACATTACTGTGTATGTGTGATTTATACATGCCCATTCTTGTTGATGTCAGCAATACATTCTGCCCATGTAACACACATTTGCCATTTACTTAAATGTATTTTGGGTTGGTTTCAACAGCACCTTATGTGGTCTACCCATGAATTTGCAATGCATAACCTTACCTTATTGTCTTGCTTTATTGTTGCCTTCCTTGATATAGGCCGAGTTTGTTCACTTCCCTTCCACCATCATACTTACATAATATATTTTGCATATATGTTTGGGTTTGTTGCAATTATTGCCCAATGGCATGTATTACTTTGTTTACAAGGTCAACATGTGCTCTATATGGCCATTATACAGATGCAGGACATATGCACACAAGTTGCTGGTTACTAATTGTAATACAGCCTTGTTCTGTTATACTTGTTTTAAGCATTGTAAATTGTTGAAATTCATGCGCACAGCATATTTTTCTTCGATCTGTAGTGTTAGATTTGTGAACATATTCTTACATGTTATTGGTATGTGCATGAGTATTGACATTGCTTTAATGTACATTCCATTTAGGCCACTGACTGTCATACAAATACGTCTGCACTGGTTTACTATCAAAAACTTGAAAGGCACTTCACGGCTTGGTCATTACAATGATCCATAATGTTGAAAACAACAATTTTTTCAGACGGACATGTCAAAAATCCTTTCCCCAACATCCATGGTCAATGTTATTCGACAGAATGGAAGGTTACTTCAGAATCTCCAGGATATGTAGCTCAATGTGTCATGAGTATTCAACCTCAACCGCACTTTTTTACTGTTTTATAGGGGACTACCCCCCTGCACCCCCCTGCAAATTATATATACCAACTCTGAGATTGCACTACAGCAAGGAAAAGGGTAAATACCCTGGTTTTAACTGTACCATGATCTCAAGTCACAATGCCAAACCCATAATAATGAATCAAGCTTTGCATTTGTTATTATGGGTTCATAGTATTCAAGTTTTCCATTGTGCATCTTTGAAACTGTGTTTTCCATCAACCAATGTTCAATAAAGTGCCTTTCAAGCTTTTGATAGTAAACAGTCTACACCTGTATGCTGCCTTTGACATGGCATATGTGTGACATATATGCATTCCACTACATTCTTTTTTTGGGGGGGGGGGGTTGTGTACACCTAGTTGTGTATTAGCAGTAATTTTGCTGCTTTGATGCAGTACTGCTGTTTTGCACTGTGCTTGCTTATTTGCCTTCCAGATACATGGTCAGAGGTTCTGGTCTGTCCTATGCTGGAATTATCTAGCATTCCTAGATCTACATTTGCTCATCTGTGATATTGTTTGGCTTATACTTGCTCTGCTGACAGACTTCTTGGACAGGTGTTTATTATCCAATGTGTTCTGTGATCCTGATTTATTAATCTACAATACACAGCTACAATTGGTCATAAACATCCAGGTATGACTGCCACATATAATGTGATAGTGCATCAGTAGATATGTCTTTTTGTATTTCACCATGGCCGGTATGTATCCCCACCCTGTCTGACAACTTTCCATTGCCTGTGTTGTGCATTGTACTGTCTATGTAACGTACCTTTCCTTACTGCTATTTTCCAACCTTTTTTTATCATGTATTGTGGCAGTTGTTCTATGGGTATACCTACTGTGATGGACTTCTCCTCTTCTTTGCCTGTCTTTACCTTTCCTTCTATTCATAAAAAAAATGTGGCCTATTCCCACAAAAATAAATAAATAAATAAACATTACCAATGCCTTTCTGACTTTCCCTCAGATTTTCCTATTCCAACATACCTTTTGTGTGTCCCTCTTCCTCACCCATACCCAACACATCTTCCTTTGTATCTCCCAGTTTCCTCATGTATGTGTATTACCTGTGTTCCTCACAAATGTCCCACACCCATTGTTAGCTAATGTTAGCTGTGGCAACGTGACTGTGATTGATCTTCACCTTTATTAATTTTTTTTATTAGACATTTTACAGATTCCATCAAATTCCATAAGTGATACCTAGCATATTTTAATAATAATAGAGTTAATGGTAATATTCCATAGTTGTCTTTAAACTTACTGGAGAGATTCTGTTATAGATTTCTATTTATGGCTGTCAGGTTGCTTAGATTGTGAGATTTTTTCCATAACTTTGTTAACGCACATCACACTTTGATAGCAAATTTTCATGACGTATGGATTACTTGAGAGTGATATGCAGTGTCCTCTTACTACTGAGATGTTCTGTTGTGCACTGAGATATTCTGAGTTCACTGTGTCATATTTACATTTTACATTGATATCCTAATTTTTTGCTGGTATGAGCAGAATGCACCAGATTCTGTGAACTTTACAGAATCTGGCCCTATGTTTACGAAGCCTTCTGGGTTTTTGATGATAAATTTAAATTATACATATGTATTATATGCATATTATACCATATTGTACATATGTGTATATGTGGGTCTACTTTCAAATCGTGAAAGCTTACATTACCGAAGACCAGAAAACCAAGACCATAACCATGAAACTACAATATACCAAATGTGCATAATATCAACTCCCAACATATGGAAAAACACGATCCAAACATATAGCTCCCACCCTACATCACAAAACACAAACCAAAAAATACAAAACAAACCACTGCTGACTTCTCTACATCCATGCCCCACACACAACCCCTACAAATTGAATATACTAACTCCAAGATCACATTACAGTGGAGTAAAGGTAAATATCCCAGTCAGCACTGTACCATGATCTCCATAGCACATATCCAAACACTTTCAAACACACGTACCTCTCTCTTCCCTAAACGCCTAAATCCTGCCAAGACAAACACATCCACTGCCACTCAATTATCCCGGCACCGCAAACAACACTCACACAATTTACTTACAAACACATGAATCCTTACCCTTTACTTCACAAATTTTAAAAAACAACCTCAGAAATTACTGTCACCAGTAGACATAACATCTGCCACATAGTTTAACTAAAATGCACCACTTCTTAAAAAGATTCCGCACTACTTAATCACAACACAATACATACCTTCACAGATTAAGTCATTCCAAATGTTAACAATCAGAAGGGGTGCTATTAAAATGTTAATAGGTCAAAATGTTTACAGCTGAGAAAGTACACAGAGGTAAGTGGGTTGGTATTAGGGCTGGGAATGTATCTTTGTGAGTGCTAGGTTGCTAAGGTTAGGGTAAGGGTTAGGTAAGAGAAGAGCTTTAGTAGTGTGGATGTTTGTTATTTCATGGTTCTGTGTCTGAGTTTGTCTTGTGTAGTGATAGTGTTATGGAAAGTTTTTTTTCTAAGATAAGGTGCAAGCTTAAAATTAGAGGTAGGGCATGATTAGGGGATGCAATACTAAAGTGGCATGGGGTGTGAGCAGTTTACCAATACTGTATCTGAAAATAGATTTTTTTCATGTGCATTTATACTTTACACAACATTGTTTCTGTTTCTCTTTTCAAAGTTTGTGATACATGTACTTAATGCAAAGTATTATCTTTCTTCCATGTAGCCTACTATAGCATTGTTCCATGTATTAGCGTGGAACTTTTTGCCTGGGGTCTCTGCTGAAAAGGTGTTTGTTTTTAGCCAGTCAGAATCTCCTGGTCAACAAATGCAAATAAATATATATATACATCCCCTTCAAAGGATCAAAATTTTACAGCATTGAATCATTGATCTGTGAAGACCAGATGATCGAAGTTGTGAAATAGTGAACCTTGCAAATGGAGATCGCCGTGCAATGAGGAGTAGGAAAGTTACCATTGTCTTCACTGTAATGCAATCTTGGAGTTGGCATATTTAAGTTACAGGGGGTGTGGAGGGTGCAAAAATATGAAATAAGTTTTCAATTGTTAGATTTTTTTTTTGGTTCGAAATTTTACAACTTCAATCCTCTGGTCTTTGATATATATATATATATATATATATATATATATATATATATATATATATATATATATATATATATATATATTTTGTTCATTCATCCCATTGGTGTTCTAGTAGTCAACATTTCATACCAGAATCATTTGCTCCATCAGTGTGCAGTATGAAATGAATATCAGCATGTTGAAAGTTTATAGGTCATTTCAATAAAGATCAACTGACAAAACTGGTAGGGCAAATCATATAAATAGCTTGTGAAAGATAGTCTGAACAATATTAAAGTAATTACTCATGTGTTTGTGTGTGTGTATTTATGTGTATATATGTGTTTGTGTGTCTGTGTAAATCTGTGTGTGTGTGTGTGTGTGTGTGTGTGTGTGTGTGTGTGTGTGTGTGTGTGTGTGTGTGTGTGTGTGTGTGTGTGTGTGTATGTGTGTGTGTACTTGTGTGTGATGCCCGTGCCAGGGGGCCCAGCAATCAAGGATCCACAATCCTTACCACTAACACCAGAGGTCTCATATATGAGGAAAGGATAACAAATACACACAGTAAAGTGCAATTTTCCTTAAGAGCACACAGAGATCACAGTCAGTTTGGGACTGGTCACTCCCTTGCTCCCCAGGTCCCCAGTAAGACTCCCCACTGGCACAGCTATAGGGCCCAGATCTCAGCCTAGCTGGGCAAGCTAAAATCTCCAGCACCCTTTCTGTCCAACCAGTGCTTCATGTCCCTGCCCAAGTAGCTGACACACATACACACACACACACACACACACACACACACACACACACACACACACACACACACAAACACACTTTGAGATAAGAGTTTACACAACCACACAGACACTTCTGGGGAAGGCTGGCACAGGTTCTCCAGCTGTGCCCCCTTTTACCCCGAACATACGGTAGTAATTACTGCCACCACCTATCGAATATTTATCAGCTACTCAAAGGCCCTTAAAAGGGTATCCAGTTATTACTGTGCAATATTATTATCCAATTGGTAGTATAGCCCAGGACTAAAGCTATAGCAGTGGCTTTGTACAATTTTACCAAAGGCATACATATACTCTAAAGAGCATAAATTATCTCTGCACAAACCAGCCACAGTTAAAAGGTTTCAAAATATTTAATAATAAATAATTAAAACCACAAGACAATACTTTCTACTACACAGTCAGCGCTAGTCAAGAGAGTTCAGAGATCATGCAGAAATACTTAAAATAAATCAGTAGTACAGTTCTGACATCACAGAAAAATACTTACCCTGGGATTCATGAAGCTTGCGCCAGGAGCAGGCATAGCATCGGCATTCCAACACCAAATATGGCCGAGTGATCCAGGTACTAGCTGTTCCCATGTGCACTACCTGCGTACGCTACGCCCTCATAGCTCCCAGGCCCTGTATGCTAATTAAACCATGTGCAGCAGTGTAGCATGCAAATGAAGGTATGTAGCAATCCAGGAAGTGGTGCAGGCATAGTGTAAGCATGCAGAAATGTATACCGTAAAAAAACGGTTTACATTTTTGCCAGCATAAAATTGGAGCCATGACAGCTGACCAAACACATGTATTATATTGTCAATATATGCCAATGGATAAATATATAGCCATTGGCATAAAAAAATGTAGAAAATATAAAATGAACATTTAATATTTATATTCGCACTATCACGAAGTGGAAGCGCAGGGTAGCAGCGTGCAAATGGGATTGCAAAGAAAATAGAAAAATATAGAATAAAACTGCAATGTAACACATACCATGATTTTCCCATAATAGTGAATGGCAGGCATGCTACACCACACCATGGTGCAAGGGTTGCTAAGGGGCTGTGACAGTGTTATGCATGGTAGCTAGGAATTAGTAGGCAATGGCATGCAAACGAGAGGAGTAATAGTGAATCACAGATTCCCCGCTGGTGTAAGGATGCACCTCATAGCATAGCATTATAACACCAAGGTGTGCCCTTGAGATAAAGATGACATCAAGAGAAGGGTGTGTCACCTTTGCTGTAAGCACATTGGAGCATTGCTAATCCAGTTTGCCCATAGCTAAGCAAAGCTGCAGGATAGGGGTGTGTTGAACTGGCTATAACTTTGCTTAGCTGAGAGTACACAAGTTAACTGAGTATGCATGTGAACAGAGATGAAAACGCACTTAAACCTGGTAAACAGGTTTACGTGGCCTGCACCAGAGCTGAAACAGGAAGGATATAGGAAAGAAATAAGGAAATGCTGCAGCAGGGAAATTGGAGTACAAATGACTAATTAAAACCTAGGAAGAAACAGTGGACCATTGACAACAGCTAGCAAGGCTGCAAGCAGCTACCTGCAGAGCAAGAAAGGGGAGGGGCTGTACTGCAAAGAAAACAGTAAAGTGTCACAGCAGTACAAAGGGGATTTGCAGTCTATCAGCTACAAAACACATTTTGCAACACATGACTGGGTAGGGAAAGTACAAAACAAGAAAGACTACAGGTGGATGCATGCCTGATAATGGGAGGGGATCCAGGTTTAAAAGTGAATTAAAGGGCAACAGATTAATCAAGGCAGGCAAGCATAACTCCACACTAAAGGCCCCACACTTGCAGTACTCACTGTAAAACCCATAATTAAGATACCTTGCAGGTGGAATTGCTGATACACACCCAATGACATCAGCAGCATCCATAGCAAAATAGTATAAAGTGTGAAAGCAACTCACACACACTTGTGTATTCCCATACACTCTGCACCATTGATGTATACAGATGGGGAACATTTAGTATGTACATGTTAGGGGCTGCCATAGCTTTGATCCACCAGCATGTGTTGGAGACTGAAGGTGGTGTGGAGGATGATGCACACAAACACATCAGGCACCAGAGGAGGAGAAGAGTATTCAGACCCAGGGTAACCTTCCAGGGGCTACATGATCTGAAGATAGTAGAGCATTACAGGGTGGACAGGAACACCCTACAGCAACTTGTGGAGCTGTGCCAGCCATGCCTCAGAGCTAGAACAAACAGAGGGGAACCCATTGAGAGGATACGAAGGTATGTGTAAGCCTGAGAATACTAGCTACAGGTATCTTTCAAAGGCCAACTGCGGCTATCATGGGGAACTCACAGGCATCAGCATCCAGGGTACTTCACCAGTTCCTGGATGCCATGTTACCCCATGCCAATGAGCACATAAACTTCCCCCAAACGCAGGAGGAGTTGGCCAGCAATATGCGTCTCTTCCACCATGTGGCAGAATACTCAGAGGTACTGGGTGCAATAGACTGTACGCACATACACATCAAGTCACCACCCAGTGAGCAGGGTAGGTGCTACATAAACCACAAGGGATACCCCTCCATCAACTGCCAGGTCATGTGCAATGCCCAGGGCATTATCATGGATGTGTGTGCTGGGAGACCTGGAAGCTATCACGACTCCCACATCTGGCATGTCTCACAGCTGTATCAGGTATTTGCCAGGGGGGACATCCCATATGGCCACCTGGTGGGGGATGCTGGCTATGCACTGGAACCGTGGATGATGACTCCCATCAGAAATGCACACACACCCATGCAGGAACACCATAATGAGGCACACGCACAAACCAGAATCATCTTAGAGTATGTGTTTGGGATGCTTAAATCATGGTTCCGTTGCTTGGACATATCTGGTGGAGCCTTGCAGTACTCTCCAGGCACGTGAGCCCACATCTTCATAGTATGTGCCATGCTACACAATATGATTCTGTGGAAACAGCTGCAGCAGGGTCAGAATGGTGAAGGCCCTCACAGTCCACCACCATTTCCAAGGGCCCCACAGGCACAGAGGTACTCAGGCCACGAACACCCTGAGCCAGCCCCAGTAGGCAGACGCAGGTGTGCCCAGTATGCCCATGCCTTGGCAAGGAGGGAACGTATAGCACACACACTGACAGTGTAGGCACCTAGGGACTGACACCTTTCTCCACCTGCACACACAGTAAAAATGGATGGCACACACACAACACTACCTGTAAACTGTCATGTATAGGCAATCTACTGTGTGCATCCAACATAGGCAGCCCTCAACTATTGCACACACAACTGCTATTGGCACAAGGTAAGTCAATACCTGAACAGTAAATTAAGCTATCAGCATGTGCTGATACTGTATGCATAGGTTCATAGGTTCATAGGTAGGTACTTGGCTAACTGCCTGAGGGCATTCATAAGCCTAGCCACAATGTGTCAACTTTTGCCACCCCATTGATTCATTAACTGTCCCTCTGTGGAGAAGAGCCAATGTTGGGATCCCTGGGGTGTATCTACTGTTCCCCATCCACTAGTCAAGGTTTCTCTTGAAGAGTGTTAGTGAGGAGTTCTGTATAATGTAATTAGGGATGTTGTTCCAAAGTATGGGGAGTTTCTGTGACAGGAATCCTTCCCTCCAGCATCTTCCAGTTATTGTTGTGGCAAGGTTCAGCTCAATACAGCATGTGGCTCACTGTGACATGGATTCCCATAGGTAGAACATATCCATTAAGCCTGAGTTCGACATGGCTTTGTCGGCCAGCAGAGATCATCTCTGAGTAAATGAGATGCCACTGAGTAAAGTAGGAGTTTATTCAGTCTGGCTGCATAGGACATATGTTTGAAGTCAGTAATCTTCTTGGCAAGGTACATTCATGGACCTTCCAGCTGTTGGATGTGTCTTCTGAGGTACATCCCAAATGGGTTATTATACTCTATGATGGGACTGATGAGTGATGAGTAAAGGGGCACTATAACCTCAGTATGTCTAGATGTGAACCCTTTAGTAATCAGATGGCCTACATAGAAGGATGTCCTAACTACTTTGGAGATATGATTTCTTAGTCCCCAGATACCCTGTTACCTCGTCTGTATTAAAGTGGCTGGCACTTATGTGTTAATATGTGGGTGCTTAATATTCCACAATGGAATGACCATGCAGTTTGTGGCACTTAGCTGGAGGCCATGACTTTGACACCCTGTGTTGGTCTCTGTGAGGTCCCTTGAAGGATGTCTGTGTTAGCTGGACTGTCAAGTATGGCTCACAGTTTGCAGTCATTGCCAAACATGGTCTGCCGTAGTCCACCTGTGTTTGCCTCTACCTCTGAGAAGTATATGCCAAACAGTAGGGGTCCCAGGACTGAGTCCTGTGGGACACCAGTCATGACTGGTTAAGAGTTGGACCTGGAGACCGCTAGTCGTACCATGTAGGTTCTGTGTGTAAGCCCTTTGGCAACTCATCCTGTGATGTATGGGTGTATGTACAGGCTGGTGAGTTTATTAATAATACCTGAGTGGGGAATGGTATCAAAAGCCTTGGCGAGGTCCAGGTAGTATGTTTGAACCACCTCTCCCCTCATCTAACATCTTGGTGACTGTCTGTAAGATGTCAAACAGGTTCAATAGCAATGAACTGCACTCAACCAAGCTGACCTGGGTTGGGTCAAGTGTTTGGAGGTTACCAATGTCTTTGTTAATGAGTGCCATGAGAATGCACTCTATAGCTTTGCAGACCAGGCTAGTCAGGCTTATGGGGTGGTAGTTACCATGGTCAGTTGTGTTTCCACCTTGGTGGAGTGGAATAACCGTTGCCACCCGCTATTGTATGGGCATGTAGCCTGTGGAGAAGCTGAGCTTGAAAAGCTTAATTAGGTGGGGGGGTCAGTTTGTCTTGTAGTGTTTGCAAGATGCAGTCTGGGACACCATCTGCCACCATTGATGCTATGTATTGCTGTTAGAGAGGGCCATTATCACCTGTTTGTATCTGATGTCTGGGATACTGTACTTTTCGGGCATTGTTGTGGGCTCTTTAGAGGGTGAAGTTTGCACTGAATGTATCTGCAAGGATGTTAGCGATATCAGTAGGGTCAGTA